>NW_004955466.1:376722-440974 GCF_000276665.1 Chinchilla lanigera | reverse complement strand
TCCTTTTTCAGAGTACTGTAATTTTCAATGTATAGATCTTTTACTTCTTTTGTTAGATTGACTCCTAAATATTTAATTTTGGGGGACGCTATTGGGAAGGGTGTGGCTTCCCTAATTTCTCTCTTAGTGAGTTTGTTGTTTGTGTAGAGGAATGCTACTGAGTGCTGACTTTATATCCAGCTTCTGGTAATTAAACCTAAAAGTCTTTTTTGCAGAGTTTTGGGAGTCTTCTATGTACAGTATCATGTCATCTATGAATAATGATAATTTAACTTCTTCTTTTCCCATCCTTTTTCCTCTTATTTCTCTTTCTTGTCTGATTGCTCTGGCTAATGTTTCCAGAGCTATAAGAGTGGTGAGAGTGGACATACTTGTCTTGTACCTGATTTTTGAGTTAAATGTGTTTCTTATATATAGCATATTGTTGGATTTTGTTTCTTGATCCATTCTGCCAGTCTGTTTCTTTTGATTGGTGAATTGAGGTTATTTACATTGATGGCTATAGCTGGTTTTCCTGCTGTTGGTTCCCTACTTTTTTCCCGTTTAATTGCTTGCCTTACCTGATGATTTCTTTTTGTTGTTCTTGGAATTCTGCTTATTTTTTTCTCTATCTAGAATATCTTTCAGTACTCTTTGTAGGATTGGTTTGATGGCCATGAATTTCTTCAGTTGTTCTTTGTCATGGAAGTATCTTATTTCTCCACTAATTTTGAAGGGTAGTTTTGCAGGGCACATCAGTTTGGATTGGAAGTTGCTTTCTTTCAGGACTTGGAAGACTTTACTCCAAGCTCTTCTTGGCTTGAGGGTTTGTGTTGAGAAGTCTGCCATGATTCTGATGGGGTTTCCTTTATAAGTGATCTGTTTCTTTTCTGTAACAGCTTTTAATATTCTGTTCTAGTGCTGAATTTCTGGAATCTTGATTACTATATGTCTGGGTATAGGTTTTTTGGTCACGGCTAATTGGAGTTCTGTATGTCTCACTTATGTGTGTATGTCAGCTTCTGGTCTCATGTTTGGAAAAGTTTCTTCTATTACTTCTGCAAATAGTCTTTATGTCATTTGTGTTGACTCCTGTTTTTTCGTTGACACCTATCCATCTTATATTGTTTTTCTTTGTATCATCTTGCAGCTGTTGAATTGTTATTTCTTGATTCCTTGTTATGTTTAAGAGATCTTTCATGATTGCTAGCCATGATCCTGTCTTCAAGGTCTGAAAGTCTTTCTTCAGTTTTGTTCAAGTGGTTTTGCCAGCTGTCAATGGAATTTCTAATTTCCTGTATATCTGTCTGAATCCATTTCATGCATTCTATTTCTTTCCTATATTGTTTGTTCACAGTTCCCATTCTTTTCCTATCATCATCTCTCTTTTTTTATCTATCTCTACTCTAGATTTGTTGAGCAATTCCTTTATGAATGTTGACATTTCTTTTTTTATGTGAGACATTATTTCTGATCTGATTTCCTCTATCACTTCATGGATTTGTTTCTTTACTTTGGTTGCTATCATTTCAGAAATTTCAAGAATATGTCTTCCATTTTCCTCTGTCTTGTCTTCTTGACTTATTTTGCATAGGCTAGAGGTCTGAGATTGCATTTTGTTTGTGTCTTGTCATTTTCTATTTCAAAAACTTTTATTTTGTTTTGTGTTGATCCTTGTAAGTTTTGATACTAGGCAGCTGTATCTCTAGTATCAAATCCTCTCTAGGAGAAGTCTGTTCCTCAGGGATGTCTTCTGTGTAGAAGGTTCTTGGCTTGTGTCTGTTCCAAGATCCTGACTTCCAAGTTAATTGTTTGTTTGGCTCAGTCACCAGTTCTTTGATGCTGGGCTATGGTGAGATTATTACTCCTTCCCAATGTTGTTACGGAAGAGAGAACAACTGAATACAACGGATATGACATCCTAGCTAAAGTAGTATAATTGGCGATAGCAATAGCATCAAGTAGAGTTTAGAAACTGACAGTCTGTGGTAGCTATTCATTTTATATCTTAAACTCTAGGAGCAAAATCTGCTATTATATAACAGAACTGATTGTAAACTGGGAGCTTTTGTTTCCCTTTGGTGGAGTGGTTTTTACCCTGTGGTGAGGAAATGTAGGAAAGATAGTGCACAACACAAAGACAACTGAAAATAAAGTAGAAGAAAGGCTGGAGGACAAAGGATGATCACATAAACTTTGGGAAACTAGAGGAGAGGGCAGAAGAGAAAGAATGAGGGAGTAAATCAGGGGTTATCTGAAATTGGTCTCTGGATTTGGGGGATGGGGTTAGTTTTCTGTGGCTGGAGTTCTCCCCAGCCACTTAAGAAAGAGAAAGAGAAGAAAAAGAAAAAGGAAAAAAAAAAAAAGAGAGAACAGGAGCTGCTCCACCTGCCTGCTTCTCTTCCATGTGTCTTTGTTCTCAAGCACAATGTTGGCTCACCTAACTTACTACCAGTTGGCTTATGTTGTTATTGTTGCTTTGGACATTTCATGCCAGTATTTCTACCTGTCCATCCTGTGTGCCCTAGTTGGAACCCTACTATGTCACTGGTGTTCTCTCTGTTTCCTGGATCTTCCAGAGTGGTTCACCTCAATCCTGGCAACAGCAAGGGGAGGGACTGTTCTTTGGGCCTTCAGACACAGTTCACCTGGGTGCCATTGCCTTGGAGCTGGTGATGGGAGGGGCTGCCCTAATGCCATTCACCTGGGTCGTGCGGTGGCAGTTCTTGTGCATTACTGCAAGCTCCAGTTCTATCCTGTGTATGTTCTCTTTTCATTAATACTCTCCAACCCTTTTCTGGGATCCGAGCCTAAATGTGGTACTTCCTTGAGTCAGTCTACAGGATGCTTCTACTGCAGCTCCCGGGCCCAGTCACACCTCAGGCTCAGACACTAGACGCCTCCTCCAAACAATTATTTCTTTAGGCCCTAGCCAAAATTCTTAGTTTTGTGGCTCATTCCAATATCATAGGGATTTATGTCTCTTTCCTCCTGGTTTCTTTCTTCTAACTCCAGTTTTCCAAGGGCCTTTGTCTAAAGCCCTCTTTCCCAAAGTGGACACAAGATATCAGATGTGCTCATAAACAGTCTCGGATGAATGGTACTGCCTAATGAAGGTTGTACTGCCAGCTATACCACATCAGTACCTCATAAAAAAATGAAGCTGACAAAAGATCCCATATTTAGGAGTATTTGAAGTTAAGGGTCATCTCTTTCTGTACCTCCCCTATTAAATTCTGGGGAATGATGTAATTACTCTAAAAGGAAAAATTCCTTATTCCACAACAGACAGTCCTCCCTAGAGCTGGCATCGAGTCAGAGATGGTGTTTGTAGCCAACAAGAACAGCAGTATTTTTTTGCTATAGCATATGTCTTCCCTGCAAAAGGGGAGGAAAAAGGACAAACCAGTATGTGCTGAGCATGTGTCTGACACTGCATTAAGCGCTCCACACATCTTACCTATCTTAGTGATGTTCCAAGCAGTGGCTTTAGCCCTATTTCATAGATAGGCTCAGAGAAGTCAAGTGCTAAGGAATTTGATTCAGTTGATAGATTGAAAAGAAGGAAAAAACAGTTTCATACTCCCACAGTCAAAAGAGAAGAGAGGAAAATATCTGCCTGCCTTCTGCTTCTCTTTTAGCCTTTTCCCACTCGGTACTGTCTGTGGGCATGAGTGTAGTCTCTTCCTTCTGTACTTGGTAGTTGCTACTGAGAATCACAGATCAAATCTGTGCCTTTGCGTATGGTTCATGTTTTCTGTCTTCCCAAAGAGGTGCAAAATGATAGATGGGGTGGGGGGGAATCAAGCCACTGGGTGAGGGGGTTCTGTGTGCTGGAGGGTATCCCAATTGTCTCAGTCGCTTTCTCATTGCTGGGGCACAGTGCCTGACACCCACAGCTTAAAGGAAGAGTGGTTTATTCTGGCACACTTCTTAGTAGTTCCAGTCCATAATCTGCTGGCTCCAAGGAAGAACAGCGTGAAGGAAAAGCTGCTGTCATGGCAGCCAGGAAGCAGAGAGTCAAGGGAGGAGCATGGAAGGGAGATGCACCTTCCAGGTCCTGCCCATAGTGACGCATTATCTCTGACCAGACCATGCCTCCCAACAGCAAGCCAGCCATAGTGCCTCCCTAACCAGATCACTTTCCAAACACATGAGGCCTTAAGGGGCATATGTATGTATGTGTGTATGTATGTGAGACAGGGGCTGACCTTGCTCTCACTATGCAGCCCAGAGTGGCCTAGAATCCACCGTGATCCTCTTGTCTCAGCGCCCTGAGTTCTGAGATGACAGGTGTGCGCCACTACACCCTGCTCTGGGGGCCATTTTAGATCTAACCCATATACCAGTTCTCCTGGAAGGTCTGAGATAATCCAAGATATTTCTTACCAGAGATATAACTTGAGAAATCCTGACAAAAGGAGAGGAGGGGTTGTCCCTGCAGGAGAGGTATTCCAAACATACATAACTACTGAGTGATCACCTGACATCTAGACAGTTAGAAAGTAGGACTTGGGAAAAACAGAGAAATAAAACAAGGCTTTCAGTTCCTTACATTTATCCAGGGCCAGACCATGTGGCTGACAACACTAGTGCCATCAAATGCTCCCCACACAAAAATTCAGCGAAATTCCCCTGTTTAAGAAATTTTGCAATTGCTGCAAATAGGATCTCCGTCTTTTGTAGTGAATTCATCTAAGTCTGAGAGTTCTGCAGTGAGGGAAATCTCTTGATTGGGTTGAACCAGGTCTTTCCAGAATTACTTGGCCAGACAACAACTTGGAGTTTGGTAATTCCTACTCATGCCCCTTGGAAAGCAGCTGTCCCCGGCAGAGGTCACCGGGCAGGAGCACCGGCGGAGTTCTCAGAGGGAAGTGGACCCAAGAGCTGGTTTTCACCCTGGGATCCCTAGGGAGGTGGGTGCTCAGTAGGACAGAGAACAGAACAGAAGGAGAAAACACAGAGAGGCTGCTCCAGAGGGGAAGTCTGGCCCTGCCTGAGAAACCCCCAAGGAACAGTGAAGGGAGATGCTGGCCAGTGGGTGTGGTAGAGGCCCCCAAGCTATTACCCAGCCTCTCCAGAAAGGCCTCTCATTGACACTCGGGGAAAGCCTTTCTTCCAGGAGAGCATTTGTCCCTAACTCCTTCCCCCAGAGAGTTCTGTGTGTCAGAGAACTGGGGGGCACAGACTCAGTCAGTTCACTCGGACACCAGCCCTTGAAACGGCTCCTTCCTCCTTCTGAGAGGAGAGCTGGGAACTGCTGAGGGGCGGCCACCCACCAGGACGAGAGCCCAGGGCCCATGCTATGCTGCTTCTTCACACTGGGCCCCGGTTTCCTCACTTGCAAATGTTTGGTTAGACTGGCGATCTGGCTTTTTCTGGCTCTTTGTCAGTTCTAATATCAGGATTCTAATTTCCTGGACATTTGTTCACTACCTGTGACATTTGAATAAGTAATGCTGCCTGTCCTGGTCCTGTAAAGGACTTACACAAGGGTGCCTTTGAGCCCTAAATGAGGACTGCAGAGATCACTGAAGGAGATCAAGACACCATTGTCAAAGTAGAAGGTGGTATTTTCCACTTTGGTCCCGGCACCCATGGGTCATGGAGACCTGTAGGATTGTACGCATAGCCCCCTCCCCCTCTGTTTTTCTTGATACTCTCCAATGTTTGTCTCCTGTGAGCTGGTGTTTTTTCTGCCTCTCTGCTCCCTGGTCACTTGTCCGCCATGGTTGGGGTGCTGGCCTTCCACATTCTCCTAGGTGGCCAGGAGTTGAGCTAATGTTGAAGATTAGCAGGCTTAAAATGATTTCAGACTTATCTTAATTTGGACTGTGATTGGACTGCAATATACAACTGGGCTGTTTGTGGAAAGGGCCTCTTGCCAATAGTATTCAAGTATGTGAGTCACAGATGAAGCTTCCTTATCTAAGAACAAACTGTTTCAGAGTACTCTTAGGAACATCAGTTACATCCAGCGGGATAGTCACAATAGAAGCAGAGGGCAACCTCGCTTCAGCTGGTCGATGTACAAGCACTTCGTGCCTCTAAAGGAAGACCTGTCAGTTGACACTTTAGCCTTGCTAGGATGCTGCAGTGTGGGAGAAGAACCAATTCCTTAGTTTGCAACCTTACCTTTGAGGCCGGGACACTGAGTTTTGAGAACTGCACAGCACGAGAGTAGAAATGACCTCACCAGTGTCTCACGGCACAGGCTTTTCCTGTATATTAAAGCTGAGAATTGATTAATTGGAGGCTCTGGGGCACAAAAGGTATTGCTTATTAATTTAAAAGAATCAGTTTGTATAGGAGAAGGATAAACCAGGAAGAGCTTACATTTTGGTTATGCATCAGCTCTTTAGAATGTCCACCCTAGGTGCTTTCCTGCAGGAAGCCTTGCCTCTCTTCTCTGAGATTAATACTGCTGTCCCTGTACACAAACAAACTTCCCCTTCCTCCACCCAGACTTTTTCAAACATTTTTCTCATTTCAGGCTGCTCTTTTTCTGGTTAGAATAGGATGTTCTTTCGTTTCGATCAGATAATCTGGCTCTGACCTTTCTGAGTGTACAGTTAGTTTGCTAAAAAAAATAACATGATGATAATGAAAATAAATAGTTAGAATTAACTGGGAATTTACCCCATGAGCTAAGTGCTTTATTTACATTATCTAATTTAACTCTCCCAACAACTGGAGCAGTTACTGTTATCACCATCATCCTCATTATCCTCCTTGTCTTCCCTTTTAAAATAAATGCAGAGTCCTAGGCTTAGTCTGATGAAACTTTCTGAGGCTACAGTCTGTCTGTAGGTCAGTCCTTTTCTGCAAGAAGACACCTTCAAAACTCCCTAGGGCAATTTAAATAGCCACCTTTCAGCTGGGTGTAGTGGTGCATATCTATAATACCAGCACTCAGGAGGCTGAGGCAGGAGGATTGATGTGAGTTTGAGGCCAGCCTGCACTACAAGGCGAGACCCTGGCTCAAAAAAAAGCAACCAGCCAACCAACTCAAAACAAAAACCGAAAGTCCCACCGCTCTGTTTAGAAGCATGGGCTGAGTGCCTGAGGAATGGGGTTTTCCTCCTTCACTTCTGCACTCTGAGATCCTGCTGGAGTCTCTGTGACTTCATTTGCTGCCTGCTCCCCTGTAGCACATCTGGGGCAGGTATGCTGCTGCTTTGGACCCCAGGCCTCAGAGGGATAAGACAGCAGTTCCTCATTCCCCTTCAGTTTCATGGAATTTGGGAGGAGCTCCCAGGCTGAGGACTTTGTGATCCCGGGCCTGTTCCTTGCAGGGTAGATGGGGAAATTGCTGAGGGCCCTGGGGAGAAAGGAGCTGTGTTTGGGCCTGTGGGCCTGGCTGGGGGCTGGGGGCTGGGAGCAGTGCTCATGTGCCTGCAGGGATACAATGGGCCCACTCAGGGGCAAAGTGGCCCCTGGGACCCACTGATCCCAGAGGTCAGATTATATCCCCTGAAACAAAGCTCTGGACTTGGCCTTTTCCTTACGAATTTAGTTCTGTCCCCAGTAACCTTCGCTGGGACTCTGCGCATGCCCCACTGGAGGAGGCTTCACAGGGGTGAGTTCTCTGTAGTCTGTCTGACCACAGTGCCTGGCAGCGTCAGCACAGCCGGGGGCAGAGGCACAGCTGTGGGTGCTGGCTCAGGGCACAAGCCCTGTGCAGAAAGAGGCCTGCCTTGACCGTGGAAGCCAAGGACCCCAGGAGTGAGTCAGCATGGCCGCCCGGACCCTGGGCCGAGTCCCCAGAGGTGATTATTGGCCAGTGAGGAGAAAGTAGCCAGCCAGGTTTCATTAACATGCTGTCCCTGCCTGGGACTTGTCTAGGAAATATGCCCTGCAGGGCCAAGGGAACCTGAAGGGGTCAGCTCCAAGTTTCCAGTGTGTTTCCCACCCAGGCCTTCAGAGATTGCTGAAGGGCTCTGGCCTGTGAGGAGCCACACGGTCAGGTGTTTCAGACACAGCCAAGAGCAGACATCCTTGGTCGCCACAGCCACTCTATCTGGCCTTCGCCACCTGTGTGGCACCGGACTGGCTCTCCAGATCTTGCAGGCTGACCACTGCTACCAAACACCGTAATTTCCCCCAAGATAGGTTGTTTACCATAAGCTGACCCTCAGTTTCATGTGTGGAGGGCGGTCAGAGAACTCTTACAGTAATGTGCCTGGCTGCTAACTGGCTGGACCAAGATTAAATCCTGGTCTGTCTGGATTTCTTTCCAGTTCACAATTAGGCCTCCTTAGAAAGTAGCACAACCCAACCCGAGTTATTGATCTTGATGAGTAGCCGTGGCTGTGGGGTAGCACGTGTTGCCAGGGAGTATCAGCTATGACCATGAGATGAAGTGGGAGTAGAAAGTGGTTCTGGGGGCAAAGCACTGAGTACAGCCTCCTTGCAGAAACTGTAGAGGTGAGGGGCTCATTTTGACAGCAGTCGTCCTTTGAGTAGGCTGGAGCGATGCCGTCTGCTCTTTGCCTGATTTCTGTGGATAGGCTTGTGCTGAAACAATTTGTCTTGGGGGAAATTTTGGAGTTCAGTACCTAAGCAAGAGCAGAAACTTTTCTGTAGCTTTTCTACCTTAGTGGTAACTTCTGGGTCTCACCTAGCCTGTCTGATTGCTCTTTTCACGGGCTCTTCCTGTACCTCCCTGCTCCACTGGTATGCAATTACTGTCTAATCTCAATTTCAATATGTCCTTGGTCCCAAGAGGCATGCTTTTCTTCCCCACACTTTAATATCTGTGCAGTTGGCGCGCATCTTGTCATTGAGATCTACGTTTAATGTGATGCAGCTGTGTAAATGGATGTTGCATTTTTGGAATTGATGCAGACCAAGAATTGAGGAAACAGGAGTGCCTTTATGCAACCCATCCATCACCTACAGTAAAATGTCAGGTGTTAATGCTCTGTGCTGGGAATGCAGAAATAGCTATTATGCGGTCCTGGAGGTCTAAAGCAGGGAGATGGACTAGCCAGATCCGTAGCTCAAGCGCACTGTGATCGGGGTTCTGAATTCGGGAAAGGATCAGAGGAAGGAGGGGGTTGGGCTGGGACAGAGAAGGTGGACGATAAGGGAGGCTGGGTTGTGCAGGGGTTGGGAGAGTGTTGGGAACAGGTTAGAGAGTAGTGTCCCAGACAAACTGAATAGCAGCTGGAGCAAATAGATTCAGTCACGAGAAACTAGAGTGTGTTTGGGAGCATCAAAGGGTTCATTGTGGCCAGAGTGCAGGGCCTACATAGAGCCTGGGTGTAAAATGACACTGCAGGAATGGGAGCTGAGATCTTGACCTTGAGTGCCATGCAAATTAGTTTAGTCTCTATCTGAAGTCCAAAGGTGAATCATTGAAGGGTTTTGAAGCAAAGGGATCTGCCTGACTGTGTGTTTAGGAAAACCACAGAGAAAACAATGGGAAGAGGGCAGTGGGGTGGGGTGGGAGGAGGTGGGCAAAACGACAGCTATGAAAGAGAAAAGAAGAGTCACCGTGAAGGACGTAAAAAACCTTGTTTTCACTGACAGTTCTCAGGCCGATGGACTTGATTCCAGAAGTTTGAATTCGTAGCTTTATGCAGTCCATCCATCACCTACAGTAAAATGTCAGGTGTTAATGCTGTGTGCTGGGAATGTAGAAATAGCTGTTATGCAGTCCTGGAGGTCTAAAGCAGGGAGATGGACTAGCCAGATCTGTAGCTCGAGCGCACTGTGATCGGGAGAGTGTTGGGTGAGCTTGCCTTAACCTTAGGACGGGTGCTCTTGTTTCAGGAGAGCCATGTGGTCAGTAGACAGGCTGATCCATGAATGAATGCCTGGAGATGCTTGAACAACAAAAACTTACTGCTTACCTCTGCTTGTTAAAGAAGTGTCATATTAACCCATTTGGTGACATTCCAAGTTGTACTTGCCAAATTAGTTCACTGTTCAGAATCTTTTACAATTGGATGAGAGTTCCAGCAATGGGAGACCCACACACAGAGGAAAAGCACAGTTGGTGTATCTCAGCATGATACAAGATACTAAGTTTTTGGAGTCAAAGAAAGCAGATAAATTGTGGTTGTTTGTGTGAGTCATACAGCAAACATTGATGCTGGTGGCCAACTGGTCGACCTATGAGAGCCATTCTGGAGCAAGAGGTGGGGTGAGAGGTGGGAAGAGCTCTTCCACTTGTGAGCAATGCTAGAAAAGCTGTGAGAGGTGACTCTTGATATGGTGATTCAAGACTTACGGTTCTCTTCCTTTCCCACTTCTCTGAACAGGTGCAGTGCCACACCTACACAGGGTACTGCTGGTGTGTCACCCCGGATGGGAAGCCTATCAGCGGGTCTTCTGTGCAGAACAAAACTCCTGTATGTTCAGGTACCGTAGGGAGGGGCGGGAAGCACAAAGGGGGTTGGAGAGAGACTCCTTGGTTGGTCTCCTGTGTCTCGTGGGGGAACCTTTGAAAGGTTGGTGGTGGCTGTGAAGTCTTTCCCAGTCAGGGAGGACTCCGCTGTAACACGCCTGCTCCGTAGTCAGCTAGGTGAGGAGGGTCAGTGTATACCTATATATATATGTTTATCCTTTGGAGTTGAGATTTCTGGTTCAATGCTGTTTTCCTAAGCATTGACTGAAAGCCCTAGAGCTGGGATGGCATTTAAACTTGTAGCTATGCTGATTGATTGCTGTTGAAGTCTTATTGGAATGGACACTGAGAATGCATGGGATTTCCACATCAGTGATCAAATAGTGATGCCTGTCACATGTGCAGGAGAGGACAGTGGTGGCTTCTACCATAGAAGTGCTTCCCTTGAACAATATAAAGTAGAATCATGGAAAGTCTCTCTAGTGGTGGCCCTTAAATCTGGCTAATCCTCAGAAGTACCTGGGGAATTAAAAAGAACCCAGATGTTAAGGCTTCTCCTTATACATTCTGATTCTGTAGGTTCAGAGTGAGACCTGCAGTCCTTATTTTTGTGAAGCTTCCCCCTGTTGTTCTGAAACTACTGCTTGATGGTGATCTTTTGGGTTAGTCCATAGAAAAAATTAAGTCATTACGATTCCCAACTTTATAAGCATCGAGGAATTCTGTTGTTAGGTCAATTTCATGGGATTGTGGATTATGGATTTACGTAAGCCCCATGCTGTCCATTTCTATTCATGGGTAAGGAACTTGTGAGTCACTCTTAAATTCACCATGTAGTTCAGCCCTCATTCCAAAAAAGCCTGTCTTATCTATCAGCTGCTTTATGTTCCCTCTGTCTGTGTATAGGTGGTTTTATTATTTTTAATTTTATGTGCAAAAAGTATAAAAAATTATGCTGAAACCTATGGGAAATTCCAAAGGGTAGCAGTCTTACTATCTTAAATTTTTTTCTACAAAATTGATTCACTTTTCTAGTAGCCCTACTATACAAAGGCAAAAGTAAGTGGAAAGGGCAGAAAGAATGTATGTTAGGAAACCAAAATTTATGTACTAGAAGGGAAGTTTACTTTATTTGTGGTTTATATGGAAACTGGAAACCTTGATTGGGGTTGAGATGGGCAGAGGCAGAAATTAGTCTTCTTTGCAAATGACCTGGAAAGTTTCATTTAAAGCAAACGAAGGCACTAGAAACAGCCGTAGAGGGCAATATGACAGAATTTGCACAAAGCTAGTATTTGGAGAAGAGAATGACATTGATTAGGAAAACATAGATTCTCTCTTGTCTTTTGCTGGTGGGACCTCCATGGATGCCGGTCTGTGACGTGTGGTGATGCCCTGCATGTGTGGAATTGAGCTTCATGGCGAAGACAGGTGTCATGGGGCTAGGCCTAGAGGATGGGTGCATGTAGCGTCCTAGTATATGCAGGGCAAATGTTTGGATAAACACATGTGCTACCCCCGCTTAGGAACAGGCTGGGTCTCTAAAATTGTTTCCATGCCTCAGACTATTTTGGCCCATTCAGTACAATTGGGCCAACAATTTTCTACTTAATGCAGATGGAAAATCACCGATTTCCTGCCCTAACCAGCAAGGGACGTCAATCATTGCATTTGCAGTAAGAAGGGTCTCTTTTCAGTTGGCTCTGCTGACTCAATATGGCCCAGACATGGAGTTGATGAGAAGTGGGGGCATGGGTGTGGATTCAAGGGGCAGGTATTGCAATGTGGAGTTACGTGGATGTGAAACTTCATATAAATCTAGTCAAGACTAATGCCAGGGAACCCTGAAATTGTAGTTCATCTTAAAACAGTGCTGGGTTATCAGTGACACCGATGTTAAACAAAGCCCACTCACGATGCATGTGTGCACTAACTGTGTATATCCCTAGATGTGGGATATGTATATGTCCACGTGCTCATAGCATCAGGCTTTGCCAGCTCTGTGAAAGAAACCCAACGCAGTGCACCTGAATGGCTGTGTTTTTGTTTCTCCTCTCACCTAAGGTTCAGTCACCGACAAGCCCTCGAGCCAGGTTAACTCAGGAAAGAAAGGTGAGTGGAGTTTTATGCTTTATCTAAATGTTTGCATCTCAAGCCGGTCCACGAAGGAGTTCTTAGACAAGATAGAAGGAGCCCAGGGTGAAAGCTGAAAGTGGCCTACAGAAAGTCTGCTCCACTCTCTCCCTGTTTCCTCCCAGGAGCGCTGGAGGTAAGGCTCATGTGGCGGTGGCTGTGAAATGCCCGGAACTTTCAAGGGGAGTGAATAAACTGACAGGGACCTTTATGTGAGCTCTGGGAATCTTGGCTTCCTAGGGAGTTCAGTTGATCAGCTACCAGCAGGGCCAGTGTTTGCTCAAAGAGGATGAGAAAACGGGTGTACATGTCTTTCCTTCGCTATCTTGTTTATAAACCTATAAAACCTATTTGGTTATCCCCCCTGCCACACACACACTGATTCTCCTTAGTTGTGTGTCCCAGCACATCTAGACTTCCCTCACTGAGGCTGGGCTGGCTTCATGGATGCATGACCTGTGTAGTTGCTTTCTTGAAATTCTAAGTCATTTTGTCTTGGGTCTGGGAGAACAGTGACACAATGCATGTACTCAGGAAGATACGTGTAGTACGGGTCTTGGTTGCTGAACTTGGTTGCTGAACTCACCACGGTTGCCCAGAGCTGTCGTGAGGATGCTAAACTGTTTCAACAGCATGCTTAAGGTTTTCATTTTTCCTTATCTGTGCAGTATACTAAATAGCACATTAGAAACCATCATGCCACATTCAGAAGAGACAGACTATGGAAGAAAGGGTAATGCTGTATATTTCAGTGCTTTTCATGTTACTTTTCCTGATTCTCGTACAGGGGGCCCTGCGTCTTCCTTTCACACTGGGCCCTGTGAGTTAGAAAGCTGGTATCTGTCTGACTGTGTGCAGTGGACCCGCTGGCATGAGGAGTAGCCTTGGGATATGCTGACCACAGTACCCAGTGTTAAGACAGTTTGAGGCCTAAAATTCATGGCTATACAGAGAGCTGGTAGTGACCTAGAAAGCAAGAATCTGTTTCCTTGCATGTGAGCACTGCAGAGCTCCTCTATAGCTAGACTGAAGGCTTCCCACTTGCATCTAGACCTCGAAGATGACATGCTCATGAGCTTCCACCCAGAGAGCTGGACCTGCTGAGACTCAGCAGGAGTTCACAGGCTTGTCCTCTACACGTACTTCCTGGGAGACCGAGGTCAGGCCCAGCCCCTGCCCCAAGTGCTTATGCCTTGGGGATGGGAAGAAGAGGCAAAGCCACCTGCCCTGAATTCAGGGGCTCCAGGAAGATGTGGAAGTGGCACATGATGCTCCCACCCCCTACTGGGAAACGCGGGCCCATGGACCAGTTACGCAGCTCCGTTTTTCCCGGGCAGGAGTGTGTAAGTGGTTAGAAGAAGGGTGTAAGCACCTGTCCAGGTCCTTTCCAGAGCCGGGGGGAGACGGCCCTGTGTGCAAGTGCTTCTTCCCAGGTGGAAGAGTCGGGAGAGAGGAGAAAAGTAAGTCTCAGGACCTGAAATCACCAGTGCTGCCAATGGTGTGTGTCTGCAGAGTTTGGAAATGGGAGATCGCTTCAGTTTCACGTGTTGCAGCTGACACCTTCAGGCTTATCCCCTGGTTTCCGGGCATGAGGTCCCAGAGGAAGAGGGCAACACAGCAGTTGTGCAAAACTACTATTCAGATTTTCCCCACCAAAGGAGCTGAGTGCGTAATGCTGAATAAAATATCGGGGCCAGGAAAGGCCATCTGTGGGATTCGCGTTCTTAAACTGGACAGAGACGTGTTCTCCAGGTTGACGTGGCTTTGCACGCTGTGGGTGATAGAGACAGACCCATGGCCCCTCAGGGCAAGCCAGCTGGAAGAGGACAGGTGGGCTGAGGATGACATTTACGGTAAATGACAGGAACAGCGCCTTTGGTTGCCTCTTAGTCTTGGGGTCTGCTGCAGAGGAGCCGTCTCCTCCAGGGCTCCTACAGGGAAACGGGTAGGATCCGAATTTCCCTCTTGGAGGGAAAGCTTGCTGCCCGCTCCTTGCTATTTGCTTCTTGCTCTTCATAGGTTCCCCCCACGCCATAGTTCCTGCAGAGGCTTCTTCTCTGGGGCAAATGTCAGGACAAGGGGTGTGTGTGTGTGTGTGTGTGTGTGTGTGTGTGTGTGTGTGTGTGTGTGTGTGCACTAGGACTACTAGCGCGCGCACTAGGACTACCCCCCCCTGGGGACTCGAATTCTGCTCTGTGGTCTCTCTTTCCCTCTACTTGGAGGATCAGATTAGGCACGGAATCATCTTCTCTTTGTGTATCATGGGCAGGACCAGGAGAAGCAGGTTCGGGCCACCTGTGGGAAAGGCCACCTGAAGTAACACCTGTCCAGGAAGCGCAGTTTGAATGGGGACAGGGTGCGAGAGAGAGGGCATTCGTAATATCCTGTGTCGACCTACCGAGGTTCCTCTTTCAGCTGCCACTTAAGAATGGAATGTGCTCTGCAGGGCAGCAGGTGGGAAGACACAAAGGCCCCTTGTCTGAGCTTGTGCCCACACGTGGCCGCCCCCAAAAGCATCTCCCTGGAGCAGGAGCTTACGGTCTCGGGCCTGCCACAAAACCGTGCTGGCCTGCCCCTGTGCAGGCTGAGGGTATGGCTGGAAAGGAGGCGAGGCTAAAGGTCTGCGGTGTGAGGTCGGGGGCTGCAGGGCCAGGAGAGGACCTAGACTTCTTTTTTTGTACCCTCCTGCCTTTTTGAATCTGCCCCACTGACAGGCCGGGGAGGGGTCTGTTCTCTTTGCCTGGAAGGAATGAAAAGCCGTATTGTATGACAACAGAGAGTCTGGTTGCCAGCCAGGAATTAGTCCTCCGAAGGCTCGGAGGAGAAAGGCAGAGTGCTAGGAGCCCGGGGAGGAGGCCCAGAGAGATAGCAGGAGGAAGGGGCAGGCAGGAGGGGGAGGCCGGGGCTCGGAGGCCTGGGTTGCTGCGGGCCGGGTCGCAGGTGTGGGGCCTGAGGGAAGGCCTGGGAAGGGAGGAGGCCTGTTATCTTCCCCAGGTGCACGTGCTGCGGCGGGGGAGGAGGGTCAGAACTTTAGACTGTTTACTTAATCCCTTGGAATGTCCTTTCCTCTCTCTACTCTTGGGCCTCTTGTGCTGAACGGACTCCTTTACAGGCACATGTGTGGTAATTAACACGTGCAGGGGAGCCCGGCCATGTGTTTGGGTTTCAGATATCCATTGATCTGGGGCAGTCCCATCCCCGCTCCCCTCCCCTTCTCCTGTGGTCCTGGAGGAGAGACCAGAAGGGAATGTGTGCGGGGCAGGGCACATGTGTGCTCCTCTGTGTTTCACGGATGGGATGGGGTGATATCTGAAGTCAGGAGGTGCCCAGACTGCCTGATTAGCTCTGAAAAAATGTTGTGAAAACAGTGGAAGGCTGTAGAAGGGGAGAGGTAGAGATTCTCTGGAGGTTTTCTCTAAGGTAGGACGCAGGAAAGTAGCTGGGCAGCAACCCGTGATGAGAGGTTATCAGTTTCCCCTGGGTGGCTTTGCCTGGCTGTGCCACGGCCCACGGGCTTTTCGGAAGTGCCTTTTTTTGGGGTCTCGATGCTAATGCTTATAGGTGAGCTTCAGGGGGTGGGCTTGGCCTTCCTTGCTTAGAAGATACCAGAGAGAAGTTCGGAGCTTCTGAAGGGTTACGGGTGAAGAATGATAAATACAGGAACATGGCGGAGCGCTCGGAAGATGGTTTCTGGCAGCTCTGGGAGCATCTTCCCTCTGAGGCAGAATTTCAGAGGCCCTCGGGCTGATGTGGTGACACATGGCAGGTGAAAGTTTAGGGTCACCAGGAGTTTTCTGCAATTTGCTTATTTCCCCGTAAGAGCGAAAGATAACAACATTAACAAACTCTGCTTACATTTTACTGTCTGGGTGTCTCTATTTATTAAGCCACTTTCAGAGAAGGGCAGAATTTCCCAAATCCAACCCTCTTTTAATGTGCAGAGACTTAAAAAAAAACAAAACAAAAAACCCACTGGCTGCTCCATGGTATGTGTTCCAAGTAAGGAGTGAGTCACATCCATTCCCCTGAGGTCCCTGTCTGCGTCTCTAATTTTAGAATCTCTCCCAGCATGGTCCTCAGGTTGTGCCAGCTTGGAGACCTTGTCCCGCAAGCAGCGGCTGAAGTGGCCCTGAGGCGTGTACTTTGGGCCGGGTGGTAGGGTCGGTGGATGGTGGGCACACCAGATGAAGGAGGCTGTGTGTCCTCCAGCCTGGCTCTCATGGGGAGCTTGCACACCTAAAGGAGGTGTGCCGCCGTGCTCGGATCCCGGCTGATGTGTGCCAGGCTGGCTGTTGAAGGACATTCCACATGTGGAACGTCACCCTTGCTCACAGGACTTTAACCTCTTCCCCCAGTTGCTTTTCTTTTTTTCCTCCTAACCCAGCACCCAGGGGTGGGAGCAGAGGAGGCCGGGCCCGTACTGATGATCTACCAGCCTGAGCTGGATTTGCCTGGAGTGGGCCTCCTGCTCTTCCTCATGGGGGAGCGTTCACTTCGATGCGTACCTGCTGAAACAGCTGTGCCCAGGCAGCCCCAGATCCACAGGAGGCTGCTCTTCGACTCCGTGTGCCCATTCCACTACTTTCTGGTGCCCTGAGCCACCGTGATGAAGCCCGGCACGTCTGTATACCAGCTTTGCAGAGATCACTTTAGAAGGGGTGTGTGTGAGTGGGCCTGAGCTCTCGGGCACACACCATGAACATGAGATGTCTCCCTCCTTCCCACAGCTAACTGTTCCTCGAGCTTGGCCCCCTCTCCGGTCCCCTGCCCTTGTCCTTGGCCCTTGTTCCAGATCTTTGCAGGACAGTTTATGTGTGAAGAGCACCTAGACTGAGAGTTAAATCCCCGCCATATTCCCACCTCTGGGGGTTGGAGAGGAAATGGGATTTAGGAGCCTGGAAAGGCCTTCTAGTCGTAGATTTATTGGAGTCGGTGGTGGTATTAGTAACCGTTTGTATTGTATACTTGAGTCTTCTATTCAATAAATATTTATACAGACTTACTAAGTGCCGTGCTTGTTATAGTGTCGGAGGATCCAGCGATGAGTAGAACCGATAGGGGTCCTGGCCTCGCCTTCTGGAGCTCACATCCGAATGGTTCTCAGCGTCTGTGATGGGGGCGGGTGTGAAGCCTTCCAGGGGAGCAGTAGTTTTCTGGATCCTTGGAAGTTGTCACCTTTTCAGGTACCTAGGAGAAGCATGGCCCATCAGAAATTCTCGTGCACTGTCATTGGTACCTTCACAGAGCTTCTGAAGTCCAGGTGAGAGGGCTCAGAGCTGGTCAGGCCGGAGGACATATGTTCATTTGCTCAGTGTTCCTTGCCGGAGTTCAGTTCCAGGTGTGGCACAGCGGCTTAGACAAAACCAGGGATGAGGACAGGTGGGTGCACAGGCCTTGCGGCCATGCTGAGCTTCGCCTCCTGGGCCAGGGCTTGAGGGCCCCGTGTAGCTCCTGTGTAAAAGCTGATGTCCTGCTGCATGGCTTCTGTGCCTGCAGAAGGAAAGATGTGAGAGTTGGGGCTGCTTATTTCTATGGAAAGGCAACAAAACTAGAATAGGCAAAATGCTTTCTAAAAAGAAAAATAAAATGTAGTATTGGTGAAGGAATAGACACAGAAGTCAGTGGAGAGCAGAGAACCTCGAAACAAACCCGGTAGACCAAGCATTTCAGTGCAGGAAGATGGTCCTTCCAGCTAACGGTTCTGTAACAGCTGAGCGTCTGGAGGCCAAACAAATAAAACCAATAAATAACCCCCTAAACCTTCAACCTGAACCTCACACCGTGTGCGAAAATTAAACTGCAAAGCTATTGCTTCTCTTAGGAGAAAATCTCTTCACAGAAAACCTGAGATTTTAAAACTTGAATTTAGTTGGGCGTGGTGGCGCACGCCTGTAATCCCAGCACTCTGGAGGCTGAGGCAGGAGGATTGTTGCGAGTTCAAGGCCAGCCTGGGCTACAAAGTGAGCTCAAGGTCAGCCTAAACTGCATAGCGAGACCCTGTCTCAAAAAGGCAAAACACAACAAAACAAAACTTGAACTTTAAAAGCTTGATCTACAAAAAATCCTGTTAAGGAAATGAAAAGAACTACAGACTGGAAGAAATATTTTTAAAAAATGTGTATGACATAGGACTCGTATTTAGAATATATGATGAACTGTAAACACTGCAAGGTTGGAAAACTGTTCACCTAAAAAATGGACAAAGCATGTGAACATACATTTCACAAAGGAGATATACACAGAGCAAATAAGCATACAAAAAGGGGTCCCACATCATTAGTCACAGGAAGTACAAATGAAGACCATGATAAGATACCGCTAATAGAATAGCTAACAAAAAAACTGTTTTCATACTAAATGTCAGTGAGGCTGCATAGAGACTGGATCTCTTATATGTGCCTGGTAGGATTATAACAAGGTACAGCCACATGGAAAATACTTTGGGAAGGTTCTTTTAAAAACTAAGCATACACTTAACCATGATCTAGCAGTTGTACTCCTCAACATTTATTTTAGAGAAAAACTTAACGTCCACGCAGAAAACCTGTACGTGAATGAATAGCAGCTTTATGTATGGTAGCCAAAATAGAAAACCCAAATGTCTTTCGGTGAATTACACACACTGTAGTATATCTGTACCATGGAAAAATAGCCATAAAAAGGAACAAACTATTGATATGTGCAGCAGCAACTTGGAGGTCTGCCAGGGGCATTATGCAGAATGGGAACAAAAAGCCAATTTCCAAAGGTCATATACTGCATGACTGCACTTGTGCAATATTCTAGACATAAGAGTGCAGAGCTGTGGAACAGATGAGTGGTACCGGCGTGAGAGGCAGAGTGGAGGGACGAAGGCGTGGCTACGAGGAGGCGGCACGTGCGAGCTTTCTGTGGAGAAGGGCTAGTTCTGTGTCGCCTGGGGTGGCGACGTGAAGCTACGTACAGATGGACAGGTGTCGAACTGCAGGCACAAACGAGTGCATTGCATATGAAATTGGTAGGTCCTGAATAACACCCGTGGAGGAGGCCAATATCAATTTGCTGATTCTGACTTTATACTGTCATTACGTTACCTATATAATTACAGCTGTTCTTTGCTATCCGTAGGGGATTGGTTCCAAAACAGCACCTCCCCCCCAGTAAATACCAAAGTCCACAGGTGTTTAAGTCCCTTACATACAATGACATGGTATTTACATATATGTATGTATATTGTTCCATACACTTTAAATCACCTCTAGATTACTTGTATAAACCTCACATAATGTGCATGCTATTAAGTAGTTGTGACACTGTTTCATTTTTTGCTTGTATTATTCTTAATATTATATTGCATTTTTATTTGTGATTTTTTTTTCCCCAAGTATTTTGATCCGGGGTTGGCTAACTCCTTAGATACAGACCCTTGGAAATGGAGGGCCAGCTGCGTAGGTTACCTGTATAATTACATATATGTGCTGCCGTCATGGGGAGGCTGTGTGACAGGTGTGCGGAGGCTTTCTGCACATCACCACCACCATCATCATTTTCAGAGTTGCAGCATTTATGGGAGTTGGTAAGTACAAGACAGTGCGAGGAAAACCGTACAAACACCGACTCGTTTCGTCCTCACAGTGGCCCTATCAAGTGGGCACTGCTAAATATTCTTCTCCTCCCTATCTAACAGATGAACAAACCTAAGCAGTACGGTAGGGTCACACAGCCTTTAAGAGCCGGGATTAAAACCCAGACAATCCAACTCTGGGACCACTCTCTGTATTATTTGGCAACCACCCTTAAAATCTAATCACTTTCAAATAAAAAATTTAAAAAACCAGCACCATCTTCTGAACGAACCTGGCCTTCAGTGGACTCAGCTACTGCTGGGCGCCTCCCCAGCCCTGTTCTGCCTCCGTTGCCAACCTCTTATTCGGAGAAATGCAGGACTTGAGCATGCAGGGACCTGCTTGCAAAACAGCCAGCCGTGAGTTTCTTTTCACTTTTGCAAGAGAGTGTGCAGTTGGTTAAACAGTAAGATGTGGACCTCTTGCTTTGGAAAGGACTTGAAATGCTCTTGCAGGTCGGCAGAGGGATAGCTCCATTTCTGGATCTTGTTGGTCAGAGGACAGGTATCCCGGGGAATGCTGAGGTTGGCTAGCATTCCGTTCTCCTGGTGTAATTCTGGCCAGGTTCTAGGGACTTTTGCAGACAGTGCAGTTGTCCCCCTAGGATGCCCACAGTAGTTATCTTGACCTCGACACTGGGCCAAATTCACATGCTGAAGGGGATGGTGACTTTGGCATAAATATGATTGCTTCGAAAACAAGAACCTTCTAGCCCTTCTACCAGGCTTAAGCTTATCTCTGTGTCTTTTTAAGATGGACAGTGAAAGCTTAAAAGAGTATGAAGGAGATTCACCAGTGGTGGGCATGGTTAGGAAGGGCCCAAGAATCAAGGGGGACCTGGGGTGGTTGAGGAACCTTCCAAATCTCAGGATGGGGGGTGGTGGATTCTTTTTTTCTCATTCCCTCCTCAGTCTCGAAGACCCCAAGAGATGCCATTAATACAGATTCCTCCTCTGGCCCCTTTGACACACTTGCTTTTGAAGGACCTGGAAGAGAAAGCTCTTTGTATGTGGTCAGAATAAACTCATTGTACACCCAAACAATTAACTCCTCAATGGACTTGCCAGTCCCTTGAAAGGGCCAGCCCTGCTTCCCTGGACCTCTTGGGCTCTATTCAGTCCCTTAAGCACACCAATGTTTTGGGGGTTTTGTTTTGTTTTGTTTGTTATTCTGAAAAGTCTTTCCTTGAGAATAGTCAGAGCGGATCAACATTGTCCTCAGCCGGGCATTTATCTCCCCTTGCCAGTGAATGTCAATCAGGAATCAAAAAGCCAAACAGAGCAGGCTTTGAATGGTGTCATGGGGGTCGAACTGACTTCCAGCTGTCTATGCGTGGGCCAGGCCTTCTCGCAGAGCAAGGAATTGTGCTGTCATACAAACCCATTCTCTACATAGGCTCCCAAAGCCCATGTGGGGGCTGGAACTTTGTGGAGGCTGCACCTGCAAGGACAAGGCCTGCTTGGGGGCTGGGGAACCTCGGAAGGCCACACGCTATGGCTGTGGGGCTGGGAAGTTTCCAAAGCTGCTCACAGCCTCTGGGGCCTTGAGCAAAGCACTTACTTGCGTTGAGACTCAATTCTCTCTTTAACTGCTTGGCACCTTCCGGCTCCCTGAATGGTGGTGGGAACAGATGAGGAAGGTTACCTTCCAGAAGCTGAGCATTGCAAAATATGGCAGTGCTGCTGTTACTGTTGATCTTGGCGTCATCCTTGAGAAATTCGCTCATGCCTTATTTGCATATGGTGATGTTTTCAAATCTACCTCTTTCTCCCTCCTCGTAAGAAAAATTATTAGTCTTTGAATTAGCTATTTTTCCCAGTGTTCTATCTTCTTCCCCTTAGTCTGGGAGAATATTATGGTGTTAAAAAGAAAGCCTTCCTGTTTGAGGTCCAAAAAAATGACCAAGAATAAACACTGGGCATCAGATCACTGTATACATATTTGTAAAGTAGATTCAGGTATACATGTTAAAATATATGGAAGAGTCTCTCTCTGAATGAAGGATTGGTTATATAATCCAGGTGTGCTGCCTGATGACTTAGCTCAGGCACCTTTGGCAATCTCTGTTGTTTTAAAGCTCAGTGGAGTATAATTTATATACCAAAAATTCATCATCTGTATATATACAGTTTAGTAAATTTTTAGAGTTGTACAAACAACAGTAGAGAACATTTCTATCACTCCAAAAAGATACAACAAGCCTATCTATAATTAAACCTCACTCCCACCTCCATCCCTAGGCAACCATAGATCTTTCTGTCTCTGTGGATTTATCTTTATTAGACATGCCATCTGATTGGAATCTGACCACACGTAGTATTTATATCTGCTGCCTACATTTAGAATAATGTTTTATGAGGTTCTTCATCTGTATTGTCACATGTATTAGTTACCCACTTTTTTTCATTGCTGACTGGTATTCAATCAGATGGATATATTGTAATTTATCTGTTCGACAGTTGGCAGACATTTAGATTATTTCAAATCTGAGACTATTATGAATAATGTTGCTATGAACATTTGTGTACATGTCTTTATGTGAACATATTTTTATTTATCTTCAGTAGGGTCCCAGGAGTGGAATTTTAGGGTTGAATGCAAACTTATGTTCAGTTTTTTTTTTTTTTTAAAAAACCTGCCAAATTCTTTCCCAAACTTGCTGCCCAAAATGTACATTCCCACTGGCAATGAATAAGGGTTCCAGTTTCTCCACATCCTTGCCAACACTTGGCATTATCTTTTTAAATTTTGGTCATGCTAGTGGGTGGTTGATGGTAGCTCCTGTGGTTTTAATTTGCACATTCCTAAAGACTAATGTTGAACATCTTTTTATGTGTTTATGAGCCACCCATGTATCTTCTTTGGTGACATGTCTACTAAGACTCTTATTTCAGTTTTAAATCAGTTATAAGGTTTTTCTAATTTAAAAACTTTGATAGTACCTTAATTTTATAAAACAAAATTTAAAAGTTGCCTAAGGTGGCTAGCACTCATGAAATTATATACCCCTCCTAGTAAGTCTTTACACAACATTTTTTACACATACATAGTGTTCTGAGGCTTGGCAGGCAGACTTTCTTCGTTTTTACAAGAGGATATTGCTACCCAGAGAAGTAAAGTAGGGATTCAGGTTAATTGACTTATTGGATGTAAAGTGGGAATCAGAATGTGATCCCACATTGGACCGAGAGGCCAAGGACATATTCAGAAAACTTATTCCTTTCCCAGAGCCTCATGTGGGGCCTGGTGCTGTTCCAGGGCTTGCCCGGAAGCAGAGCTGCTGTGGACCTTGGACCCAGACCTTGGGTTTATGTTTGGAAGAAGAGGTGTGCTTATTTGCTAGGTCAGGAGCCAGGTGTCCAGGTGCCCGGAGATGATGGTGAGAAGGTCCTGTTGGCTTTGGCTAGGCTTCCTGGCCTTTGGGCATGCTGGATTTCACAGGTGGCTCCTGGCACCAGGGCACTTTGTCTTTTCTCACTTTATAAAGATTTCCATGTAGGGCCTCCCTTGTAGCACAGCAGCTGTATCTCCTCACCCTTGGTGACCTTACCCTGCAGGAAGACTCATTCACTATCGTGGCTTTACACTCCGTGGGCTCCCGTGCCTGCATCTGGCAATGTGGAAGTCGTCCACCTGCAGAGGTGCGGGTCTTCTCCAGGAAACTGCTGGCCGGGGGTACAGACCTTTTTGCTGATGGGTAAACCAGAAAGGCAGTCCCAGACTTCCATCTGGATGACAAGACAAAGACACAGAATGTTTGTTTTCAGTTATCTTGCTCCAAAGAGAGTTACAGCTCTTGTAATATGGGAGGATTTTAGTGTCTGAGCACACCGTGCTGGGCTGTTTACACTGTGAATTCCACATCCGGCAAAAGCAACCAAATGTGCATTACAGCTGCCAAAAGCCTCCGTTCAGTGGCTCATTGAATTCAATGGAAAGAGGTGTTAATAGAGGCAGGGGAAGTGATGCTGTTTTTTAAAAAATGACATTGTGTGGCTCTGTTCTGTTTTTCCTCTCCTTCGGTGACTTCCAGCTCAAACTCACACAGCATGGCATCAAAAGATGCCTGTCTGGGATCCAGTTGGAGGCCAAGGAGGTATCCGGGATAGCTGCCCCACTCTTCCTGCTCCGCCGTGTTTCTTAGGATGATTATCCGATAGTTCAGGATCACTTTGACCCTTGTGAGAGTTGGGTCTTGGTGGCAGCACATGAAAATAACAGCAGGGTCAGGTGTCATGCGACGGACAGGTTGCTGGTCTCAGTATCCATCAAGTGTGTGTATGTGTGTGTGTCTCCATCAGTTTCGAATCCTAGGATTCCAAAAGGTAAGATGTTGACAAGAGAAAGAGATCAGAATTATACTCCCTCTCCTTTCTCCGATAAGATGCAGGGGAGTCAGGCAAAGCTGGAAGCTCCAACGGTTGGAGGGTTGTTCTTCCTCGCGATCTTACTGGCATTTCATAGACCATCTGAGAACTTGCATATTCCTTAAAGAGTTAAAGCCCAGAGAATGTACTGTTCCATTCTAAAAGACCTCCGGGGGTTGAGAAGGGAGGGATGTGTAATCATCAAACCGCCTGGAACAATAGTGCTTCCCCTTCCTCCTCCCACTGAAGGAGAAAACAAAGAAAAATCTCTAAACTATGTACCCTCAAGATGAGCAAAGATACCTGTTCTCAGAGAAAATGAAATTGTTTCTTGGGGAGGGGGGGTGTAAAAAAGAAACTTTTTACATATAAAGGACAAAAATATATATGTGGTGCATGAATAGATACAGTTTATATGTTACTAAAATTTCATTAGGGAAGTGATAGGGGAAAACTCTAAAAATGCTCCTTAGTTGGGCAATAATGGATAAAAGGCCCAGAAACACTTCTCTAAATTAAAAGTTTTAAGCCCTTGATGAAAGTGACTCTGAGTCCTGGAAGGTAGATAAGCAAAGTCTCCACTAGCTCCTGACCCGCTGAGTTTTGCTCTGCGGAAAGAGCTGCCTGCACTTCTGGAGTGAAGAGCTTTACGATTTTGCTGCCGGGACCTCCTTGCTCCCGTCATCAGTGTTAGAAATTTCAAAGCAAGAGTCGGGTGATTTCTGTGATTTTGTTTGCCCCACCTCCTACCGGGGATTGTGGTATGTGCTGTTTCACAGTTTAAGGTGTTCTAAGGGTACATGACTTTCTTTAGTGTGCTGCAGAGGGACAGTGATCCTTCCTGGAAAGCAGTGATGCCCAGGACTCTGTTTCTCTTAAGATTTTCAATCAGGGCCTCTGGAAAAATGTTCGGAGCTGGTGCCTTTCATAAGAGGACAGAAACCGAACTGAGGGCTGCTGCCCGCGTCTGAACATGCCTGGCCCAAGCTCAGGTGCTGGAGGAGGTTCCTCCTCCTAGCATTTGTGCTGCGGAGCCAGGCTGGACGGGGCATGGGGGTGCTCTCAGATGGATGGGGAGGTCTTCCCAAGCAGGAGGCCACCTCCTCTGGTGCGTCCCTTGGGGTGATGGGTACACACCTGGGTGTGTTTTACTCTTGTGTCTATCTCTGGTTCTCTTTTCCTCCTTTGGTCTCTTCTTCTTTTTCTTTTTCTTTGGTTTCTTTATGGGGACTTGGCCGGGCCATGTACAAACCCAAACCATTCAACAGTGCTGGAGAGTAGATAGTATTTACCTCAATAATGGTAGTCTCTTTTCGTTTCTTTTTAACCCTCAATTCAGATGATGGGTCGAAACCGACGCCCACGATGGAGACCCAGCCGGTGTTCGATGGGGACGGTAAGCCCTTGCGCTGCTCACCTCGCGCTCTCATTCTCTCGCGGGATTTTAGGCTCCGGAAAAGTCTTCCCTTCAGATGTTTGTTTAAACTTCATTATGATGATTCTCTTTTCTAACTTCACTTTTTCCTAATGTAAGCTGGATTCTCCTAATGTTTTCAAAAATGAATCCAGCTCAGGACCTGGTATGCTCTCTACTTCTGGAAACGACTTCGGTTCTCCCTAGGCTTCCTGCCTGTCCCGTGATGTCCAACAAAAACACAGTCTGGACAGACTTTCTGAGCTGTCAAGATGAGGGAATCATGGCTGAGAAAGCCAGGCCGGCAGTGTTCTTTCCATGCTTGCAAATGCCTGCTCCGTGCCTAGCATGGTGCAAGGCCCCTGGGTGAGGAGAGGGAGTGTATCACTGTCAGCCTTTGCTCTCAAGACAGCTGCAACTGCTATAGAGTTTTCTGGGCTATGGTCTCAATTTTTATTGTAATAGACATTTATCACGGAGAGGTGGTAGTGGTCTGGGAAAAGCTTCTGTGAAGAGATGCTACTCAAGTTGGCTCTTGCAAGCCAAAGGGAAGAGTTGGGGTGTTCCAGGCAGGGAGACCGGCATGTGGGCAAGATGGGACACAGTAAGGGAAGTAGCAGCAAAGAGACTGGTCCACAGGGCTGGTTTGGCTAGGTTTTGGGGCATGGTGAGTGGACTCAAGACATTGGGGAGAAGAGGAATTCTAGCTCAAGGGGAATAGAGTCTTATGACAAAATAAAGGCTGGAGTCCCTAGAAGTATGGGGAGGGGACAAAAGGGGTTTTTGAGGGTGCAGAAGTCTGGCCTCCATTCAAGCTGGAGCTGCTCAGGGCCTCTATTGTTCAGATATTTTATACTGAATACTCCAGATTCTCAAGAGCAGGAGGAGGAAGTTTGGTAGGGTGAGGTTTGCAGAGCATCTGTGAGGGGTGTTCCCGGCACAGCTTCAGCTCTGGGGAGAAGGACTGGAAGATGAGATTTCATATGAAGTTGGTTCATTTAGTGGAACATACAAGGAGTGAACAAACTATACAGCTAATGCTTACATTTTAAAAAATATATTGCGGTAAAAGGCATGTTGCCATTAGTCTCCCTCAGAATACTCTCCCTCACTTCTGACATGCTCGTCCCGTCATTCTTGCCACTTTCTGAAGCGGTTCTGGAAGTCTCTTTTGTGAGGTCTGATCAAAAATTTAGTAAGCGCTGCTGCTGAACATCATACAACAGGAAAGTAGGCTTGTGGAAGCAATGCAGTATGTTCTTACCCACCTTATTCACCAGATTGGCACCTTGAGACTTCTACCTCTCCCCCAAAGTCAAAATGACCATGGGAAGTAAATGCTTTGAGCGGATAGAAGATATCCAGGCAGCCCCAACAGCACGACTAAAGACCCTCCTGAAAGAGGACTTCCAGAACTGCTTCAGGAAGTGGCAAGAACGATGGGATAAGTGTGTTTAAAACAAGGAACAGCATTTTGAGAGGAATTAATGGCAATGTGTATTGTACTGTAATACATTTTAAAAACTTTAAACGTGATTCCACCTTTGGTAGGTTCATGTCTAAAAATTCGAAAGTCTCTCATTCATAAGGGTCCTAGGTTATTGCAAGTCCTTTGAAGGAACAGAGATTGTGCAGTCTTGGGAGACTTCCTCAGTACCCTCACTGGAGACCTTGGCACTCCGTAGTGTGTTCAGGGTCACTCAGGATTCCCACACCCTCTGTCCATTGGGTGACCCAAGTCCCGGGTGCCAGGAGGCACGCTGGAGCCTTCTGGATGAAGCCATTCAGCCTCTGTTCAAGGAGCTGTGAGAAAGAGGGTTGGAGCACATGTGAGACCCACATCATCCTTCGCATGTGGAGCGGAGGCGCAGCAAGTCGAATCTGCTTTGGCTCAGCTGTTTCCTCTAAAACAGTCTCTGTGGTTGGTTTGGCGTGTGTTTGTTGATTTATCCCCTTTAAATCTTCTCCCAGGGAAGCAGCTGAGAGGGACTTGGCTTGGCCCGTGTTCCTCACCTCCTGGGATAATATTTTTATTCCTGGATGGAGTGGCTCAGTGTCACTAGACTCTGCCCACTCTGCCTCCTGCCACAGGATGCCCTGGTTGGCTCTTACAGAGTGGTGGCAAGAGGGCTTTTGTTTGTGAGCAGGGGAGAGGGCGGTCGACAAGGTGCGTACATCGACAGGGAGATGGCTAAAGTTTTGAGACTTCAGACTTTTAAAATAGACTTTTTAAAGTTCGGGATTACACCCCATGTTACATACTTCCCTCTGCTCAGACCTTCTTTCTTTTTTTTAAATACAGAAATCACAGCACCCACTCTATGGATTAAGCATTTGGTAATCAAGGACTCCAAACTGAACAACACAAATGTGAGAAATTCAGGTAAATAACCTTCTTTGGATTATATACACACCTAGAACACCCCTGGTGGTTTTATGGTTGCTCCGTGACACCTCGCTGTGTGAGCTGAACAAGTCATTTAATTGATCTGGTCTTCAATTTCTCCAACTGAAAAATAAGGAGATTTTATGAGCCTATTTTTTCCAAGTTTAATTTTCTTCAGTTATCATCTCAGGGATCACCTTTCATGAGCAGTTAATCCTTTTAGCTAAAAATTTTTGACTGTATTTTCATATTTTGACTTTTAATATTATTTTAACATCATGACTTTCTATATGCCATGCAGGAGAATTTGAAACAAGAATGAGTATAAAGAAGTTGAACTTCAAGCCTGGAGAAGCTTAGTTCTATGCATTTTTCATGCTCTAGCAGTGGATTTTAGTCAGTTTTTTTTCTGGTCTGACCTTTCAAAGGTCTTGTAGGTGGTTAAGTTTTGGCACTGGCTGAGACTTAAAAGGTGATATTTTTGGAAGTTTGATGAGATTTGTAGAGTGTATTTACCACTAAGATGGAATAAAGTCAATAAAATTCATTTGTTATCAATAAAAACGGAATGTTCATCAACAGGGAAATATATGAATAAACCAAATCTGTGTCTTTTTCAGGGAGGATCCTTCTTCTTTCAGCTAGGACTTCATCGTGGGAAATATTACTTTCTGATTGTGTTTTATGTCTGGTTGTTGAATTTGTCTAGGTGATCTTTTCCTTATAGGTGGCAAGAACTGTGAACAAATGAGACACGCTTTTGAGCAGGCAGGTGGAGTGTGACCTGACCTTCGTCTCTTCAGTGTGTTGTCCTTGGCCCCTGCGCTGTCTGTGTGCCAGCTCTGTCCTACAGGGGGCGATGCGGGCACTGGAGTGTGTGAGTGCTAGAGATCAAGAGGCGAACCCATGTGTCTCTTGGTTGCTTTTTCTCTGTGTTTCGGGCTGGTGAGCACCTCTCCATGAATCTGGCTTGCTGTTTCATACAAGCAAGGGGCATGGGGTAGTGTGATGGAAGGAGTTGGTGTGAATTCCCTGGACTAGAGTCTTTGACACAATAGTGCAGTGGTTAAAGAACAGACTTTGGACTCAGCAAACCCTGGGTTCACATTCTGACTCCAACACTTGGTGAGTGATCCTTCCAGTCAACTCAAATAATCCCCCTGGCCTCAGTTCTTATCTGTGGAATAGGATCAGAAGACTGGTTAAAGGTTTACTAAGCTAATATCTATGGGGTATTTGATGCCCGGCTGAGTAATAAATAATAAGCACATGACAAATCATATGTATTTATTTTTATTATCATCGATAGGAATAGTGGGATAAATGACAGTGCTTATTTTGAGAATTCTTCAATCGGGAAAGGATTTATGATTGTCATCCTAGGCATCTGTCACACAGGCATCTGTCAGACAAGTTTCTTCTAAGGACCTTCGTCTATTCTCTGCTTACTGTTAGACAAATAAGTTATAGAGAAGTGGGGTGGATACCGGTAGTGCCTGGTGCTGAAAGTAATGTTTGTAAGTGGTCTGTCTTGTCCCTGAGACCCTGGAAGTTCTGCAAGCTCTCGGTGAGAGGATTAATTCTCATTCCATGACCAAGCGCCTCATAAAAGGCTTCGTTCTCTGAGTCATACACCACCTTTTGTCTGAAACACTCACTTGACATGTAGTAACTGCTTCTATGAATTTCCTTTCCTTCTCCCAGTCTTTAACTCGGTAAGATAAGGGCTTTATCACCTACCTACTCCATCTATGATAGAGTCTAACTCAATGTATTTCACTGCTTTGGGGAAGACAGAGGAGAAAGATCATCATCATTCTTATCAGTAAAATTGGACTAGCATTGTCAGGGTAGCTGATCCTGAAGAATTTTACATTTGTTTGCTCATTTGAGCTCATTTCACCATAATCCTAAGAAATAACTGTTGTTATGATGTGTGAAGTGGTCCGTGTCCTGTGGTCATGGTCTCCATAATCAGACAGGAGTTGGAGGCTGAGAGAGTAGAGAAAGCTAGTTATTATAAAGATTACAGTGCCTATCTTCTTGGGCTATATTCTGAGTGTGACAGTATGATGATGTCAATTTCTGCTTTTTTATCTGCTCTCTGTCCATGTAGCTCACTGTTAGGGTCATGCTGAGAAATGATTTCCAGGCACATACAACCTGGTTCCTTTTATTGGCGTGACTGAGCCATCTTCAGTTTTCTTGGTTGGCCCCAGTAATGTCTGTAAGGTCAGCGTATAGGATGGGATGGTGGTGGGAGAGCTAACAGTTCTCTGGGAGAAACTGAGACCAGGGATAATTATCAGGTGCTGGTATCTTAATAATCACCTAAGGAATTGGGACTTTGTCCATTTGATCAACTGCCCATACCAACTGAATGCCCATCAATCTTTTTAACATACAGTGGTACCTCAGCTCACAAACTTAGTTCTTTCCATGATTCTGGTCACATGCCAAATTGGACAAGAACCAATCAAATTTCCCCATAAGGTCAACATGGAACCTAACCTTTGAATTTGATTTAGTTCTCGTCCAATTCGGTTTGCAACAGAGTTGTGCAAAGAATTAAGTTAGCGCTTTGTGCAGGGGCAGTATCACAGCCAATGAGGTTTATCCGAGGCACGATCACCGCTAAAAGAATGCAGTTATGATTGGAGGTACCACTGTACTTGTATATAAAAGACCTGTTTCCACAAAGCCACATAATGGGTGGCAAGAGGCCAGCTGACTATTTAGCAAGTTAAGTCTTACTGGAACACAGCTACGTCGATTTGTGTATCGTCTGTTGCTGCTTTCCTCTATAAGAGTAGACTTGAGTGGCTGTGATAAACCTGCATGACCTACAAAATCTAAAATATTACGCTATGATCTTTACTGAGAAAGTTTGCTGGTCACTGGTATATGTGATTGATTGAACAGAAGCAGTGACATGGGGGTCTGTACCTTGGGTTGTGCCGTTCGGTTGTTTTATCCCCTTCATAGCGCAAGTAGAGCAAGCAGAAGTAGGGGCTGTTGCTCCTGAGATGTTCCCTGACATCCCCAGGTAATCTGCATCAGCGCAGGAACTTTCAAAATTCTCCATCATCTCCCACGAACCATGGTCAGGCTTTGCCATCCGGCTCCTATGCGTGCCTTCACAAATGCTGCCCAGGAGGCATCCCGAGGTTTGGTGTTTGTAGGGAGCAGGGTAGGGGATCTTCTGTATTTAGTAGAGATCAATCATGTAATGGGCAAAGCGTGGGCTTTGAAATCAAACGAACCTCTAGACCTTGCTTCTGATGCTAGCGCTCCACTGGGGAGGCTTGGCGAGTTCGGGAGGGTCACTCAGGTTCCCTGCGTCTTGATTTCCTTATAGGTAAAACAAAATACATGGCAGGGTTTTTTGAGGCTTCAACTACAGATATACAATGCTTGGCACGGAGTAAGTACACCGTAAATGATTAAAAAACAAAACAAAACAATAGCAACCGTGGTGAAATGTCTTTATGTGTTATCCTAGCCTCTTCTTGCGTATTGTCACATTCGGTTTAATGAGAAGCCAGACATACTTGGATGATAACTGGCTCTGGGCAGATGGAGAAGACTAGAGCCACGAGGTCAAACACCTGAGACCATTTTCCATTAGAGTTCGATGGTAGAGTCTGGCTTGTGGCGAGCTTCACTCCACATGCTTGGGGAAGTTGGAGCAGGACTCCGAAGCCCGCCTGGGTGAGACCTCTTCTCAGCTATCGCTCAGAGGCAAAAACTATCCCAGTTTCTTTTACACCCTAAACATCCTTTTTTCACACTCAGACCCTGTGACGCCAGGTTTGTTTTCTGGCCTGGGGACTGTTGATGTTGGAAAGGTTCCACTGGGCAGCTGAAGTTGTGCAATAACATGAAACACAGGCCTGCAGACGGAGCCAGTCTCCTTCCCTCCTCCCGAAAGGCTTGGTCCTTGTTTTTAAGGCTTTGTCATGCGGTCAGTGTGGTCAGTGTTGCTTTTGGAGTCCTTGGCAGGTTCCACCTCAACAAATCTGCCTCTTCAGTCTTCTCTTCCGTTTTCGCCTCCAGCGCCCTCTCCTCTGTTGCTCCGCAGGTTCTAGTTGTACCCAGGAAGGTGGACCGGACATCTGGCACCCTGGAACTTGGGCGCAGCAACGTGTGTCTTTTCATGGCTGAGTAGTGGCCAGAGTGCTGCTTTTATAAGGAGAGAGGAACTTCTGGCGAGATCTTTTAAAATCAGGAATTAGCTGCCAGGATATTTCTCACAATACCTGTAGTTTGAAATGTTTTACCACTTACATTTTATAGGAGGGTAAAGAGATAAAATAAAAGACAAGGAAGAACTAGACTTTCTTTCTAATTCTTCATGCTTCTCATGGTTTCTAATCTGACTAGTTGCAGATACTTTAGAAGTCTTTGTATGACCAAATTCTGTGCTTCTTCCTCTGGGAAATCAGTCTCTCAGGAAAGAGAACCGTGCATGGCTTGGTTCTCCTCCCTGGGCACTGAAGTAATGTTCCCAAGGCCCACAGCCTGCGTCTCCCTGCTCTGGGCAATTGCGGTAACCTCATAGCCTCCAGTGTGGGCGATGGACTTCCCTGTCTGCGTTCCGCATCTCTTCCATCCCTGTATATTTTCCAGTTAACTCTTACGATCTGGTTAGGGACTTCATGAAGGCTGTAGAACCTTGCCTGTGAGCTAAAGGCCCATACCTCTCCTCCCCTGCTTCCTCGACCAGCTGAGCTTCCTGCTGTTCATCAGTGAGTGAAGCGACTCCTGGTAACTCTGCTCCCTGGAGACGGAGCCGCCATCAGGGACACAAGGTAGAATGCTTATCTTGTACGTTTTGCCGTGAAAACATGACTCCAGCTTCCTTCAATGTGAGAATGTCTGTGTTTGCCTAAGACACTGTCCGTGTCACAGGTGAGCTGTTCACAGGATCAGAATGTTGCTCTTGGCTGCGTTTTGGATTGCCCTTTCCTCATCCAGTTCCTGCTGGGGTAGTTGCTATGGTGGGGACTGCACCTCCTGGCTGAACCCCCTGCCCCCTTAGCCTGCACACTTGGCCTGCCTAGAAACCGTGGGCTGATGTAATGACCTGAGGCCTGGAAAAGTAAACAGCTTGCAAGGAAACCAGCGGTAGCCGCTGTAAGCAAATACCCCACAGCCACCTGGAATCTTGCGCATGACGTGATTGGAAGGAAGAGTGAGTAATCTGCTAACGTTAGCAGTCGGGGATGCGTCTGGACTTGTGTGCATTTAAAATTGCTATATAAAAACAAACCCTGGATATTTATTTCTATAACTGGCCTTCTCAGTATCTGGCCATCTGTGTCGTGCAGGTGCCTTGGTCAGTCATGCCCAACAGAACTGAGCTGGGTCTGGGGCCAGGTGGTCATCCCCATGGCTTTCTCCATGGCAACAAAAGCTTGCTTTTTTCTCTAGCTTTCCCTTTCCTGAGAGGAGCGCTAATCATGCCGAGAGGCCCCGGAGAGCCTAGCTCCACAGTTCATTTTCACCTTGTTTTAAAATTAGCTCCTTTGTCCCTTGGAACAAGGGGTGTGTATATGTCCCAATTTTCCCTTTTGGCCTGTGCTGCTAAAAAACTGAAATCAAAGATCCTGCCTAGGTACTGTAATTGGCTTATTGCAATTGGTTGGAAGTCAACAGTGGTCTCTACTTTGATCTGAGAAATTCATTCTGTATTTATTTACTTGTAACATGACTTTGGAACTAGGCAAGGTAGGCACCTTATGAGCACACGAAATGTGCACTGTTAATTTTGTGTGTGTGTGTGTTGTTTTGAGACAGGGTCTCGCTATGCAGTTCAGGCTGGCCTTGAGCTCACTTTGTAGCCCAGGCTGGTCTCGAACTTGCAACGATCCTCCTGCCTCAGCCTCCCAAGTGCTGGGATTACAGGCATGAGCCACCACGCCTGGCAAGCATTGTTAATGTTTTGGGCAGTGAAGAGTAAAGTTATGATCCTGTATTTTTGACAAATTAAAAAAATCGCTCTCCCATCATCCCACGTTGTTCCTTCTCTTCCTTTCTTGCCTGAGTTTTGATTTATTCTAGCACTTGTCCCTTAAAGAAAAGAGCCTGTCAGGTCAAGGCCGGGAGAGTTACTGAGAAAAACTAGAAAGAAGACAGCTTGCTATTTCTCAGCACTTGTCATGGCAGGACTACTGTGAGGCATTGCCTCATCTTTCCGGAGGAAGGGTTATGTCTGCTCACTTACGGTGTGAGTCAATGGAGACAGGGACTTTTCTAAACTTGAGTCGATGTGAGTCAGTAATGCTTTTGGGGAAAAGTTAAGAAGAAAAATATCTATGCTATGTTGGGACAGTCCACTCCAGAAGAAATGTCCTCTGCAGAAGTTATGTCTTATTTTCCCTGCCCCTCAGGAGCTTCGCCTCCATCTGTGGGAAGGAGGGAGTCACTGCGTTAGACCACGGTGAGCTGCACATGACCATTTTAGGCTCTGCAGAGCAAAAACTATTTAGACAGGGTGGTTGGTTTGTCATTTTCCCTTACACCTCCTCAACCATGACACTTCACCCCAACACCTTGCTCTATTTACAGCCCCAGTGCCAAACACCCGTGAGGAGTGCTCTCAGCCGGTGTCGGGGATGTGGCAGTTTTTCTTCAGTATGGGGCCTCTGAGATGCAGCAGTTTAGGTGTGGACTGCAGGCCACATCTCAGGCCTGTGGAAGGGGAAGAAGGTACAAGGGAGAACGTACAGCACCCAGCAGTCTTGCCTTTGACTCAGCCCACGGCTGGTGCTTGGATTCCACTGGGACGTGGGAGGCTGGGTTTGGAACAAGGCCCTATGCCGTGGGAAGGTGCACCTGAGCCTGTCTGATTGTAAGATCATTGACCACTGGAGTGAGAAGCACCAGGGGTCGTCTAGTCGCACTACTTAATATTCAACAACAGAATAGGAACCCCCACTGAGGTTTTTGTCCAGGGTCCCAGACCCAGCAACTATTATGTGCCAAGGCTCCTGGGCCTCATCTTGGGATGAGGGGATAAGGAAACAAGCAATAGCTAAGGGAGGAGCTGACCACTGGGCAGTGGCAGAGGTGTGGTCCACCTCTGTGGAGCGGGACGGTTTATCACTCGCATTGCTTTGAATTTCCAACTCAGTGATGGTAAAAATGAGACAGACACCTACGTGTATTATTTTCAGTTTGCCTGCAGTGCATCCCTTTGTTGCCTGCAGGGGGCGGGCTGCTCCCATTGCCTTGTCCTTGGTCAGCCCTTGCAGTCCAGTTGAGACCAGTCATAGGGATAGATCTGGAAGACCAGATTTATGCCACATTGCCGAGGATGTTGCCATAGATACTGTACATTACTGTTACATCTATTTCTGTTTTTAAAAAGTTCTTGTGGTGCTGGGGGTTGAACCCAGGCCCTTGCTGTGCGCAGTGAACACTCTGCCACCAAGCCACGCCTCCAGCCGCCTGCATCATTGCACCTGAGCTTCACAAGGACTTTACGAGGCAGGTGGTCGGGTTACCCTACTTTTCCAGGGAGGGAACCTGGGAATTTGAAAACGTAAGTAAACTGGCCGAGGTCACACAGTAAGTAGGAGAGTCCAACCCGTTGGTCCCAAAGCCAGTGCTCTTGACTGCCACGCTACACCGCCTCTGCTCCGGCTGTTTTTGGCTTCCATAGAATCTTTCAATGTGCCAGGCCTGGGTGGGGCGTGCAGGAGTAGAAGGAGAAGACCTGTGGCTTTCAGGTGTCCCCCGCCTAACTGTGGCTCCTGTAATGTCTTCCCTCCAAGGGCCCTAAATTCCCAGCAGAGGTGTTACCACCCCCAAGTCTCCATCTGAGATGGAGCTGAGACGACCCTCCTGGTCCCTTGGGTGGGGTGGCTGGCAGTATGGCTCGTCCTATGGTTCTCCAGGTCACTCTGTAGGCTCTGATCCGGGGAGGATGATGTCTTTTTTTCCCCTTTTGCTAGTCGGCAGAGAAAGGTGTTTTTAGTTTAAAGGAGATGAGGAGACCCATCCCAGTGGAAGAGGTGACTTTATTAAATGTATGCACATTCTGTTTCTAATCTCCCCACCCCCTCTACCTGGTACATACCTGAGCACAATTTAGAGGCTAACTTTGTTCTGTTTCCATGAGGCTTTTGTTTTTCCACGGCCCAACAGGGCCTCTCCTCTAGGCCTTTCTTTTTTTCAGCCAACTGTGGGCCCTCTGTCCAGAAGGGCGGCCCGAGCAGGGCTTCTGCAGGCTCCCCGTCCCTGCAGGAGTGCTCCGGGAACTCTGAGTGACGTGGATGCTGAGGATGCGAGTTGGCCCTGGCCAAGAGGCGCTAAGGGACGTGCATGATGGAGGGCCCCGGGGAGAGGGCAGGAAGGGCCAGCCCAGCAAATGGTGCTTGGAAAAATGATCCTCCAGGGGCCACTTAGCCCCTCCTGTGAAAAATGCTAAGTCCACAAGTAAGAAAAATAACCTATTCACATAGTTGGCTGCAAACCATAGGTGCTAAGACCCCATGTGGCTAAATAAACAGAAAGGGCCCAAGCTCAGTGATGTACCGTAAATCATTCCCAAGACTACTGACTCCAGCCAGCCCCTCCCCTGAGCCCCACAGCTCCCGGCCCAGTGCTCCTTCCCGAGCAGCAAACTCACTTCCTGAAGACCTGGGCTACCTTTGCCCCCTTTTGCTTCCGCAGTGACCCCTGCTTGCCCACCTTGCAGCCACCCTGCAGTTCTGGAGTGGACCCTACCCCGACCCACTCACATGCTCCCCCTGACCTAGAGAATCCGAAGCCGGGGCCACCCGATTCCTCACGCCTCTGAGATCTCACGTTGTGATTTAGAAAGGTTATTTTTAACACAGAGCTTGTTGTTTTGGGTTATTCTTCAGCATTTCATTCATTTTTGATAGGAGGCGAGGTGGGCGGCGTGTCCGAAGGGGTTTCAGGGTCATTGCAGGCAAAACAATGCTGGTGTTTTCCTCAATGTTCTTGGCCCTGCAGGGTCATTCCTTTGCAGTGAAATACAAGTAAGTACCTCTCAGCTTTCAGGCTGGGTAACCTGTTCTTGATGTTTCTGACTAAGAAATCCAGTCTTGATGGTCCGAGGATGCAGAGATTCTCTTTTTCCCAGGATGCAGAGATTCTCTTTTTCAGCCCCTGTGGTCTCATCCTCACCATAGGCATTTGTTCCACAGTGGGCAGCCCCATCGCTGGAGCGTCAGACTAGAGCCATCTCTTGGACTAAGTGCTCTTCACGGATTCCTTACTCCAAAGATTGCGCAGTTCTCCCCTGAGGGAGGAGCTGGCACCAGGGTAAGGGGCGCGGAAAGGCTCAGGAAGGACTTGGCTGTCAGGAGCTGGCAGTCTAGTGAAGTTGAGGAACCAAGGATGCCAACAGAGACACAGAGACAGCAGGGATCGCACTGCGCCTCAGCTCCGCTGCAACTGGGCCCTCAGGGAAAGCTTGAGGGATGGACAAAGCCTCGAATGAGGGTATATTAAGGTTTCATGGCTAGTTCTGCTTGCTATGTCTTACAGAACTCTTCTGGCCTCTCTGGGGCCTGCCATTGCGTCCAAAGAAGATAAACACCTGTTAGCAGCTTGGGTGATCACCCGGGTCCTCCAAGGTCCTAGACCTTTTCACTCTCCTCCCGAGTCCTAATCTTTGCCATTTGGTCCTCCTTTCTCAGGATGTGGTCCTGAACTATGTCAGTCTCACTACATTTCGTACAGCGTAAACCCCTGTCAGGATGGCCTGTGTTGCTATCCTTAACTCCCAGCAAGCTTCCCAGAGAAGAGGGGCCCGGCTGTCTCTTGGGAGACAGCATCCTTGGTTTGATAGAGGGGGAAATAAATGTAACTCCCAACCTGCTGTATGCCAAATATGTTCAGTCTGCGTACTCCGAAAGTGAAGAATGAATTCTAAGATACAATGGAGGTTAAGAGTAAGAAACTTTTATTGAGAGAGCTAGCTCCTGCGAGACAGGAGGGGACCCAAAGGTGGTTTGTCAACTTACCCACTTCTCGAAGGAAGTTTTATAGAGCAAAATCACAAGATGGGTACACAATCACGAGGGGGGTACAACCTGGGTCGAAACCATGATTAACCAATAAGATCATAAATAAGATTATAAATATAAAGATTATAAATGTAGCCTTTTAGGTAATATTGATTATATAGCCTTATAAATAAGATTATAAATATAGCCTCTTATGTAATATTGATCTAAGAGGGAAGCAGATCATATAGCAAGTACACATGAAAAAAACAGAGATAGATCGGAGGTCTTTGTCACCCACCTGGGTGACTGATGTCTATCTAGACTTTATTAGACCAAGTGATATCAACTATAGTACATTATTCTGTCTTTATCTTGAGGCCTGGCCCTCAACAGATGTGCCTCTAGCCATAGTTATAATGTGCTCTCATCTTTTGCACTGACTCCTTTAAGGGCCTAGCCTGGTCCGACTGCTATGCTATTTTTACCTAACATAGCTGTCTACAATAGGTTGAGGCATCATCCCAGCCCCTGACTCTTCTCAGCTCTTTTGAGCATGGCTGCCTGTATGGCTGGCATTTATCTTTCCTATGAGAAAAGATGTGAGCTTTCTGATGATTCATTCTGCATGTCCGCCTGGCCAGGTGACTAGGTGTCATTGCTTGGTCAAACACTGCTTGGATGTTTCTGAGAAGGTATTCTGCAGCTGTAGTCATTTATAGTCGTTTGACTTTAATAAGAGCAGATCACCCTCCATGGTGTGGATGGGATCTTTAAGTCAAAGAGCTAAAAGCCAAAGACCGAAGAGTCCCAGAGAAGGAAATTCTGCCTGGAGACTTAAACATAGAAATCCTGCCTGAATATCCAGCCTGTGCACTTGACCTGTTGGTTTGGAGCACCAGACAGCCCTGTCACTCCTACCTGAATTTCCAGCCTGCTGGTCTCCTGTGGATTTCAGGCTTGCTGGCCCCCACAATGACATGATCTGAAGCCTTGAGCTGTCTGTCTCTTTCATTCTGGGTGTGTATGTGCACGTGTGTGTGTGTGTGTGTGTGTGTGTGTGTGTGTGTGTGTGTCTGGTTGGCTGTCTTTCCCTGATCCTTGAGTAATACAGAACTTCTCTGTCCACTGGCTTCTCTACCCTCCATCTCCCCGACTGGCTCTACCACCATGAAATTTCTGTTTTCTTCTTCAGAGAGTTCACATGGGGCTGGCACACTGATCACGGCTGCCTCGGTGATCTGAAAGCCCGTGGGGTTGGATTACCCACCGGCTTGGCTTTCTGTCTGTTCCTTCCTTCAGCACCTCCTCCTCTGGAAGACGGCAACCAGAAACACTAGCCCACGGAACTGAAACTCCGATCTCCTGATGTTTATGTTTTTTGGCCATTTGTTGCTTTAAAAACAGTAAAGAAGAGAAAAGAGAAAGATGATGAAAGAGAAAAGGCTCCCAGAAGGAAAGGATAAACTCTGGGCTCAAACTGAGATTGGGGATTAGCTGGGAATTTCGGGGATCCATGTTCTCCTTCTCTCCTAATTACCACGGGTAACTGAGAGGCAGAGATGCGCAGGCCAGCGTAGCACACAGAGCCGCTCTCCTTGCTTATCCAGTCTTGGCAGGACACAGAAGGACCCGGGCCCTGGGCCGGCAGACGGGGTTTATGTTTGTCTGGTTCAACCTGGGCTCGCATCTCCTGTTGCTGTGCTGCCTCATTCACCCGCTTAGTCCCTGCTTCGGTTTCCCCCAGTGCAGTGTGTAATCACCGGGAGAAGAGAAGGCTGCGGGGGTTTTGGTGGCAAGGATTGGACTTCGTTTCGTTTCTCCCACAGGATGCCTTTCGGTTGTGTTTCTTTTTAGGGATGGTCAGAGGTTTTCAAGAAAAGCTTCAGCCCCAGTTGTTCCCCCTCCTGGCTTCTTCGTTACGTCTTCCGAGTGCATACGGGCGGTCCTGGCCAATTCCCACAGTCACTGGGCCAGAGCTTCTCCTCTTGTCCTCTTTCCCCCAACTTTCCTAAGCAGAGACGGAGTGTTTTAGAACAGTGTGCGTCCACTTCGGGCGACCTGCCCTCCCTTGGAGTCAGTGATGGTGACGAGACCCTGGAAATCTACCCCATGTCTTACATTTGAAAAGGTGACTTCTGGGACAATGAACTGATGGGAATTTGATGATTCACTTGGGAGGTGACTGAAAAGAGTTGAGCCTGACAGTGGCCTCCAGAATGGGCAGCTTCTGGGTCCTCAGGTATGGGAAGAGTCTACAGTCTTTGGTGCTTACTGCTCAGCCTTCGCATGACTTCTTGAGAAGCACTGCAGGAATAATTTGATTGATTGACTTACTAGTTGATTGATTGATTAAAGGACTTATAGGAGCTACAAAAACACAGTATAGATTGATCAAGAGTGAATCAGTCTAATGTGTCAGTTACCTATTTCTGTGTAAAAACTACTTCCAGTACTGGATTATCATAAAAATTATTTGTTCTTGCTAATGTGCCTGTGGATTGACCGGGTGGTTTCTTAACTGGTTTTACCTGAATTCACTCATGGACTCATCCGGGGAGAGGGATCAGCGGGCTGCAGCATCCAAGATGACCTCTTGAACCGTGTCTGGCAGTTGTGCGGCCTGTGGGCTGAGGTGTTTCTCCTCCTCCAGGAAGCTAGATCAGCTTCCTTCTGTGGCGACCTCAGAGCAGCTTCCAAGAAAATGGTGGCTGTAAGGCCTCTGAAGGGCTTGGCCAGCCTTCCAGCATCCCCACTCCGCCATGCTATTGGTCCATGGCAACGGGAGTCGGTGGGGATGGGTCTCCACAAGGGCCTGAAGACAGGGAGGTGCGATTCCCGGGGGCCACTTTGCCATCATCTGCTATAGGAACTGAGTAGATTAAGAAAAATGCAGATTAGAATAGAAGTGAGGTTAGCCTGAGGCAATGAAAGATGTTGCTGCAGAGAGGTGAGGAACCCAGCTGCGCTGGAATCCCAGCTGGAGCTGTCCGCTCGCGATCGAATCACTCAGCCGGTGTGCGCCCCCGCGTCCCCTTCCCCGGCACCAACGCCTGTCCTCGAGGCTGGTGGCGGTGTGAAGTGGGTTAGTACTGAGCTAGGCACATGGTAAATGCGGTGAGAAACCTTGGCTGCCGTTATTTGTTTGATAGTTCTGTGATGGTGGGAAAGTTACAAATTTCCTTATAAGTTTTTGAGTTCCGAGGAAAAGAGAAAAATACCAAGGGACAAGCTTTGTCCCATGCTTAAGCTGAGGAAATAGTGGTAGTTTGGAAGTGCTCCCTATGGAGCACACCTTGTGTGGAACGCAGAAGTCTTGGAGTCCTCCAGAAATCAGTGTATTTTCTCCTAGAGCGAGTGGTTGGCGTCACTACCGTCCAGGGGCAGCGAGGTGGGCCTGACTACGGGATGCCAGCCCTCCTCTTTCCTGGCTGAAGGAACTTGGAAAAATTCATGAATCGCTCTAAAGTTCAGCCTCCTTGGCTGCAAATAGGCATTTTCTTAGCGCTCCCTTCACCTGGGCGGACTTGAGGCCAGCAAAGGCCTTTGTCTATCACCTGGCCCATTTTACTCAGTGAATATTTGCTCTGTTGTTCTTAGGTGTAAAGGTGATTTTGAGGGAGATTTTTTCTGGAGAGAAGACAAACTGTGTCCTCTTCGCTGATGGAGGATGCTGTCCTGATGACTGTTCCTGACTTTTTCTTAGTGGGCCCCAGGACTTGCAGGGACTGTATTAAAGTAACGCATAGGTAAATAATAAATAAATAGAGTAAGCTGTGCATTTAGACTTCTGTTTAATTGCACGCTATCCCCCATTCTCCCAGATTAGTGAACTTCATCACTTTATCCTTTTTATGACTTAATTCTCCATAGAACCTCACAGAAGCTGACTGTAAACATTTCTGAGCAGCCTTCGAGGACTTCCATAAATCCACAACAGGACCCAAACCTTGCTCCACACCTCTTCCGGCACGGCCGCTGTCCACGCCTCCATGAGCGCGAGGACTCTCAGTGCTGTGAAGTCAGGTTCATCCGCTGGAGGGGCGGGGAGGGGAGGGGAGAGCCCTCCTGCCCGCCTCGCATCTGGCTCGGGTCTGATTTATGGCTTGAGGAGGCTGGCTGCAGAGCCTTAATTTAAAGCATCTGTCAGAGGCTGTTACACAAACGTGGTGCCAGTAAGGACTGTTTTCCTTTGCTTCTCCTCCTCCATCGCCTCTTGCATGGCATGAAACGCGAGGCAGGAAAGTAAGGCTACCAAATCAGAGTCGGGGGAACCGCTGCAAACCTCCTGTGTAATCCTCTTGAAGTTGACTTGGCACTTACTTCAGCCAGGAGCTGAAGTCAAGGTTCTGGGACTTAATGCCAGGTTTCCCAAGCCCGTGTCCCTCCTCAGTCTCAGTCTCACCCTGAAGTTGTCTCGAGATCCTGTTTTGTGGAAATTGCAACTGGGGGCTGCATCTCTAGTCTGATGTTAGGCAGCTGCGTTTCCTGTAGCCAAGGAGAGTGTCTTTAGCTTTGCTGCACTTGCGTTATGAAAACGATAGTTCTTATTTCTTTCCCCAAGTTCCACATTACATTTCAGTCGCGAACATGCTATATATACCTGCCTCTTAGCCCTCAGATATTTTTAGGCCCCTAAGGAAATATTCCTCTTCCTTGGCAGTGAGAATCCTCGGCTGTTGCTCATCAGCCCTTTTCTGAGCAGTGAGACAAGGAATGATTTTTTTCCTTCATCTGAATTATTTCTCTAAGACGGCGTTAGGCTCCGTGGTGGCGCTGTGTACACCTATGGTTTGTTGGTGCTTTCCCCAGGACTGTGTCATTTTGAGTGGGACTGAGTGTCTGTTATTTTGACCATTTGCATGGTGGCCAGCGGGTAGCGTGGTTCTCCAGTTTCCTGGTACCACACGGCTGTTCTAAGAGTGGCATTTTGTATCACATCATAGAAATTCTGTGTTCCCGTGTACTTGTTCAAGAGGAAAATTATAGAATAGTGTTCATAAGAAAAACGAAGTCATGATACAGTAAATAAGTAAATAAAGAGTTAATGAAGACCAAAGTACTCGTCCTGGCTCACCGTGTGATCCCCTGTTTGTAAGGAAAGAATAGATGCGTGAGTCTGGATTTGCATCTATCTGTGTGCACGGCAGAGGATTTAAAGAAAATAGAGGGTTTAACTGTGATGGGTTATGGGTTTTTCAAAATTTTCTTTTAAAATTCCTTTTACCATAGGGAAAGAAATGCAACACTATTTATTTTTATTTTTTTTTATTTTTTATTTTTAGTTTTTTTGGTTTTTCTCCGGTACCGGGAACCAAACTCACGACCTTGAGCTTGCCAGGCAGGCGCTTTGCCGCTGAGCTAAATCCCCAGCCCCAACACTATTTATTTTTAATAATTAAAGCATACACAAACAAAAGGCGGAAAGGGGAGCCCGCCTGGCTGACCTGGTAAAACAGCCGAGTGGTATAAAGTTCCCTATATGTGGCGTTGCAGGCACAAGGGTGTCTCCACTGACTCCAGGGAACCCTGCTTTGGCTGTTCAGACCCATTCGCATTTTCCCAGGGCAGCAGAGAACACACACCTTCCTGGCAGGCTGGATTTCTCTCCTGTTGCATGGAAGCAGCCTCATGTGATGACTTCAAGCCCATCAGCCTATTCGCCTGCTGTGTTGGAGCGTGGGAAGGAGCTGGGGTTGGCTTTTGTTTCCGCTCCTCTTGGGTGCCAAGCACACCCCCCATGGGGGCCATGGCTCTGTCCTGCTGTGTCCCAGCCTGGGAGCGTCTGCATGCACAGGCTGTGTTGCGCCAGCTCAGAGGGCAGCGGGCTCCTATGCTGGCTTCTCTTAGAGGAGGAGGAGCCACTCCAAAAACAGAGAAGAAATTCCAGCCCCAGTGCACACTGCTACTCTGGGAAGGTGTGGCCAAGGGGTCACTGGCTGGTTTGTGGCTGCAGCAGAGTCCATTTGTGGAGAAGCTGATGAGCCCTGGCAGAGGATGTGGCCCCGGGGAGGCTCTGGGCCTCCAGCCCTTCACCCTTGGCTGGCATGCAAGATGCAGCTGTTGGTGATGACTCATCCACCAAGCCATCGGTCCCCTGGGACACAACGCCTGGCTCTTGCTATTTACTTTGGACCCTGGCACAGAAGATGGTTATGACGGGTCATAGGAGAGACAGTCACCAGAGGCTGCATCTTCTCTTACAGAGAAAGTGCACTCATGTGACCAGGAAAGGCAGAGCGCCCTGGAAGAGGCCCGGCAGAATCCCCGTGAGGGCATTGTCATCCCCGAGTGTGCCCCTGGGGGGCTCTACAAGCCAGTGCAGTGCCACCAGTCCACTGGCTACTGCTGGTGTGTGCTGGTGGACACGGGGCGCCCGCTGCCTGGGACCTCCACACGGTAAGCCCGCTCAGGCCTGTCCTGGGACAAGCGGACCAACTGATGGTTATCCTGGCATTCCTCAGCTGTACTTCCCTGACTTGTCAAGTCATAAGGAGACCTGCTTTTCCATTAACGAGCAGATAAGGTTTGGGTAGAAAGACCCCAGGACCTGGGATCTGGTCACAGATCTGTCCCATTCCAGCTGTTCTCCTTGGAAAAGTATTTAAACTCTCTGAACCCCAGTTTCTGCATGAGAAGATTGTTGTGCAGCTTAAGTTACTAGGTTCTGTGGACCAAAAAACGATCCTGTGTGGAGCTCTAAAGTGACACTGTTATTAGGCTTCCGTGGGTAAGAGGACATGCCTGGACATGTCTCGGAGCTGCTGGACAGCGCAGGGACTATTTGGCTGTGAACCCTGAGGACTCTGGGTTTGAGGACAACGTAGAGCGTTGCTGGGCAGAAGTGGCTGCAGCATGCTCAGTGCCAGCCCTGCCCCAGCCCCGTGTCTCTCTTCACAGCTACGTGATGCCCAGCTGTGAGAGTGATGCCAGAGCCAAGAGCACAGAGGTGGAGGATCCCTTCAAGGACCGGGAGCTGCCAGGTGGGAGACGCTACCTCGGGGCACCTTCACGTCTCTGTCCCTCTGTCCCCTCGCTGTGCAGAAGCAGCAGCCTGCTCCTCTGGGTCTCTCTCCACATGCACCATGGTGGGGGGCTGGATGGGTGCGTCCCAGGAGTGTGGAGCCAGAGCTGGGGACTCTGCATCCCAGGCTGGACCTTGTCCCTAATTAAGATCATTGCTTCTTATTCTTGTGTCTATCTATAAACTATAGTCACTGAGTTAAAAAAATTACAGTCCCTGTAATTCTGTAATCCATTCTCAATACCAGGGTGCCTGGGACAAGGTTTTGGGGACTATGAGCCATGTCTTCTAGGACTATGAAGAAAGCTTATAGGGAGGGTCTGTTCGGAGAGGTCTGGGCAGTGTTTCTCATGTGCCTTGCAGAGTATTTCTGTGGTGACACAGAAAGGCTATGGGGGTAGGGAGTGGGGCGGGAGTGATAGAGACCCAGGGGCCCAGGACCTCAAAATAGCTGCCGTGCTGGGTTCCCCTTGGTCATAATGAGCTCTGCCTGTGAGTTACAGTAGGATTGCTAAATATCAGGGCCTTGGAGTCCTGTGAGCTGCACAGCACAGAGTCAGGTGAGTGCTGGTGGGAGCTGAGGCCGCCTTCCCATGAAGCACTGGGACTCCAAAGTGAAAACTGAAAGCAGAGAGCCACGGAGGTCAGTGCTTTCCACGCGAGGTTGGTAGAACTCACCTTGGCACAGAAACGCAGTCGCGAGGCCAGTGCACTTCCGGGTAGCCATCCCCTCAGCAGATGAGCAAGGAGGACGAGATGAGGGAGGAGCTCTGAGAAGGGTTACTTGTGCTTGAGGTTTTGCTGGAATAGTACACTGAGAAGAAAAGGAACAACACATGCGCTAGTATTTACAAGGGAAATTCTAGTTGTGGTCTCACCTGGATGAGGGAGGAGTGAACAGAGGAGGAGGTTCTTGGGTAGATAAATCGATGGTCTAAGTCAGCCTGGACCGGTGAGGATCCCTGCGCCCCGCCCCCACCGCGTGCTCCCACGGCGTCTGCGTCTCACTCCTGGAGCAGCGTTTTCCCCTCTGTAGGACGACTGCCCGGTCACAGCCTTGAATCCTCAGCCCAGTATATTGCAAATTTCACAAGGATAGGGCCTTGCCGGCTCCCTTGCGTTTCACGTAGCCCATGACGTGGTACCCACAAAGACTGGTGCAGGGGAAGAAAACTGAAAGCGTTATTATCCCTTTGGCCCGGGGATTCCTCTGTGAGGAGGGAGTGATGGGGGAGGCGCTCAGAATCGCCTGAGCAGAAACACACCTCCCTTTGGCTAGACAAGGAGGACTCACTAAGTCTGGGGAAAGGTGGTGGTTGAAAAAGTTGTTTACTTGATCTTTTACCTGGCATCTGCCTTCAAATCCCATTTTATTTTTTAGGCTGTCCAGAGGGGAAGAAACTGGAGTTCATCACCAGCCTCCTGGATGCTCTCACCACCGACATGGTTCAGGCCATTAACTCGGCAGCGCCCACTGGAGGTGGGAGGTGAGAATGTGAGCAGGACTGAGGCCCAGTGGGAACCAGGGCCCTGCGCCCTTCCGGTGCTGCGGTTGGGAGGGCAGGGAAGGCTTGGGTGGGACACAGGCTGGAACTCTGTCCTTCTCCTGAAACCATGTGCCGTGGCCTTGTCTCACCTTCTGCTAAGATCTTCCTGCTCCTCAAGCTTCCCTAGTTTTTGAGCTGTTTAGCTCTAGCTTTTAGTTACAGTACCTGGTTTGCATGGCTGTCTGGAAACTTTCAGCTGTTTAGTCTCAGAAGGGGAGGTGTTGAAGTGGCAGAAAGGGCAGCAAGTGACGAGGACAGGGAGGGAGCACGAGGCACGTTATGCGTTTCTTCTCCTCTGAGAAGGCAGGGGACTCTGCCTTTAGGCCACGGGAGAATCCCAAGGAGCTTTGGGTAGTGGAACTGGTACTCTCACAGCCAAATCAGCTTTGATCGGGAGTTGGTATGGCGCCCATGGCAATCCTGCCGTGAGGCTGAAATGTACATGTTCCTTGTAACCGGCGTTGCTGGAGCTCGCTAGTTTGAGCCCCCTGAGTCCGTTGGTTGGAGCACGCATCTGTCCATCCACTGAGGACACATCAAGTCCTAGGCCAAGGACAAGGTGTCCAGGCATCAGAGGAATGTCCTTGCCTTCAAAGAGTGTAGCCCAGGAGGGATGCTGGGCCGTACACAGATGCTTACAAACTATGGGGTAAGGGCTAGGACGGAGGTGGAAGAAGAGAAAAATAGTCTGACTCAAAGCAGAGGAATCGGAGAAAGGGTTTTTGAAGGGGGTGATAGCTGGGCTGGGTTTTGAAGAATAGGTCGGGTTTAACTAGTCAAAGGGGGCAGAAAATCAGTCCATGGAAGAGGAGGCAATATTGTGACTTTGAGAAAGCCCACATTTGTAGTTCAGTATGGCCAGGCTGAGGTGAGGAGGAAGAGAAGAACAGGAGGAGGAGGAAGAAGACAAGAGAACAGAAGGACAAGGCAGGCAGGAACCAGATCCCAAAGAGCCTGTGAGAAACAAGAATAGTTCTAGAGCCAGAGATGGAGGGGGAGTAGGGTTGGAGGAGGAGAAGACAATGGAAGAGGGAGTCCTCAGGCTCCTTACACCGGCAGAAGAGGTCCCATGGCATGGCAAGGGTGGACAGCCTGCTCTGAGCACACGGGTGCAGAGTAGTTCTGTAGCGTCTTCCCAGGAGCAGAGCTAGGGTCATGAGGGCAAAGAGCGACACCATAGGAGGACAGACCCAGGCCTCAGGCCCCATAGAAGGGGCAAGGCCAATAAATATATGAAAAAATGTTCAACATCACTGGCCATTAGAGAAATGCAAATTAAAACAACATTGAGAGTCCATCTTAGTCTAGAAAGAATGGATATCATCAAGAAATTGAATAATAGCAAATGGTGGTGAAGTTGCCGGGAAAAAGGAGCCCTTCTGCACTGTTGGGGGGATGTAAACTGGTACAACCACTGTGGAGATCAGTATAGAGATTCCTCAAAAAACTTACAACAGAAATTCCGTGTGACCCCACTCTACCCCTTCTAGGTATGCTCCCAAGAGTTAAAGAGCTCATATTACAGTGATCCATGCATACTCATGGTTGTAGCAGCACAAGTCATAATAGTTAAATCTTGGAAGCAGCCTGTTTGCCCACCAACAGATGAATGCATAAAGAAAATGTATTTATACACAGTGGAGTACTACTCTGCCATAAAGAAGGTTAAACTTGAGTCATTCATAGGAAAATTAATACTTTTTGAGACTGTAATGTTAAGTGTAATAAATCACACAAGCTTAAATAGCACATGGCTTCTCTTATGTGAGAAACCCAAATTATAAATAAAGGGCAAAATAAAAGATAGATTAATAGGAAATAGGGAGATAGAGCTTTTGCAGAGAGGAGGAGAACCAAGAGACAGAAGGAGGCGGGAGGGAAGGGAGGACAGGGGATAAAAGAAAGAGTTAAGTTGGGCTATGTATGGGTGGCAGCTTCCCATGAGGAATGTAATCATTATGTACTGCAAACATGGACTGATAAAAAACATGGCAGTGAAGATTGGCAGGTCCATGAGGTAAATGTTTAGGTTAGTGGTCTAGGACTGCAAACATAGGGTAGTTGTCAGTGGTCCTACATCCTGAAGTGGACAAAGGCCGCCATCTTGGAAACCTAGTTTTATGTCAAGTCGGTGTGATCTAACACATAGCCAACATGTAGAAACAACCTAAGTGCCATCAAAGCTGAGTAAAGAAAATATGTATATGCATGCAATGGACTCTTATTCAGTCCTAAAAAAGAAAGAAATCCTGCTACACTGAAGATGTGGTAAGTGAAATAAGGCAGTCATACAAGTAGCCTAGGATTCCCCTTACAGAAACTGTGTAATGTGTCCAGACCCGTAGACACGGAGAGTCTATAGAATGGTGATTGCCAAGGTCCCTGGGGGGAGGACAGCGGGGGGAAATTTTTACCATGGTTCAGTTAAGCAGAGTGAAAAGTCTAGGGAGCTGCCATACTCCGTGGTCCTTCTAGTGAATTTTTGAAGATGTCATGTTAAATGCTTGTACCATAGTAAAATTTGTATCATAATGCAATAAAATTTTTAAAAAGAAAGAAAAAGGAAGGGAAAGACAGAAAGTTAAAAAAAAAAAAAAAAAAGGAAGCGTAATGGTTATTACTCTTGAAACCAGCCTGCCAGGGTGTTTCCTCTCACCTTGGGGATTCAAGCCGGGCCTTCCCCAGGGGGAGCGCAGCACAGAATCTGAGGAAGAGGCAGGCAGAGTTTCACGGGTCACAGATGGGAGCTGCGCAGAGGCTGCCTCTGGGCCTTGGGGACAGTTTCTAAGATATGACATGTGATCTAAAAATATGGTGAATGTTGGATTAGAAAAGTTCATTATAGTTAATGAACGTTGCCGTGCATCCCCTCCGAACCCTTCCCTCCCCCGCTGTCCTTGCTACTTTCCGTAGCACTTTTCCACTTTTGTGAGTGTCTTTAGTTGCGCTGTCCTGGCTGCCTCAGTGGCCCGAATCAATTCACAATGTTTACCTTGTTTACCATGGTCATTTTGACTTTGGGGAAGAGCCAGAAGTCACACAGTGCCAGATCCGGTGAATACGGTAGATGAAGACACACCATACATTTTTTTATGAGCCTGCCTTTCTGTTGGATGACACCCATCAGCAGCGTTCGCTCTCTAAAGGCATTCACAGAACGAAGGCTTCCAGAACTGCTCCAGAAAGGGATGAACGTGATGGGCGAATTGCTAATTTGAACTGAAGGGGAATATTTCAAGGTGGATTAATGGTACTGTGTATTTTACTGTAATACATTTTTAAAAATTAAGCTTTCCTGTATTTTTTAATTGGCCCTTGTAGAGAAGATGCACTTGAATTGCCAAGAAGAGGGAAGGGCCTGGTTTTGAAAAGGAACACTCAGCTCTGCACGCCCTTAGGTTACGTATGTTAGGTGTGGGAAAATGCCTGCTGTTTCCTGCAAAGACAGGTCCAGGGTAGAGTAGTCCACTCTTACCAGTGGTGGTTTCAATTACCGGCTCAAGCACCGTCTGAAAGTATCAAGTGGACAGTTTCAGAGATAAACAGTGGATACATGTTTTTGTTTGTTTGTTTTCCGGTACCGGGAATCGAACTCACGACCTTGCGCTTACCAGGCAGGCGCTGTGCCACTGAGCTAAATCCCCAGCCAACAGTGGATACGTTTTAAGTACCTTTTAATACAATATGTTGTTGTAGTTGTTCTTTTTATTATTGGTCATTGTTAATGTCTTACTGTGCCCAATTTATAAATTAAACCTTAGCCTATGTATGTTAGGCAAAAACACAGTGTACGCAGGGTTCCATACCATGTGTGTTTACAGGCACCCGCTAGGGGTCTTAGAATGTACCCTACCTGGATAAGGGGGGAGTATTGTACTTATGTTGATTCAGAGAGAGGAAGGTACGTGGGCCTAGGTCTGGGTGGTCCCACCCCTTACTCCCCGAGGCCCCGCGCTCTGAGTACCAGCTCAGGGATCCTGTGTGACAGTTGTGCTCTGTCCTGGAGAGAGGGCACATCAGGCTCCACCCTGTTACTCCCCCTGGAGCCACAGCCCTGGGTGGCTGTGTGGTCTTGGGGGCCCAGGGAGGGGGGCGCAGATTGGTGCCTCACCCTCCAATCACAGGCCCAGGGGATTTTTACAGACAATGAAAGCTAGGAGATTTATAATGATTTTTAATACCAGTGTGTCCTCAGGGAAGAGTTTCTTGTTTTCTTTCTAATCTTATTTTAACCACCACTTTGTAGTGTAATTTACATTTGGGAGAAGTTTTCTTTAAAAAATTTTTTTTCCAAAACATGTTTTTCATTTAAAGCTCATGTTAGCTTTCGGTTTTGATAGGAATGAAAGGTTTGAACAAGGCTTCAGGTAGTTGGATTACTTAGAGCTCGACTTTTAAGCTACAGACACACAAGGTGGACCAAGAAATAGTTGAAAAATCAAGGAAGAGGGTGAGGAGAATAGGAAGGAGAGAGAAAAACAGTCGTACAGGGAGGTAGCTGACCAGAGTTAGAGCTTTTCTGGGTTTAATTCTCCCGGGTCTTCTGGTTACACTTAGCGTGAGTCCTGACTCTCACCGGAAGTGGCCGCAGGGACGGTCTTGGTGGTGCTCCCGGCATATTTCTTCCCTGTACCATTGTGTTGCAGACCCCAGCCCCCCAGGCTTCTTTTGGCAGGTCAAGCTCTCGCCTGCCCTGGGGCCTCCACGCCAGTCACTCTTTTAGCCTCGACCTGGCCCTTGCTTCTTCACTTAAACATCCCAGCTTGAAGGACACCGCCTGCCACGGGACCTCCTTCTAACTCACAGCCTGGCTCTTCTCCCCTTTGAACTTTTGCTGTCTCTTACAGGTAGGGCCTCCCTCACCTCACCCAATGAGAACTTCAGTTTTACCAGAGAAGCGGCATTTCCTAGGCTTTTCCCTGAACTTAGAATAGTTAGAACTTAGAATAGAACTTAGAATAGTATCTGGCACATAGTAGGTGTTCCACGTTATGTGTTGGAAGGGTGAGCGGAACAGGGGTGGGTCCCCGAGGGGCCACTCACTCCTGAAGACTAAGTGTAAGGCTGGGTGCAGTTAAATGCACCCTGGCACCTCTTTGTAACCAGGGCTCTGCAGCACCCTGCCTGGACCCGGGGGATTCAGGGTGCTGTGTAGACAGCCCACTCTTCTGTGACAGGAGCAGAGGCGGGGGTGCTCGAGATCACGCAGGACGTCTGGAACGAGACGATGAAGAGAATGAGGGAATCCAGGCTTTCTGCGTCTTGGCCCCAGCCTTTGCACACAGGCAGAGCTGGGCTGCAGGCATGAGGTTAAGGAAACCACATCTAATCCCCGCTGCACTCTCCCAGGGTCTGGCAGTTACAGCGGGATATCAGCTGAGGCCGGAGGGAAAAATTCCCACATAGAGACAGTGGGGAAGGGACAGGGTAGGTGTTAGGGCAGCATGGGGAAGCAGGTGTCTTCTTCCGTACCTCCCACCTCTCAGATGGTCGGCATCCACTCTCGTATTTCAGCCTGTCCCTGGTGGAAGCGTATGCTGAGCTCTAGGGACCGCTGAGGAGAAGGGTACCACAGCGCCTGGCCTGGAGGAGAGATACGTAGCCATGGGGCCAGTCAAAGTGTTTGCAACCGTAGAGGCTGGGAAAGAGTGGCCGGCACTTCTGGGAGGAAGGCTTCTGAGGGCCGTCTTGACACAGAAGGTGACATCGGAATCGCGTCTTTGCTTACAGATGAGAACAGGGACCCGCAGAGACAGACCAGGGCTAAGGACAGCCCAGAGAGGGGAAGGTCCGTGGGTAGGGAGAGGCTGATGGACGGGGGGCCTGTGGGAGGAGTCAGAGGAGGCGAGGGGGTGAAGTTTGGCAGGCAGGCTGTGCACAGGCAGGAGAGGAGGCTGCAGCGCTGGGCAGGGCTGGACGGAGGCCAGGTGGTGCCGGGTCTCCTGAGTCATGCGCGGGGCAGGGGGAGCACAGGGGCAGATGGGCACTTTGCACAACCATCCCGATAGTGCCGGGCGAGTGGGCCTGGAGGGCGGAGGAAGAGGGGCGGGCAGGGTATAGGTGCTGTCTGTCTGAGGTGATGAGGTGGCTTGGGGAAGGGATGGCTTCCTCAGGCTTTTACAGTGACCTCGGTAGCATTTCAAGACTCCGCGGATGGAGGGTGTGGGAGACAGAGGTGTCTCCTCCCTTTTTCTGACCTCCTTGCCAGGTGGCGGGGCGAAAAGTAATGTTGCTCAAATCTAAAAATAAACCAAGTAGAATGGGGTGTCTGTGGCCGCTGGGTGGGAGCGGCACTGAGGCGTCGCTGGATGACAGCCATCCTGGGTGCAGCTGCCTGGGTGACTGAGTTACCCCGTGGTCTCCCCACCACAGCTGTGCAAGGCACCCCCCATGGGCCCCTTCGTGGCAGCTATGAGGCTGAATCAGTCCAGAACGAAGATTTCTGGAGTCCCCTAGAGCAGTCCCCTAGTCCCCTGCCACAAAGCCAACCTCGAGGGCGGTGGGAGGGACTGTCACATGCCCGTAGCTGAGGCTGCCTGTGTGTGCCCTGGCGCCATCCCCCTGCACAATGCCCTTGCGTTGATGGCTTTGCAGGGAAGAGGCTGGAATGTGGCTGACTTGGCGTTTCCCAGCTCCACCCGCACAGCTGGTGGGGCCTGGACCCAACTCCACATGGGGCTCGGTTGGTCTGCTTGGCTTGGCTCAGACCTCCAGGCCGTCCGGCCTTACCTTCTCTAAAACTGCTTAGGATGGCAGGATGGCCCCTGAGCGCTTGGCCAAAGCAAGTTGTGGTAAGCAGGGCCGGCTTTCCAGCTGCGCACTGTGGCCAAAGCCTGGCACGGCTGCGGCTGCAGAAACAAAACTGAAAGTGCCACAGGTGAAGGGCGCCCCCCGCCCCCCAGTTGGGAGAAGGATCAGCGGAGCTGTTCCAGGAGGGACCTGGTATAAGTGGGTTCCCCAACCCTGGAGAAGACAGTCTCCAAAACAGCTCAGGAGCAGGGCAGACACTAGTATTGCACCGAACAACAGCCTTCCAAAATTTGGAACTTGGTCTTGTTTGGCTGTATTTTTCCATACTGTATCTGAGGAAACGTGTGCATTTTACCTCCCCAGTGAGCCCTTTCAATAGAACTTCACCTATGGAAGGGTCATAGTATAGACCAGCAAATGTAGTTAGTGATCTTAAGGAGCCATTGCACCCTCTGATTTGGGGTTCCTGACCCCCGTGGGTGTGTATATGTGCACAGGTGAGGGTGAGACTGGTGGTCTGATGCCAGTGTCAGTCCGCGGTGGAAAGGGGGAGCTGTGGGTGTTTTAAAAGGACATGGCCAACAGGTGGAAAGAGCAGACGGGGATGGTGGAATACGGCTTGGAGGTCAAGGTGTCTGTGCTGGGAAGAACTCTAACAAAGATGGCTTAACAAACTTCTTCACAGTCTGGGGGAGACCTTCTGCCTCCTATATCCAGCACTCCCTAAAGAAGACTCTCAGAACCTGCTCAGTTAATTGACAAAGACTCCTGAGAGCCATAAATCTCATAATCCTTTATGGGGTGCTGAGGGATGAGATCTCTGTCTATAGCTTCTTAAATTACAAGGCGCTATCAGCCCTACCTACTGAGGATTGCATGCTCTCCAGCTGCCTTGGGGTGCTGTGGCTTGCCAGTTGGATTGAGAGAAGGAAAACTGGAAATAATGAGAAAAGAGTTAGTGACCATTGAGCTGCCTGTTTGGTGGGAGAAAGAAACTTCACTGCTAGCCCAGATGTGGGGAGCAGGTCAGATGTCCATGTTGCTTGTGGAGAGGAATATGTGTGAGAGAGCTTTACCAGGTAGATTGTCAAGAGTCTGAGAGCTGTGGCCTTCACGAGACCTTGCTGGCTGATCTGCGTACATGTGTGCTCTCTCAGGGTTTGGCTATTCCAGGACTCCTAAAGCATCTCAGTCTTAGCAGGAGCTCGTATAAACCAAGACTGCCAGCCTTGTTTGTGGTTTAAGGCTGTTGCCAAGCTGGGAACTTGATTTACAGAGTTTTAGGTCAGATGCATTCGGTGTTTTCGGTTTTTTTTTTTTTTTTTTTTAAATAAATTCTGTTTTATTAAAAATATGGAAACTATCCCAAATCCTTTTCAGTGACTATTTTTGGCCTTCCTCTGTTGTCTTCCAGAAGCATCATGTTTAAATATTCTGGAACTGTGGCTGGGATTTACATCCCTCTTGATGGAGGGTGCTTTACCTGAGCCCATGGAGGACTTTGGGTGGGCGGTGGGGAGTCCATTAATCCCCTAAAATCTCCAGACCTATGTTGGTTTTTCTAGAGACAGGGCCTATGTTTAGAGCTGTGTTTAGGTTCTCAGATGGGCCGTAATCACTCAGGTACCAAAAGGTAAGAAGTTCTTGGAGAAAGGCATGTGGGGTTTTCCCTAGTGCCTAGGTGTGACCCTAGCACTACCCAAAATCACAGGTAGAGCTGGGGCTCCGTTACTAGGGCCGAAGGGGTTTGGAATAGGAGTCCACACTAGCTGGGAAGAAAGGGTAGGGAGGCAGGCCCCTTACAGGCCGTGGGAGGGCCTAGCTCCGCTCCTGAGGAAGCGCCCTGGCACCTCGCAGCCCGAGTCTGGTCAGTGGCCCAGCAGGACTCGCTGTGCAGGCCAGCAGTGGACTTCACGGCTGCACTGTGAGGTCCTGCTGGGCAAGAAGAGAGCAAGGCTGCGGCTCTGAGGAGGGACCAGGCAGAAGGGGCCGGTCAGAGACCAGGGAGGGACAGGGAGCAGGGGCCAGGTGAGGATCCCGCTTTGGCTGCTAGTTGGGAAGCAGAACTGCTTCTTGCTGCAAAAATAGCCCCAAGGAAGGTGGGTGTGGGGGGAGCTCTATCAATGGAGTTGCTGAAAACTCACTGGCGGAGCCTAGGGAACACGTGTTGGAGGGAGCAAGCCTTCCCTGGCAGGGCCTCTGGGTCAGATGACTTCATCCCTTCCCGTCTCAGCGACTGAGGCTTTATTATTCCAGCCTCTAGGTAGACATTACGCTATGCCCAGCCTAAAGGTTAAAGGAAGAGCTGCCTCTGCCTCAGAGCTCCCATGGCTCCCTGGCAGGAGGGGCTGAGGGGCAAGGTCCCCGACTGCTTCCTGCAAGTGCAGGAGCCTCTGCAGGAGCCCCCTCGGGCTCCTCTGTCTCCTCCGAGGCTGGGTCCTCCCTGGTGTCAAGGATGGCCGACACAGGTGGGGAGCTCCCCTTCCTATACCCTGAGCACCCCCACAGAGGACTTCCTGCCTGCCTCCTTGGACTGCCCTGCAGGGGTAGACTTGGGAGCGAACGTTGCAGGTAAATAGAGGAAGAAGAAAAACACCAAAACACTGACAGCAACAGAATCTGAGCTCTTCAGGGAATAGCCTCGTGCATTTCAAAGACGTCCTGGTCTGGTTTCCATGACAGGCTTCCCCTAGAATCTGAGGCCAGGGCAGCTCTGTGTGGCTCCCTCACACCTTCCCCCAGGTGCTCCCTGGGTTAAACCTGTCAGGAGGCATCCCACTGGCCATCTGCTAATTGTGCCCTCTTGGGCTCTGTCCAGCATGACCAGGGGACCTGCCCAAGACTGAAATCCACCTAATTAGGAATGGACATCTAGCAGGGATGGCTGGTTTTTTTTTTGTTTTTTTAATGAAACTTCTTTTTCTTTGACATTGAAGTCACTTGGGAGGTGTGAAGTAGGGAGGGAATTACTGGCTTGTTCACAGAGGAAAGATTAGGAATGGTTCCTTTTCTTTTGGAAATCTTAGCAAACCCCAGAAAAGACAGGGTGGCATCCGCCAGTGCCTTGAACGCTTTTCTTATCAGGTACAGCTTCTGAATGTGCTACACTGGCCTTGATCCCCTGGCCTGGGATCCCTGCGTAACAGTCCCTCCGGCATGCACTGTATCCCGGTGCCCTACACACTACGTGCTGGAATGTAGGGGACTCACAACCTCAGCCTCCTTCCCCTTTCCAGGCAGTGGGACATGGCCTGGCCCACATTCACTCAGGATCAGGCCCTGGGACCAGGGGCCAAGGGACTCATGTGTCTCTGTTCTTCTGGCCACATCCAGCCACATCCAGAGACTCCAGCCACATCCTCTGGAATAGACCCTTCTATTTAAAGGTTGTAATTATTAGTTATCACCCAGACTTCTTCTTTAGAGAAAAGAGGGAGGCATAGATAGATGGATGGGTAGATAGACAGACTATTGCATGCAGCTCTACAAATAGACCTTGGCCTTGCAACTTCATGGTCATCAGATGTAGGCTGTGCTAGCTCTGGTCACGACTGTTCATCTGGACACCATGGTGTGTTCCTGGTCACTCCAGGCCAGTGCTGGTGCTGGTTAACATGTGGTCTCCGGGCCCACCTTGGATCTCCTGACTGAAGTCTTAGGTTGGAGAGACTCTGCAGCAGGCCTTAGATTTGCCTCTTTTTGAATCTCTCTATCTGTACCAGTTGCCTTCTTCTCTCGATTTTTGCTGTCCTTTGTGCCCAGCAGTGATGGACTATGGGAACATCCCGATTCCCATCGAATTGTCATGCCGTGTTCACAGTTCTCACTGAGACAGCCAGCAGCTTAACACGAGGGTTACACCTCCCTCTTTAGGGACCTTCTCAGGACCCGGCTTGTCACGGGGAGTGTGGTGGGCACTCAGAGCTCAGGTTCCCGTAGTTGAGTCTATCTGTGAACAAATTTCTGTGAGAAGAGCATCCTGTGTGAAGATGAGCTCTAGGCCAGGAGAAGGACAGTTTGGATTCCAGCTGTGGTTCACTCCGGTGGATTAAATCCGGCCAATTTGTCTTGAGCACTCATCTTGTACAAAACATGTCCTATAGTACAGGGTGAAGCAGGTTCATGTGATAAAGATCACCTACTTGGGGAAAAAAGCTTGTTTAATCTTCAGACTGGAAGCTGAGCAGCTCTGGGAGGTCCTTAGCCTGGAGGAGGTGTTGCTACCTGGTTGCTGGCAGTTCTGCACAAGTACTGTCTTAGTATGTTTTCTGTTGCTATAACAAAGTACTTGAGACTGCATTATTTGTAAAGAGAGGATATTCATTCTGGCTCATGTTTGTGGAAGTCTGAGCGTGGTGCCATTATCTCCTGGGCTTTTGGTGAAGACCTCATTCAGCTTCAACACATGATAAAAAGGGGTGAGGGAAGCAGGCGTGTGCAGAGAGGACGGGCTGGGGTGGGGAGCATATGTTTTACAAGAACTGGCTCTCAAGAACTAACCCATTGCGACAAGAACTCACTCAGTTTCTTGTGAAAAACGTTAATCCCTCTAAAAGGCCCTACCTCCACCTCCCAGTACAGCTACATGGGCAACCAGTTTCAACCTGAGTTTTGGTGGGGACAAAGCACATTCAAGCCACAGCGAGTGCCTGGGCATCAGCCGTGTGTGAGAGCGTCACAGTGGGGCTCGAGGTTTCTCCATGATCCTGAGCGGTGTTCTCTGGGGTGGGGGTGTCCGCCGTGGTCCAGGTTCTCAGAGCCAGACCCCAGCCACACCCTGGAGGAGCGCGTGGTACACTGGTACTTCAGCCAGCTGGACAGCAACAGCAGCAGCGACATCAACAAGCGGGAGATGAAGCCCTTTAAGCGCTATGTGAAAAAGAAAGCCAAGCCCAAGAAATGCGCCCGACGTTTCACCGACTACTGTGACCTGAACAAGGACAAGGTCATCTCCCTGCCTGAGCTGAAGGGCTGCCTGGGCGTCAGCAAAGAAGGTGAGTGTTGTTCTCTGTGCTCCTGCCCCGCTGAGGCACAGGGACCAGTGGCTGTCCCGGGAAATGGGATCCCGGGTACTTGGGGTACCTTTCACTGGCTGGAACTCAGTCGCTAGACTATACCACCAGTAGGGAGCTGTGACAAGAGGCAGGTTGAGGTCGGAGAACCTTTAAGCCAGCTGAAAGGCTTTACACCGGCAGTGTAAATTTGTTGGAGGGGTTCAGCTGGGGAAGCGATAGGACCAGTCTTGCTTTAGCAGATCGTTCTGCTTGTAGTGTGGGAGATGGGTGAGAAACGCACATGGCGGAGCCACCCAAGCGGAGATGCGGTGTGGTCCCAGCAGGAAGTGAGAGAGGGACTGGTCCGGGAAGCCAGCGGGGGGAGAGGCGGGTGGGTTGGTGATTGAGTGAGACCCAGGACAGAGGTTGGGGTGGGACATTCCCTGAGGTGGGCAGCGTGGAAGGAGGAGCAGCGGGCACAGCGGGCGGGAAGGGAAGGAGCATGGTTCGGACGGGTCAGGGCAGGTACACCTGCAGGCTGCGTGGGGCTGTAGGGCGGGAGGTGTGCGCTGAAGATTCCAGTTCAGCTGCTATTGGGAATGGAAGCTTTGGGAAAGCTGAGGTTACTTAGGGAGAGTCAGCACAAGAAGCTGGAAGTGTTTATCCTCCTTCCTCGGTTGTCAGTGTAAACCCGCCCCTGGGAGGTGGGGCGGGGTGGGCCGCCGCAGGAGCCCGTTTCAGCGCTGCCCCTCCGTGGCTGGGTTCTGCTCTGGTTCTCGGGCTAGCTGCTGCGTGGCCCTGGCCGAGCGGCCTGTCTGATGAGGATGCCTCGCTGAGTCTCCGGCGCCGCGTCGCAGCGTGGCTCCAGTCCTACCTCTGCCTCAGACGGGCTCTTGAGCCATAGCGCGTCACTCAGCCATTCCGTGCTTAGCTTCTCCCTCTGTAAAATGGGAGCGGTGCTCACGTCTTCCTCGGAGGGCTGTTGTGCCGATGACAGGAGACAGTGCGTGAGAACATTCATCATAGTGAGTTCACAGGAGCGATGCCATTTATCACTGTCTCACGTTTACCAATGAGACCGTGAAAGAACTCAGCGGAAGCTCAGCAAGGCTACTTTTTATAAGATTATTGCTTCTCGCAACAGCACTTACCGCACTGGACTGCAATTTGCTTTCCTAATACCCGCTGGAAGCCCTGGGCGCTACTCAGCTCTTAACGTCTAGTGAGTGGCACCTAGTAGCAGTTCATGGAACCCTTGTCAAATAAATGAACAACCAGGTAGATAAATGGATGAAGGGGTTGCTCCAACATCACGGCCAGACACACTTGGAATGTGTGCTCACTTTGCGGAGCAAGGCAGAGGCTCAGGATTGGGAAGAGGCAGGGCTACAGGTAAGAGCAGAGGCCCTGAAGTCGGAGAGACCTGGCTCTTAGGCCAGCTCTGTTGCTTACTAGCCCTGCCATCTTTGACAAATTTCGGTTTCCTCATCTGCAAAATGGAGACAATAGTATTCAGCTCATAGATCTGCTGTGAGGCCTTGACAGGATAATGCATGCGAGGAGCACAGTTGAGCGCCCCAAAGAAATTAGTAGCAGTGAAATAACCCACCCAGGGGCAGCCTTCCTCTGTCCTTCTGCCTTGCGGGCACAGCAGAAAAGCCACTGGGGTCCTTGGTGTGCAGCTGCACCAGGGAGGGGAGCCCATGCATTGGTCATCTGGTGTCACATGGTGCCCTCTGGTGGACCTAGAGGGGCTTGCATGCTAGGTGGGGGCCAGAGGGGGTTGGAGGAAGAGGAGGAGCTTGGGGATGAGGATAGCCTTGCACCTGATGAACCAACGTTTTGTAAATTCCATATGAACACAACCAGCGAGACCTCTCACTAGAGATCTGAATTTCTGCCCAGCACGAAAAGCCAGGCGTCTCAAGAGCTGGGGCCTCTGTCTTCACTGGAATTTTCCAGTCTATAATGTGCCTTCCTTGGGATAATTGTCACCGTTCTGTGAGGCAAGCAGGGTGGGGCACTGGTGCCTCTGTGTTTCAGAAATGCCAACTTTTTCTTTCAACTGAGATGCCGCCTGCCCCTGGCCTCAGCTTTTTTCTCCCCTTGCCCTCTCTTGATGATCCAGAGTGTGATGCTGGAGGCAGAGCCAGGTCTGAATTTGCTTTCTCACACGCAAGCTATACCACCCTGGGGAGACCACTCGAAGCGTTTCATAGCCTCAGCTTTACCATCGTAAGATGGGGATCGTTTTATCACTGTCCTGTGGGGTTGCCTTGAGAATCCCTCTTTCCTGACCTTGGTTACCCATGTACGTTTCCTGGGTCTCAGCGGTTCTGCCCCTTCCCGACTGCCTGCTTCAGGCTTGTCCCTGTCTTTCTGAGGTTGGGCCCTCTTCTGCACAACTGGCTATACCAGTATCTACCCTCTGTCCAACCCATGTTCTGTCTCTCTTTCTCTGGCCCCAGGGAGTGTGGGGGATGTGGAGCTGTGAAGTCACATGACCCATGGGTGGGCTTGGATTCCACAGCTCTGTGCTTCTCCTAGCCCCTTCTCCTTCACGAATTCACTGGTCCTCAGCATAATCCTGTGAGAGAGGCTGAAGGGAAGCCATGCAGCCGTGCCCTAATCCCTATCCCCTGGGCTGATCCAGAGGAGTTCAAGGGCGTGCCCAGCGCGACACGGAGCTGGCCCAGCTTGCGTGCAGCGCTCCCCAGTGCAGCCCACCCATAGGAGACAGCGGCCCTGCAGGAGGCAGCGTGGACAGACTCCAGAAGTGCCGACGCCTGTGGGGAGGAATGAGCCTTGAGCCTCCTCTTAGTCACTAGCTGCTCTGACTCGTGCCTCCAGAGTTGTCATGGGAAGGGCTGAGATTCCCCTACCTCTGACATTGCATCATTTGGAGAACCAGGACCAAGAAGTTATGCAGATCTCATCAGCACCAAAACCCTGCATAACTGATAGCTATGGGGATTTGCAAGAGGCATCCCAGCAGGGCCCCGGCTGCAGGGAAAAGGGATTTGTTTAAGGGGTCAGCCAGCAAAGCGTTCTTGCAGGCAGAAAGAGGCCACAGACACCCACAGAACAGGAAGCGTGGCCACCCAACTTCTGGCTTCTTCCCGCCTTCATTCTGACGGCTGGAAGCGGTGAGGACCCAGGCGTAAGAGAAGCTTCACCCGAATCCCTGGGTCAGGGCCGCTCGAGTGTCTCGTGTTCCTATTTGTTGCAGGTGGTAGCCTTGGCAGCTTCCCCCAGGGAAAACGAGCAGGCACGAACCCGTTCAGTAAGTTGCCTTCTTTCTGGGCTCCCCGCTTTCCTCTGTGAACCCCCTGATGACGCTGTGGTGGTGTCACTGGTGAGACAACTGTCCACATTCCTTAGGCACCATTTTCAATATGTGTTGCTAAGGACCCAAGAAAAAGATGGAGTTAGGGCTAAGTTAGTGCCATCCCGGCCTATCAACAAACGTGCCAATTCCTCCCCAGCCCAGGCTGAAAGGCGACCTCACCCTGTGCTTGCTGGGCAAAGCCTAGGTCTCCAAGGGTCAAACCGATGCCCGGGGCCACTGAACTGCTTAGCGTGGCAAAGAATGGGCTGGTATAGTGTGCTTACCCGCAAGCCTAGGCAAACCGTGCCCCCCACCCCCAGAGCCCATGTGTAACTGCAGGATGAAAAGGCTCATCTTCGGGGGGAACCGATTTATGAAGCTAGATTTCTCATACACTCAACTCCGTACTTACACCTGTCTTGTTTTTTGTATTCTCCTTCCCCTGACAGTAGGACGTCTCGTCTAAGGACCAGAAAATCGAAGGGCAGTAGAAAGTCCAAGGACACGGGATGGACCGTCAGACACCCAGCCTTCCGTGCTGCCCGTGGCCCAGCAATCCCCTGTAACATAAGTGGTGCCTACCGTGTTTGCACTTTTAGTAACTCTGCTTTGTGTGTTTTGTTTCTGGTTTCGTTTGTGAACACCAATATCTAACAGCACAGTGGGAAAAGGAAAGGAAAGAAAGACTGTTTGTTCTCTCTCGTATTTGTAAGGTTTTGGATCTGCTACTGACAACTTTTAGGTTATTTGTGGGGAGGGGTATTGGTGGGATGGAGAAGAAAGAGATTTATATACTGTATATAAATATATATGTAAATTGTATAGTTCTTCTGTACAGGCGTTGGCGTTGCTGTTTGTTCTCTCCCGTCCCTCTCTCTGCTGTGGCTTGTGGGCACCCTGGCCTCGCGGTCCAGGTTTCTAGAACCTAGGACCCTATCCTCGGGCTGCCTGCCTGGACCCCACTTGGAGACTGACTTCTGTGTGTGTATCGGTGGGGACCCTGGGACTGCAGTGCAGACTCCTTCGTTCTCTGCCGGTAAAGGAGCACACTGCCGCAGGCCACTGGCTGTCCCAGGTCATTGGCTGCTTGGCGTTCAAAGAAGGTTGGGATGGTGAGGGGTGGACATTGCCCCTGGAGAGAGGCGGAGTCCAGATCACAGGCTCGTTTTCACATGGCCCAGGGGGTTCCTCCTGTGAAGACCCCTTGGGCGCCCAGGGCCAGGGGGCACCCCGGTGTCTCAATGACTAACTAATCAATTATCCTCAAAGGATTTCCATGGGATCAGTTTAAACATTTCCATCCATGCTTAGCACCTACTCTTTACAGGGTACGAGAAGGGAGGCCGAGAAGAAAAGAACACACAGTGGGGCCCTTCAGCGAGCGGATATTTGATACCTAGGCAGCACGGGGAAGGCAGGAAGCCTGACTGAATGAGGAAAGTGCTGGGCCTCCCGGGGGCCCTCGGTGAGGCTGACCGCCCCACTCTGAGAGCTGGGGCCCGGCTGTGTTTCTGCTTCCTCTGCTCCGTCTCCCATGGCTGTCTTCAGTGGCCTCCACAAGCAGCCTGGGGCAGGAGCTGAGTCGGTCACCTTGTTGGTACTCAGCAGTTGCCCCTTTGCTTTAGAGCCCAGTACCAGCTTTCTCCTGCTCCTTCAGCTTTTCTTACGGGCTTTGAGGCCTGAAGGCCAATTCCAGAGGTAGAACTGAGCTTGAGGTTTCTGCTCGTACCTCTCCCAGAAGGACAGGAGTAACGGCCCAGGTCTGGGGAAATCCAGGCCTCGCTTTGCATAGGGACTCACGGAGAGTCCAGCGTGGGCAGCCCAGCTTTCGGGAAAGATGTGCGTGTTCCTCTGCCCGGTGACGTGCTCATCCAGATGGCCCTCAGAGGGTACTGAGTGCCGCCAGGTAGCCGTGGCAGCAGTGAGGGAGGTCAGGCGGCCCGGGACTGGTGCCCTTGCCAGTTGCTCTTAGCAATCTAGCCTCACCTTGTATTCCACCCCAGAACCCCCATACGTGCATCTACCGCAGTATTGGCCCCGTAAGCACTGCCCCAGTGGGAGGGACACAGCCGTCTCCGGACTTGACCTGCTGGAGTCTCAGGCTAGAAAAGGTTCCTGCCCTCCTGGAGGAAGTCATGGAGGTGGTCTTGGAGATGACTGGTGGAACCATCACGACATGCTGGGGTGCAAAGGAAGCCCCCTCCCATTGTCTTCTGCCAGAAAACGCAGCCTGCTGGAGCTGGGCAGACCTCGCAGGAGACCCCAGCCCCATTCTGTGGCCTAGAGGAAGCATGCGCACACAGAGAAGTCGCTTCCTTGGAGGATTGCAGCGTCTTCCCCAGGCGTCTTCTCCCTCACATATGTGCGTGGGCTGTGTTGTGCAGTTTTT
>NW_004955466.1:331805-376610 GCF_000276665.1 Chinchilla lanigera | reverse complement strand
TTTTATATATAAAAAAAAATAAAGATGGGTAAACCTTGGCAGCTGTTAGCTCTTTCTTTGGGTGGCTTCCTCTGACAGAAGGCTTCATTTCCTAGAAGGCTGCATTGCTTCCCAGGCCTGCATGCTGTTACAGATCCTGCAAAGTCCAGATTGCTGCTAATGAGGCACCAGCAGGGAGCCCGCGTGGCCTGCAGGTGGTATGTGCTGTGGGCAGGGATGTGCCAGAGGAGATCCTCATGGCCCTCGGGTGCCTGTGTGAGCTTTCTGTAATGTTTCTCTAACTCCACCCACACAGCTGCCCCCAAGGACTATGTGGAGCGTCGCTGGCAGAAGCTTTGGGGGCACTCCCGTTCCCCAGCTTCGGCTGGAGGAGTGGGTGCTTTGGCTGTCATCCAGTTGTAGGCCGTCAGCTGGGCAGCAGGTGGAACCCCAGTGGGGGGCGTGCAGTCTGTGCCCTCGTTCTGTGGGCGTACATATTCATGCGGAGGCCACTGGTCTGATTTTCAGAGTGGAGGACTTCAGGATAGGACTGACTGACCTAGATTTTCTTCTGTGATTGGCACTGTTTCCTCCTGCCCTTTCTCCAAACACAGCTGTCCCTGGAGAAGACCACCGCTTTCAAAGCTTTTCCGGATTCCTCTTGCCCTGCCCGGGCCCTTGGTTCTCCCTTGGCAAACTCTTCTACCTTTTCCATGGGGGCCATTCCCAGGAGACGGTCTGAGACCTGCATGTGTTCACAAACACCCGCCCCCCAACAGGGCTGGTCCTCCTCCCTTCTCAGGCCGTCTCCTGCTTCAGAGGAGAGGACAGCCAGTTGGTGCACCTTTCACAAGAACCAGCCACTGGCCACTGCATCTGCAGGCCCTGTCGTGTGTAATATCGCAGCCCGGGCGCTCAGGAGTCTGTCCCATTTCCCATGTGTGAATTCAGACCCAGGAGTTCAGTGACTTGTTAGGGACCCTCCGCGTGGGAAGGGCAGAGCAGGAATTGCCATCAGACATCCTGACTGCAGCCTGGGTTCTGCCCGTGCCCCACCCCCTCTCGAGGGGCCGGAGCAGCACCTGCTCCGTCCTGTGCAGCGAGGACTTGGGGCTGCACCCGCAGGGAGAGCAGTTGTACTCGGTGCGGTTAAGGGTCTTCTTAAAGCCACTTCTCTGCAGAGGCCCATCATCACAGGCTTCAGCAGCCGGGGGAAGAGAGATACGGAAGGCATTTACCCCTGCAAGACCGCCTGGGAGATTTGGGGTTGAACTTTCCCCAAGACGGCAGGACCCGGAGTCAGGAGAAGCACGGGACAGATCCACTCTGCTTCGTCTTTCACCGGGAGACCATGAGGCTCCCGTGAGGCTTCGCTGTGAGCCACACTGTGCCTCTGCAGGGACGGGAAGGCTAGGGACATCAGCGGAGATGTTGCGAGGTCCCTGATTCTGGGGCCAGGTGTCCTTTCAGGGCCTTTGTGATGCTGGCAGAGGAGCAAGCGGGGGTCAGTTCCCAACTGGGTGCGAGTGCGATGGCAAGCCACCAGCATCAACTTCTTTGTAAAAAGGAAAAACAAAAGCAGAGAAGTAGAGCCCTGAGTTCCAGAATGACCTGCAGGACCCGGGGGACACTGACCAAGGAGGGCGAAGAGACCTTCCCAGACACCTGAGTTTTCTGCCTGTGGCATTTGGCATTTTCCTGCTGTAGAGGTGGGGACAGGCAAAACTTGATCTTTTCATGCAGTGCTACCAAATCAACCTGCATCCCTAGGTCTTGATCACTGTTACCTTTTGTGCAGTTTCCTCTAAGGTCATTCTGATAATCACACTGGATGGTAGATGTGTAGGTATACTGCATACCTGTAGGCGGCTTTTCTGCAAGGTGATGGACAGTTGCCAAACTGTTTTTAACAGTCAGTCAATACCAGGATTCGCTGCAGTAACATATACCCCAACACCATCTACTGTGCCTTCACACACAAAGCTACAACCTAAGCACTGTGTGTCGGCTGGGCGCTTCTCGCATTGTCCTCCCTCGGGGATCAGAGCTGGGGGAGGTTTCATCCTCCACAGTGTGGAGGCAGAGAACAGGGAACATGTAAATTGCACCCTAGTTTCCATCTGGAAGTGACATATGTCATGTTGCTCACATTTCAGTGACTCAAGCAAATCACGTCGCCCCACCTAACTTCTCGGCAGCTGATTAAGTGCCGAGAAATAGAATCAGAAATATTTCGCAAACCACCCTGTGACTATTACAACAGGCATTATCGTTGCGTTCTCTCTTCTGTCCTGGTTTAAAATTTGTAATTTTTACATGGTGTAAGCATAGAGATTTGCCTATCCCGGTTTGTTTGGTGCATTTTATGTACGTGATTTCTGACCGCTCTATGACATGGATGATAAATATTTTTTCCCTTCTCGGCAAAATCTTCAAGGTGAGTGCACACCTCCCCTCCTGTGAGATTTCCGTCTCCCACCTGGAAGCCACCTCTTAGGTCTCTGAGGCCCTGTAGGAACTCTGCCATCCCTATTGTGTGAAAAACTTGGAGAAGGACAGGGAAGCCCAGGCAACTTCAGAGGAAAGTAGTTGGTTGAGGAATTTCAACGCCCCGAATGAAATTTATTTCTTCTGGAACCATCACTGTCAGCTGTGCCCTGCTGAATTATCCTTCTACTGTGCAGCAAACTCCTTGGTGACACCCCAGGCTGCTCACATGAATTCCTGGTCACCTCAGTTACTTACGAGCTCAGTTGCATCCGATTACAAAGCCTCAACCTCCCATTTGGTTTCGGTCTTTCTCCCCTCCCTGCCCTGGCCCCGGCTTGTGCTGGTTCCATGGGTTCTAGAGGAGATCAGCAGGGCTACGATTGGGCTCTGAGTCACTTCTGCCTCTGCTTCACCACAGCTCCGCTCTTCCGAGGTGCTGGGGTCAGGAGGCGGGGAAGGGAAGCGCAAGGGCTGCAGCCTCACAGTTCTCAGTGTGTCGCGGCTGTCCTTCCACAGCCTGTCAGGTGTCCATGTGCTGGTCCCTGTTGGGGCGCATGTCAGGCCCCAGGGTGCAGCCTCCCCATCATGGATGCCCATTGTGTAGGGCCTTGATGTGGGCAGTGCTCGGGCTTGACCTGCTCCACCCTTCCTTACAGCGATAGGCCCCACACCCGCTTTGTCCTAGGGACTTAGCCTTTGTTCTTATGCAGAGAATATGCCTGTGCCTGGCCTCCTTTCGGGGTGTCCATTCACATCCCAGCCATGCCAGATACCTTCCCGCTTCGCTCTGCGTCTCTCATTCTGTTTCCTTCAACAGGTAGAGGCTGATCAGCAAGTCTGCTGCCTTGCAGGTGTCCAGCTGGGAAACAAGATGTCAGACTTGTGGCCAACCCGACTCCCTAGGAGCAGGGCAGAGTCTCCCACTTAACTGGCTTTAAGGGGGACAGAAAAAGCATCCAGTGATTCTTTACTCGCTTCCTCTTTTCCCCCTCAGCGCTTTCATAGATTGGGATGGGGGACGGTGGCTAGTTGCAGAGCAAATTCAGTATCATGTGAGTTACCCTTGGGTAGGGTCACGCCCCACACTGTTGTTCTTTAGGATATGGGATACTTAGCATTTTTATAGTCTTAGTTTGGGGCCATAGTCACCAGTTTGGAAAAACAGAAAATATCTTGCATCAAAGTCCTGTTACAGTGGATTTAGGAATGCACGCAGGAAGTTGCTCTCAGAGAAAACCCCTGCTTCACCACGAAAAGAAGCCCCTTGTGTTCTGAGCCCATAGAACCCATAGAAGCTTCAACCCCAAGCCCACAAACTCGAGGCTCTTGTCACCCGGAACCCTAAGGGCCAACCCCAGACAACTGAGTTGGGGTTCTGTTGGAGGCCCCAACTGAGCAGAACACATCTCCAGGACCAAGCAGGATCCCAGGGAACCCACCCCACTGCATTCCCCAGACAGGCGTCTGCGCTGTACACCGTGTCCTCCAAGTTCCCGATCCGTTTCCGTTATAATGCAACCCCTGGCAGGGCTGGCACATTGGAGAGAGTTGAGGTTTTCAGGGGATAACTTTTAGAGACGTGACATGAAGACTCCAGTCCTCCCATTCCTCTCACCCTCCCCACCACCCACTGTTCACACCACTTCTCTAAGATGAGAACGCTGTTTTCTGAGGGGTCGCTCTATCTAGAGACCCAGAAGGAGCCATGTGGGGTGGAGCTGACCTCAGAACTTTTGCTCTAACGCCTTTGAAAGACATCCCTTTGAAAGCCTTGTGTGGGTCTATGAAGCGGGCCTGTGGAGGCTCTCCTGGCCTCGGCCAAACCCAGAAACTAGAGCGAGACTGCTGGCTTGAGAGAGGAGGGTCAGGAAAGCTCGAGGCATTCTCTTTTACCGAGGGGCTGGGCACCCAGCTGGAGTTGGTGAGAAAGATGACGAGGCCCCAGGAGTTGCCCAAATGAGGTGGAAAAAGGGGGCTTTGCTGGGACCTAGCCACCTGGTGTGTGATTTGTCCAGGTATCTTAGCGACTCCTGAACTTAGATGCAGAAGATCAACTTCTTATCCTAGCTCAGCCATTGAACTGCCTTTGACCTTGGGTAACTCCCCCTTCACCCTGGATAGACTTGCATTACTTTTTTTTTTAAGGAACCGGGGATGGAACCCAGGGCCTCATGCCTGCTAAGCAAGCACTCTACCGTGGGGCTGGACCCCCAGCCATTTTAATTTCACTTGTTTTTCTTTTTTCTTTTTATTTATTAGAACATATTTTCAGTACATACTGCTTACATTTCTTGTGTGGAGTTGGTGCTCGTCCATAACACATGAAAATAGCTTTTCATCCCCTTTCCCTCTGCCCTCCCTCCATCTCATGATCCCCTCTCCACTGGAGAAAGATCTGTCTCTCTACTTCCTATTATCTGTCTTTCATTTTGCTTTTTGTTTATAATTTGGATTTTTTGTATAAGAGCAACCATGTGATTCAAGCTTGTGTGTCTGATGTATTTCCTTTAACATTACTATCTCAAGGTGCATCTATTTTCTTACAAATGACTCAAGTTTATCTTTCTTTATAGCAGGGTAGTACTCCTTTGTATATAAATACCACACTTTGTTTATTCATTTATCTGTTGATGGGCAAATGGGCCACTTTCAAGATTTAGCTATTGCAAATTGTACTGCTAAAATATTGGCATGCATATATTTCTGTAATATGATATCTTTAGGAAGACTATCTAGAAGTTATCTAGAAGAAGAATAACTAGGTCAAATGGAATTTTTAATTTTAGGGATTTTTTTTAAGGACTTTCCATACTGATTTCCATAGTGACTGTACTAGTTTACATTCCTACCAGCGATGTGGAAGGGTTCCTTTTTCTCTGCAGCCTCCCCAGACTTTGTTGTCATTTGCATTCTTGATGCTGGCCATTCTTTCTTGGATGAAATGAAATCTTAGTGTTGTTTTAATTTGCATTTCTTTAATGGTCGATGATGTCGAGAATTTCTTCATGTATTTTTTTGCCATTTGTACTTCTGTGAAGTGTCTTTTCACTTCACATGCTCACTGTTTGATTGAGACTTAGATTACTTATATCTGGGCCCTCCTCTACACGTGGGGTAAATAGATCTTGCACTGAAGGAAACTTGTGGGTTTCGGGGGAGGGGAAGGCACATGCAGAGTGAAGGGACAGTTTGAGAGTCAGGAGGTGAGGATGGGTCAGCATAGCATGGGGAGAACACAGAACGTGTGTTTTCCTATTGTGTGCAGTACAGGAAGCCTCCTCTGAGGGCAACATGTAACAGCATTGTGTTTAACAGTGTGGGAAGGAGAAATCAAGGGGTGGAATGTGCACTGGGGAAATAAGATGCAGGTGGAGCAAATTCCAGGTGCACAAGGGGAAGGAGCCGAAGGCAGGAAGTTGCAAGAGGAGGAAGACTCACACTGGATGAAGAAGAGTCACGAGAGACTGGCTGGAGGGTGGAAAGGGGGGCAGGGTAGGAGAGGAATGTGGGCTGTGGCAGGGGGAAGGACAGGGCTTGGGAGGACTGAGACCATCTCAAACTGGAAGATAAAATAAAGGCAAGTCAGATCAGGTGAGTGTCCTGCTTGAAGCCTCTCCATACCTCTGAACAGCGGCTATGGGCTGAATTTTGTCCTGCCCCAATTTTGTGTTGAAGCCCTAACCTCAAAGGTGACTGTATTTGGAGGTGGGGCCTTAAGGCAGTACTTAGGGTTAAAGGCGTTCAGAAGGATGGAGTCCTAATTTGGGACTGGTGTACTTATAGGGGTTGGAAGAGACATCAGAGACCTTTCTCTCTCCACATCCATGCAGAGGAAAGACCACGGGAGAGCACAGTGAGAAGGTGGCTATCTACAAGTTATGGAGAGAAACCTTACCAGAAGCCAACCCTGTTGACACCTTGATCCTGAACTTTTAGCTTGCAGAACTGTGAGGAAATAAATTTCTGTAGTTTAAGTCACTCAGTCTGTCACGTGGTTACAGTGGCCTGAGAAGACTAATGGAATAGCTGTCTGGATCATTAGAGTTGTCTAAATATCTCTGGTCCTGACTTTAAACCTTTGCTCCAACCCATCCCCCCAAATTTCTGCACAGCATGCACACCTCATTATTGTGACACTGGCACACTGAGTTGGTGTGCACCCAGCTACACTCCCCCACATCCACATTCAAGGCACGCTTCGAGTCACGTATATGCTTCTGCCTGGACCAACACCACCAATAACAACATAGATAATCCCAAACTTACGAGGTGGTGTGATGTGTATGTTACATCAGTTATGTATATTAACCCCCACAGGCCCCAAAGTAGATAACATTTATGTAGTTGAGTGAAACATGTAAGAGTTTAGGACCTTAGGTGATGTAGTCAAGGTCATTTTGCTAGTAATCTGGGAACTAGGCCTCGAGTCCAGGTCTCTACAGATAAGTCACTTGCTGCGCAAGACACCGTGTCACTGAACTGCCTGGAATGTGTGTGCTCTACCTGTCCTCACCTACCAACCCTGCCTAGCATTTCAAGTCTTAGCTCAGACCTCATCCTCCTGGTCGGAATCACACATGCTTTCTCCTGAAAGTTCCCAAACTACCCTTTTTTTCCCTTAGATGTAGCCCTGCTGAGCTCCAGGTTTCCAGGAGGAATATGCTAAAAAGTGGAATGTGTATTTTAAGGATTTTCCTTTCATTTATCATTGAGGGAATGAACAATCAATACATATCTTTTGAGTTGGTGAGATTATCTTTTTTTGTGTGTGTGCCAAAAATCAAACTCAGGACCTTGTGCTTGCCAGGTAGGCACTGTACCACGGAGCTCTATCCCCAGCCCAAGATTATCTTTTTGTTTGATTTTTTTAAAAAAAATTGATTAAAATAAACAAACCACCATTATAATTCTTCTGGCTAATGTTAGAATCTCCTCCTGAACATCACTTCTTTTTAGAAAGAATCCTGGCTTCTTTGCCCATTTTGTGTTGCTTTAGCATCTAATGCTGGTACCTCAGACTCCCAACAGTTTGCCCCTGTCCACAGCTATGTTGCAATCATCAGACTTCACATCTGCTCCACCTCTTGGACTGCAGTCACCCTCAGAAGCTTAGAGTACCTTGCGATCCTGAATAAGAACTGTGGTGGAAAAAACGTTGAAATGATGTGTGAGCTATACTGAGATGTTTAAATGGAAATAATTATATCAGCACACTAAAAAATAAAACTAGGGGACAATGAAAAACTTGACTGGTTTTTGATGATACTCAGGAATTATTAATTTTTTTAGGTAGGATAGAAGCCTGGGGTTATATTTTTACAAATTATCTATGTGTTTTAGAAATATGTACTTAGCCTTTTACAGATGGAATTATTTTGTATTTGGAATTTGCTTCAAAATAATGGAGGAGCTTGGTTTAGAATGGTTAAGGGAATAGAGGAAGCAATATTGACAATGACTTGACAACCCTCGAAACTAGGAGAGAGTACATAGGGGTTTATCATGCTAATCCATTTACTGTTTTGGGGGCTGGGGATTTTGTTCAGCGGCACAGCATCTGCTTGGCAAGCGCGAGGTCATCAGTTCGATTCCCGGTACTGGAAAAAAAAAATTACATTTACTGTTTAATGTGTTCAACGTTCTTCACAGTAAAAGTTAAAATAAACTTTTAAGGTAACACAGGACATACAAATAGAAAGATACTGGTGCTGTGTTTAAAAGAGCAGTGCTGTTATTTTCACATTTGAACATGTAATGTATATAATGAAAGAGGAATAAAACAGACAGAATGAGCTAGCACAGTGGTACAGAAGAGTGGGTCTCACACTCGAGGATCTATCAGATCTCCTTGGAAGGCTTGTTAAACACAGATTGCTAGGGCTTCTTCCCAGAGCTCTAATGCGGAGTCTGGAGTGAAGCCTGGGGATTTGCATTTCTAGTACATTCCCATGTGTCGCCGATGTTGCTCATGTGGAGGTCATGTTTTGAGAATTAGAGTCTTTAGGGTTAGCGTTTGCTTCCAGCGTCAGACAAATCCAAGTACACATTCTGGTGCACTAAAATGTAGTTTTGTGGGCGCTTGCAAAATCTTTTGTCTGCTGTCAGTATCAGCTTCATTATTGAAAAAGGAGGACAACCCTTTCCTGGTGCAAAGCTGGGGACCACTCGCTGAGACTCCTCCTCCTCCTCCTTTTTTATGTCATTAGTGAACTTTGGTGCTGGGAAGACCCTAAAACATCACCTATCATAATGTTTTTAATTTGTTTACTTAGCTTTGCAGTGCTGGGAATTAAACCTAGGGCCTCGTGTGTGCTAAGCCAGGAGGCTAGCATATCACTAAGCTACACTCCCCAGCCTGATTATTCAAATTTTTATACATAAAACCCCCAAATTTCAATAAGCAAAGGGGCCTTCACTGGGTCAACCTCTTAGCTCATGACAGAGCCAGATTTAGAGCCCATTGTTTTCAACACTGAATTTGGAATTTTTAATAGCACTCAATCTGCTATACATTGAAAGAGGGGCGTGGTACATGAATGGAGGAGTCCACCGATGTGGAACGAAGAGTGTATCTATCGAGATCTTGAAAAGTGCACCACGTCAGTACCTGAAAAGCGAGGTGGTTAGGGAAAGGTATACTGCAATGAGGCAGAGATGGAATGGTGAGACACACAAGCCATCGCCAAAGGGTAAGATGAGGGGTCGTGTCACGGAGACATAAGCTCTGAAGAGGAAACTAAGGGTGAAGGGTCAGTTTAACACTGCTAGCAAAGTCACCTGTTCTAGCAGGGCAGGGAGTGTTGGTGGAGAAAGTGCTCCTTTACAGGAGTCCTCGTCCTGGCTCTGCTGTGAACTAGCCATGTGCCTTTGAGCAGTCGGCTTCACCTCTCCAGATCTCCTCAGTGTTTTCATCTGAGAATTCTTGCTACACTTGGCCCTCCATATGGGCAGGCTCCACACCTGTGGATTCAGCAAACCGAAGATCAAAAATATTCTGAAAAAGACTTATATCTGTACTGAAAATATACAAATATTTTCCCTTGTCACTATCCCCTAAATAATACATGATGAGCAACAATGATTTGCATAGCATTTACATTGCATTGGGTATTGTAGGTAATGTAGAGGCAATTTAGGCATGTATGTAAGTTATATGCAAATACTATAGAATTTTATGTGAGGTTCTTGAGCATCCATAGATTTTGGTCCAAGAAGAAAGGAAGTCCTGGAAGCAAACCAATTTAAGAAATCACTGCAGCAGCTCTGTGTGGTGTGCAGATATCCCTAGATCCATTCTTCGATCTTGTCCACCTGCTGCCTGCTTTGCCACAGGAGACTGACTTGTCTGCATTGCATCAGTGGAGTTTCTGCACCTTTTTATGCAGCAAAAGAAAGGAGTTTGCGAGGGAAGGGAAAACAGGATACTTGTTGCTCTGGTTCTTTCCTGTGAAGCTGCCTTGTGCTGACTGCTTTCACCTGAAAAGTGTTGCTCCTCTCTACCTTCCTTTCTCTTCGCAGTTCTAAAAGCTTCTCTTCTGCAGCTTGGCTCTAGGAGTGGTAACGGCTCCATTGCTGCTAGCCCTGGATTTTCAACAGTCTGTTCGTACTTCGTAATATCCTACCTTGAATGTTCCATTTGCTTCTCTTGGGATTTTGATTAATCCTGACTATTGCTAGAAATGGCTCCAGGAAAGAAGCTTGTAAAATGAGACTCTGGGTTTGGGTTGGTCAAGTATTTGAGAGTTCAAGGATAACTTTCTTCACGAGGGAAGATGGGACCCAGGTGGATCATGGAAGACAGTGGCATTATGATTATACAAATGATAACCGGAAGTGGTACGGCAAGGCGAGGTGTTGGGTGACAAAGTGGTTCAAGCGCTGAGTCACTAGGACGAAAACAGTGATTATAAAAATTGTGAGTCAGCTGGTTATGTGGCCTCGGACATCATATGGTGGTTGAGGGTAGGGAAGATAATTAAAAGCTGTGAATATATATGCATGTAGAGAACTGGCAGTCCTCCCAGGAAACTTTGAATGAACCCCTTTCCTGTAGCCATAGAAAAGGTAGGGATATGGGCCAAGTCCAAGGTGCAGCTTGCGTTAAACAGTCAACCTCATTAGGAGTCCTCAGGACATTGGTGGGGAAGGACGGAGACCAGGTGACATGCCAAACTGGGTGCCTTACTAGAAAATTATAAACCTGGGCTTGCGCAGTGGCATTCCATTATAACATGAAACAGACAAACAGAGAACCCAGCTGAATCAGGCTGAGAAGGCACTGCTTTGCCATTTAAACAGGTGTCTTAGAGTCCTCTGGTGAGTGTTACCTATAGCATTACTACCTCTCCCTCAGCCACACTCTGGCTTCACAGGGAATTTGCTGTGATCAGATTGTAAAGTAAGAAAAAACAGGAGTTTAATTCCAGAATACATCTGCACAGTGTGCCAGCACCATCCCGAAATGGACAGGGCCAGGCCATAGCTCTACTTGGAGGAGACCCAAACAGAGCGTAATGGATGGAAATCCTCCCGGTGGGCAGAACTTTAGGGAGTAGGTGTACATGTCCACTTCGGTCTGAATTATGGATCAACACTGACTCACACTGAAGACTTGAAAGGAAGTTAGCTGGTGGCAAAGTAGTACGGCCTGGGTGTTTTTTCCCTCCAAAACTGATATTGAGACATGATCATCAAAGTCATATGTCAGTGACAGTTGGAAGAGTGGCCTCTGGGCGATTATTAGATTAGAATATGAAGGTGGAGCTCCCATAACTGCACTAATGACCTTACTGAACGGGAAGAGACTCAAGTTAGTAAACTTGCTGTGTTTAACTCTGTGATGCCCTGTGACACCTTGGAATTCTACAGAGTGTTCCTACCAAAAGAAGTCTCTCCCAGATGTGGTCCCTTAACCTTGGACTTCCCAGAATCCAGAACTGTAAGAAATAAACTTATTTTCTTTATAAATTACCCACCATGTGACAGTCAGTTATAACAACAGAAAATGGACCAAGACATAAGGAAGTTTGGAGAATGTGTGGAAAGAGATCGATTGTGCAAAAATATTAGTGTCTCATATAAATGCCTACCTGAGTAGAAGATTGGTGTGCTCAGTAATCTGAGGGACTCGTGTCATGAATATTAGTCGGCCTGTCTCTCTAGCCACCCTGAAGCTTGTTCAATAGATTGGAGCATAAATTTATAGCAAAGGCTTCCCGGTCCTCATCACAGTCCAGGAGGTTTGTATTTGTGATCTCATAGAAAAGTTATTGGAATCCTAGCGAGTTAATTCCAGTTTACAACTTCCAGTGCAAGCCATGGTGAGAATAAAGACACTAAGGCGTATTTGTAGTTGTGGGGAACTGAGGGGCTCCTAAGTCCAGCTAGTAAGATGGTTAACTGGAACAAAGGCCTTGACCCAGGGCTGAACCCAGGTTTTATTAATTTGTGAAGAAGGGAGTGGCTTGGGGTGAGTGACTGTGAGAATGGCGGGAAGTAGGTGAGTGCTGTGAGCTGGGCTAGGTAGGAGGCCTGAAATCACCTCTGCAGTATGCGGAGAGAAGGATCTGCAGAAGGAGTAATCTGCATAACACGAGTGAGAGAGTATCTAACGCTTTGGGATCGGTTCTTCAGCTCTGATGTGTAATCTTTTATGCCCTGGGAAGTCATAGCCTCTTATCTCGAGGCTGGATCCCAGCCAACAGCTTGGAGCACGGCTCTCCATCCCGTCTGGCTCACACTTTTTTTTTGAGCTATGTGGGGTGGGGAAACACTACCCTGTTGCCTTGTTTCAAAGCCTACACATCAGCACCTTGGCTGGACCAATTTGCATTGCTTAAAGCCAATTGAAGGGATAAGGAAAAGTCCCAGGCAGCTCTGCACACATCAAAACATGGAAATAGGGCCAGGCTCAGCCACAGTGGGGGTAATTGCTCTTCTTTTGATGAGAGTCATCCGGATGGTCCTCCACTGAGATGGAGGCTGTACTTGAGCTCAGCAGCATGGTACCCCCTCATCAAAGCTCACAATGAATATATGTCCTTCTAATAGCGGAAGCAACAAAAGAGCTGTTGATATGACAAAATCTCCCAGGAGGATCAGCTGATTACCTGGTATTAGAGTGATTATACTGGACCACTCCTGTCATGGAAGAGGCAGAAGTTAGACTTCACAGAGGATAGACTCATATTCTGGGTAGACATTAGCATTTATCGCTCAGTGTTTCAGCGAGCATCTCCACCCACAGATTCAAAATGCCTTATCCTTTACCATGGTATCTCCCACAATGCTGTCTGTAACTCAGGGCACTGGTGTTACCACCATTTCTATTACTCGAAGATGCCTTGACATAACGGAGGTAGAGCTGAATGCAGGTTCAATTACTGAACCAGCTAGAAGATAACGCCTTGTGATATTGTGATGTTATCTTATTAAATGCAGCATATGCTTCAACCGGGGACAGGTATTTACTGCTCTCTGCCTCTGTATAGAATTCAAATGTCTGCAGGTCAAAGGGTGGTCCTCCAGCAGTGTAGCTTGTAATTTATTTGAAGAACTTTGATTTCTGTTTCTATATTTTTGGGCTCAGTAGGTGTGAAGATCATAATGTCAAAGGAATATATATGCTCACCAAGAAACATAATTATGACTCTGATGAAAAAGAAGTTGAGTCTTTCCCTTAGCCCTTTTGGATACCACACGTTATTATTAACCATAGTAGTCACCATGGTGTACCTTAGGACTCCAGACCTTATTTTATCATAAAACTATTCGTGTATACCCTTGAAACAACACCTCTCCATTTGCCCACCCCCAACCCCTGGCAACCACCCTTCTACTCTCTGCTCTATAAATTAGACTTTTCTAGATTCCTCATGAAAGTGAGATAGAGTAGCATTTATCTTTCTGTGCCTGGCTCATCCCACTTACCATGTCTTTCGGTTTGTCTACATCATTCAAATGGTAGTATTTCCTTCCTTGATGGTATACATACTTGAAATTTGCTATCACAGTAGATCTTAAACATTCTCAGCGTAGGAAAAAGACAACTGTATGAGATGATAGATACGTTAATCAGCTTAATTGTAGTGATCATTTCATAGCATGCACATAAATCAAAATACTACATTGTACGCTCTGAATACATATAATTTTTATTTGTCTACTAAACTGTAGTTAACGTGTAGTGAAAAGAAAGAATGAATGATACACTTAAGTGTATGAGTAAAGGCCAGTCTCACTTCTAGTAAAGTCAGTATGCTCTCCCCCCGCTGTGATTCGGATGTGTCTGGTCTCTGCCAAGACTCCTGTCGAGTCTTAGTGCCCAGGGTTGTGCTGTGGTGACAAGACCTCCACAGAGGCTGAAAGGTGCTGGTGCCGTGGTTGGGCCTCCAGAACTGTGAGCTAAATAAAGTACTAGGCCTGCGGTATTTTGCTACAGTGACACAAAATGGACTAAGACACTGACCCCCAGCTCTGTTCCCTTCTGAAAATGCTCTTCCACATGACATGGGAGTCTTTTTCTGGATACTCTTTCCCCAGAAGATGTCTTTCGAATCATCCCTCTTTGGGGCTGGATGATGCTCCATCATTAATTCTCAGTAATTGGGCTCCTCAATCCAAATCATTTTATCGAGAAAATTTGCCCAGTCTCCCTTTGGCTGTTATGGCTACAACAACCCATCTATGTGCCTGACAGGAAAGTGCCTCTCTTGGTGAGGATAGAGACAAAGCAGAGGAGAGAGGAACCCCTGGAGAAGGAGAGAACAGTTAGTGGCTGGCTTCTTCTGCCTTCCCTTTCTGGTTCCCAGCAGCCTCTCTGTGGGATCCTTTCACCGACTAGACCCAGCACCTGTGAGCTTCGCCTTCTCTCACTGCGTGTTTCGGTGTTTGTCACAAGAGGTCATGATGTTCTGGGAAAAGCTCCGTGAATGTGGAATTAGAAGACCTGTGTTTGTGCCTGACACTGTTTGTGTGCTCCTGGGCACCTTTCAAAATGTCACTGGTAAGATAATAATACCAACATTTTGTGGTTCTTATCATATACATGTACTTTGAGGGTTCTGAAAAACCATATAGACACAGGTCAGTTTGCTCTTGGTCAGTGACAATTCTGAACCACAATGGGATCATGGCAGGCAAAACATCTCTAAAACGCTCATCCCTTTGCAGCATAGAGTGGTCACTGGGGAGGGGCTTTCCTTTGCATTTGGGTGGGTTAAAGAGATGAGCTTTTACTAATAGAATATGAGCAACAGGGATGAGTATTACTTTGGGGTCAAAGCTGTTAGAAATGCTTGCACCTTCTCTGATTTTCTTCTTATCCTGCTTCTCCAGAAAGTAGCAATTACAAAATGGAAAGAAACAGTCTCTGAATCATCAAGTAGAAGACAGTCACCTGCTGACCGGGAACACCCTCGCTGAATTAGTACATGAGTGAGAAATAAAATTTATCCTGCTAAATCCATGAAATATTGGGGTTGATTTATTATAGCATCTAATACTGTCCTAAGAATAAGTGAGACAGAAGAATGGAAGTGTTGTGGCTCAGTCAGTAGAAGGTGCTGAAAATAGATGTGGGCTGTGGGTGAATCAGACCAGAGGAAGCCCCTTGGGAAACAAAGGCCGTGGCTGGCAGTGTCTTTTTCATACCAAATACACAGGCCATAGCGCCAAGGCCCTGCAAAGGGACTGCTGTATTCCTAGGTCACTCAAGGTTGCCAGGCAGTCTGATCATGTGCCCATGTGCAAATATGCTTGTGCACACATACACACAATTTTTTGTAGGTGTTCTAGACTCTCAACAGTAAAGTGGAAATCACTGGCTTCCGGGGCTGTCACTGTGATCTGGCAGAAGGATCGGCTCCAGTAGACAGTAGTTGTTGGTGGCATCCAGATTGTACTTGGGCCTTCGGGTTCTTGGCCGCTCCCTTCAACCTCCTCTCCTCTCAGTTCTCGTTCTTTCTTTCTTTCTTTCTTTTTTTTTGGTTTTTCTCCGGTACTGGGAATCGAACTCATGACCTTGCGCTTGCCAGGCAGGCGCTGTGCCGCTGAGCTACATCCCCAGCCCCTCCTCCCAGTTCTCCATCGTTCACCCCAGTTTCTCCCTTGCTAACGCCCAGCATCTGGATAGCCCAGAAATGATTTCGAGAATGGGAAAGACGGGCACAGATGGATTCATGATTTTGCAGCTATCATCTAACAAACTAAAAGGCATTTTCTAAGGCTGGGGAAAAAAAAAAAAAAAAAAACAGAAACAGAAGAGTGTTTGTGCCACGGCTTTCTTCCTACCTGCTCTTCTGTGGTGTTTTCTTTTACTTCTAAATCCTGTTGCTTTCTCATTACCACTTGTGTTCCTGATGCCGCTTCCTCAGCCTCATGTTTGGCCAGAAGCTTAAGCCCAGGCAAGAACCAAAAACCCACCGTCTAGAGAGAAAAGCGCCTTCACTATAAGCGGATAACCATTCGTTAGCCTGAAACTTCTCGAACACCCAAGCGGAGCACAGCGCAGAGCCGCATACTTTTCTCTGTCCTCTTGAACTCTCTGTGTACTTCACCAGTGCCAGTTACTTCATCTGGTGACCACCACGTCCAGTTTCACCCTGCGCCTGTGAGCGCGCCATTCCTTTAGTGACGGTCCTTCAACATCAAGCCCTTTCAGCAAAGAAATCACTACTGATTCGCCCTTCGAGGTCCTACGTAAGCCTCTGTGAGGTCGTTCCCAATTCCCCCAGGTTGAGTTTGGGTGGCTTCCCATTATGTTGCCATGACCGCGCGTACAGCATCATGACCTAGAACGACCTCTGTTGCTGTAGCTTGGTGTTTGTACGCTCTGTTTCAAGCTCCTTCGCGTTATTCAGTGTTGGGAAGGGGCCCCCGGCACTGGGCAGACCACGTGACCCCCACCCGCCTTTCCTTGTCCAAGTTATTTGGACCAGGAATAGATACCCAGCACACAACAAATAACCCAAAGGCACCTGGCCTCTAAGACAGCCTTCTACAAGGGTTTTGTCTTCTCCAACTGGTCCTCTGGGAACTGGGAGTTGGCTGTATTCTCTCAGTTTACATTCAGACAAGAAAAGGGAAGTTCCAGGTAGGTACGAGGAGTGGAGCTGTGAGATCCTGAATGAGCATCAGGGCTGGGGACTCCTGGGCTCTAAGAGACAGCGAAGAGGAAGCCCCTCGGGAAACAGAGGCCAAGCTGGGTCCCACGGGTGAGGGAAGCGAAGACGAGAAAGATAGTATGGGCTCAAGGACGTGGCGGGGCGCGGTCACTGTGCCCAGGGATGACCTACCACCATAGGTCTTACTACTGATGTACTCCAGTCTCTGAAGGGCTAGGCTTTGTCAGGAGGCAGTTCCCTGAAATGCTTTTGTTTAGAAAGTGTCTGGTTCATTGGTTCCTGAGCAGGAAGGGAGACGGCGCCTTCTCCTCAATCGCATCTGCTTCAGGACAGAGCCAGGGCAGCCCCCGCACCATTCGCTGGAGAGACACAGAGCGAAGCAAGCGGGATGTAGAGAGATATAAGTAGAGCTTTTATTTTTTTTAAACCAACCCAATATTTCCACTGGCAACTGTCAACATAGCTTATGACACAAGCACTGTTTCTTTTTTAGTTATTTTTTCTTAAAAAATGTGTTTAAAATTAAACAGGTTTTTTTTTTTTTTTTAATTTTTTCCCCCTTAGAAAATGTATTCATGTCAACGCAGAAAGCCTAAAGATCTGTGGGCAGTTTTGTGGTGATGTCTTATGTGTGTTTATTTGTGTGTGTGTGTTTTAAAGCCAGATCCTTTCAAAGTCCACTGGGAAAAGGTCCGCAAGGCATGTCAGTCTGTTTTTCTCTAAACCTACACTTCTTGGGATTACAGTGACTAAGAGTCTTCTTAGCGGGGCAAGAAATACCCCCACAGGCTGGAAAAAGAGCTTTGTGAGGTTTAAAAACAAGCAGGAACACGGGAGAAATGAGGAATTCCAGTTCCTATCTGGTGAAAATTCTTACAAATCCTGCCCAAGGACCAAGAGAGGTGGAGAGATCAATCCCCTTTTTCTCTTGTAAACCTCTAAATTCTTGCACTACTTCAAGAAAATATAGTCAGCCCTCTTAGTATGGTGCATAAGGACGTGAGGGGGTGGGAAGCTGACATTTCTCAGAAACACTGACATTTCCAATACTGTATAATCTTTTCCCTTAAAGATCTTACTGGTTGGAAACCTCTTTTCTCCTGCCTCACATGCAAGGCCAGAGATATTTGAGAAGGCATGTATATCCCTTTCGTTCGCCCAGCTGCCCTTTGCCCTCATGGACTATTCCAACTTCTGTGCTGTAAGCACGCATTTCATGGGTCTTTCTGCAGAAGGATGCACGTAAAACACTGACACAAGTCCTACAGAATGGAAAGATGTGGACAAGGAGGACAATTGCTTGTTTTTGATTTGATTTCAGTGGAAGCAAATGAAGCTCTTCCTGCTCCCCAAGCTGAGCTTATTTCACCCAAATGTCATCTGTCCTCCAAAAGACTCAGAGGGGAAAAAACAGAGACAGGGGACAGGACCTGATGAGCCAAGCCATGAGTGTGACCTCTTGAGAGTGAGAACGTGTGTCTGAAAACCCGTGCCTCTGTCTGCCGGCTCAGACTTGGAGCTCCTCCCTGGCACCTTTGTCACTAACTTCAGAAAGAAAAGACAAGACCAAATGATAAGTAAAATCTTGTGGAAAAACAAAAGCATCCACGCAAATGATTACAATGAGGAGAACCCCAAGCCAGCCACGTGGAAAGGATTCATTTTCACATCTTTCCAAGCTGGACCAGAGAATCATGATGTATCACATCGGACAGATGGGAGAAATCCTGCCCCCACAGAAACTGGAGGCAAAGGAATAACCGGAAGGCAAAATAGAAGGAGGAGGGGTCTGACCTTTGCTGTGGGTTTGGGACATGTGCGGGAGGATGGGGCAGAGGTGGACTTGTTGCTGTTGTCTTTTTGTATTTAATGGAATACTTTGGAAGGTGGATGTCTCCTCCATTCTGACTGTTTGATTAGGACTTTTCCAGTGCACAGCCAGAGTCAGGTGAAGTTCCTGGGGCTGGGGCCCTGATGCCGCCTCTCCAGGGCTGTCACCCGGGAAAGGTCCGTGGTGGGGAAGCACCCCTTTCCCAGGAGAAGTCTGAGGCCCGTCCTGCTGGAGGCCTTGTTCTGTGGCTCAGAACCCCTTGATGTAGCAATAGGCCTCCAGCGTGGCAAAGAGTATGTAGAGGAGCCACAGGCTCACGAAGAGCCACGCCGTGGCAAGCTTGCAGCCCCGGGGGCCACCAAGCTCCCCGCGCAGGTGCGGCCGCCGTCGGTACAAGAGCACGCTGATGCAGACAAACGCAAAGATGGTGAAAAGGGTGACTGAGAAGGCCAGCGTGCCTGCTGACACGTGGAACTCCTGTCCCTGCAGGGCCCAGTAGATGGCGGCCACGGACCAGGCCAGGCCGATACCCAGGAAGACATTGACGGCGTTGCTGCCTGTAACGTTGCCAATGGAGGCGTCTGCGTACACATCCTGGAGGGCGGCAGCTTTGCTGGCAAACGTATCTGGAAAAGGACAGAGACAAATGGGAGCTGGCAGGAGGCCAAGGTGTGGAGGGTTTAAAAAGACAGCTTAGCACAAGAGCCGAGAGGCCACTACCAACTCTGGCACAGATGAGCTGTGCTGCCCCGGGCGGGTCACACCACTGCTCCGGGCTTCTTGCTTCTCATCCTCAGGAACCTGAAAGAGCCCGTTCTGGCCCCGATACTTAACGAGTGGGTTTCTTGGTTTCCTGTGACTGCTTTCTCTGTAAGGGAGTTTGCCATTTCAGATTCTCTCCCCGGGACACTCTGAAATCTCTGAAAGCTGCTTGGAGTAGAGACCTGCTTGTGACTGTTGGATGGCGCATGGACTCATGTAGCACTGACAGTGACTGAGCAATACGTACGGACTCAGGATTAGGCACTGATGTCTGGGGACAGGGGACATGCTGGAGAACCACCATGGGGACACATAGGTGAGCTGTGAACCCAAAGAAGAGAGGGCTCTGTCGCTGCAGTTAGTAGAGGGATCACAGGGCTTTGAAGGGTATTTAACTTGAGATCCTGGCACAGACTATAGGAACAAGGAAGACCGCCAGGAATACTTACTTCAGCCTTCTTATTTTACAGAGAAGGAAAATAAGGACCAAGGAATCCACCCAAGGTCGCAAAGGAAGTCAGCAAGAGACTTTAGCCTAAAACCATCTTATAAATATTTTTCCATAGCATTGACCTACATCCAGAGAGCTCCAGTCAAAGCTATGAACACAGAGGCGGGGACCACAGCTTACCCTTCCTGAATCCCCAAATGCTGTCAGTTGTTTTCTGGAGCAATTTTGCCAGGACTTGGACATGTTCCATGCCACCTCCTTGCCCAGTTGGTACTGACTTACCTCATCACTGCCAATTTTCTCAGCTCTCCTAAGAAAACCATCCTTCCTTGCCCATGACCTTGCATTTCTGCTTCTTATCCTCTGTTATTTCTTCCCACATTTATTCCCCTGCATATCTTCTCCTTCCCTCTGATGGTTTGGAGAACAGTGATCAGAGGGCATCATACCCACAAAACCTTCCCTACATCATACATTTAATTTCTTATCACCTGATTCCAGGACAGCCAAACTTGCTGCATTACTAACGTACTTACAATCCCACCTGTGCGGGGGTTTTGGGAATTTGTTTCCTTAGAGTGGGACTTAGCTGCAGTTACTCCCCAGAGCATATGTGCTCTTGTTACAAGAAGGGTTTCCTTTGGTCTGGGCAGCGTACTCCTCGCTCAGCTCCCACGAGAAGATGCCTTTTGCTTTTCCCTAGGGCAGATGGAGCTGCTACGAGTTCAGGTCTTAGATGCACTTGAGACCACAGTGAATTAAGCAAGGAACCTGGCAAAGAACCTCTCTGTACCTACTGACTCCAACTTGTCATTCGGGCCCAGCTGCCGTATGACTTCTCTCAGAAGCCATCCTTGATGCCAGCCTTGCCTGCATCTTCCTGTTTTAAAGTTTTACTTCACAGAATTCATCAAGATGACTTTAACTGAAGTATTCAAAGTGGACTCTCCTCCACTAGATTATAAACTTGCAATGGAGAAGGACACATGTCTGTCTTGCTCCTTATAATTCTAGCAATGAGCACAATACTGTATGAGACGCAAGTGGAGCTCGGTAAATTTGTCTTATAAATGAATTAATGCCTCCGCCTTTTGTCTCTGGGTGCTTAGGAGACAATAAAAGCATCATAGGCAAGGACAGATCTCACTACGCTTCCTTTGCCCATCCTGCTAGGAGACACACTGTTCTCACAGGTGTTCATACGTGTAGAGGAGGCCAAGAACTTTGGTAGTATTTCTGCAGTGACATCTTCAAGTGGGCTAATCTCTGTCCTCTCAGAGACTGCCAGTGGTGAGTGGAAGAACAATATTCACACATCTTGTCCCATTAATTAATATCATGTCTAGATTGAGAAATCGGGTCACTGACTGGACGGGTAGGTTAACCTCTGTGGACCTCAGTTTCTCATCTGTCATGTGGGGATAACGGCTTCCCTACTTAATATTTGGGTGAGCATCATAGGGATGGAACACGTAAATTGTTTAGCATACACGGTGTCTGTCACATAAAAAACACCCAGGAAATGTTGGATATCATTATTAATATTATCAGTAACGCCTTTGACTTTTGTTTACGGTAAGAGCAGATGTTCTCCTAAGCCCCAATCTGAGACGAAAAAGGTAAGGCAGAGTGAAGAGATCATTTGAACTGGGAAGGACCCTCTTTATGAGATAGAGCAGCTCTCCCTCTCACCTGGCACAGAGGTGCCAAATGCTACGAAAACAACAGCTGTGACTGAATCCTTGAGACCAATGGTGCAGCCAAAGTGGGAGGCGAGGTCCCCGATGATGGCGGTGAGCATGCCAATGATGAGGATGGAGACGACGAAGCAGGCCCAGCCGTGGCAGTACTCTGTGGGGGGCACACAGGCAAACAGCACCTTCCAGAAGACCGTCAGGAAGTGCATGACGTAGTCAAAGCAGGAGGGCAGCCTCTCCTCCCCCGATTCATCTTCATCCTCATCCCCTGCTGGAGACAAGATAAACAGGCCAAGGAAGGGCAGCAATGTCAGTTCCTCCTCATGCACAAGAAAGTCATGTCCAGCCCAGTTCATGGGCATCGGGGGCCCGCAGCTCACTCTGGGCAGCTGGCAAGGCACAGGGCATGGGTACTAAAAAGGAGCTGGGAAATGGGAAACAATTTGGTTGTTGGCCAATTTGAGTGCAGAGCGCCAAGGGAGAATGGGAAAGAGAGGGCAGGAAAACAAGGAAGAGGGACAGAGATGAAGAGATGCAGCAGGAGAACATAAGAAGGACATATAGTGGAGGAGAACGAAAGGAGGCTGGAACGGGCTGTGTATCACTGCCCAGGCAACACAGCAAAACAAAACCCCACAATTTCGGTGTGCTTGTTCTTCATTGGATGCCAACAGGGCTCCTCTTGAATTTTATGACCTGGTTGCTGCAATTATTACCCTGCTTTGGGTCATTATCCATCCCCAGAGGGACGGCTAGCATTCTGGACCATGCAGGAGTCAGTCCGTCCTCCAAATCTCCCATGAGAGAGACACAGTGGGACTGGGACCCAACTGTCGGGCAGAGATGCCCATGCAGTGGCCCAGAAGGACAGGTTGTGCAGAGGCTCCCCAGCACACTGTCAGGGGCACCCTCTGTGATGTTTTGACGGAACAGGTAGAAGCTAGGTTTCAAAAGAGCAGAAGTCAGGAATCTGGGTTCTAATTCCAGCTTTGACATTAAGAAAATTTGTAACTGGGGTACATTTTTCTGTTGTTTCTCAGTGTTAGCTCCCTTATTTCTAAAAGGAGTTTGGTAGGTTATGTGGCCTACATTTCACTTATTGTCCTTTGAGAGACACAGTTTCAGGTCATCAGAGGGGTCACTAGAAGGACCGATGTGAAAGTAGGGCAGCAGCAGCAGCAGCAACAAACCTCTTCCTGGCTGTACTTTGCTCTGGCTCTGGGGCCTTGGGGATGTGACCCTGTGGGTTGCTATGACAACAAACCCTCATGAAAAAAAAAAACAAGGCCAGTAGTGCTCAGCAGTAGTAGGAGGCCTCAGTGTTGCTGAGAGGTAATATCGGGATGGCCATCCAATCCCATTCCAACACATCTGTAGGTCTCTGGGACCCTGGCTGTGCTGTGGGTCACTGTGGAGGGACCTGCCAGAAAAGGCTGTAGTAGGGATTTGGAATTACCCAGGGTGGAGATTTGTCAGCGAGTCAATGCAAAGCATTTTGCAAATTCCTGACCCCCACAACTCTAAATCAGAATTACCTCCCGCCTAACTTTAAAGCAGAGAAAGAGAGAGACCATGTTAATGAGAGGCAGGAATGATGGAGACCAGAATTCACTGCACACATACTTTATAACTGACTGTACCTTTCAAACTTTGCAGAGAAAGGTAGCTATAGCTCCCATTTTGGATGAGAAGGTCAAGGTAGGGGCGGGGAGAAAAGATGATTACTCTAGTACACACAGCAGAACTAGGATTTGAAGCTAGACATATCCACAATTTTTTGTTGACCCACAACTCTCCTCCAATGTGACCTAGTGAAATACCTAGACGTCTAGCCCCAGAGCCAGGAAGACTGGACACAGAGCCCTTTCAGGACTGGTGAGTCACTGCTAGGTCCCTGCTCCTCCTTCGCCGGGCCTGGCTGCTCTTCCTAGCAAAGCCATCTTGAGACCCTTCTTACCTGCACTGACAGTGATCGCCTCCATGAACTGGTCCCTCCAGGAATGGGTCCCTACAACCATGGCCAGGTTTGTCTTCTTGATCAGTTTGTCCACTGTTGTCTGGCAGAGAGAGAAAAACTTGGAATCATGAGGTTACAATGTTCAGAACCAATGAAGAGCCTGGTGCTTCAAAGGAATGAAAGACGCCCTGCGTCCCAGGAGTTCTGCAAGTTATGCTACCCTCTGGGACAATCTCCTGTCTTTGGTTGTGGCCCATGGCACTGGAATATTAAGGGTAATAGAGGATAAGGATATGATGCAGTAATCCTTGCTCTGCAGTAATGAATCTTAGTATCTTTGTCTTTAGAATGCAGTTAAAAATTGTGAGGATACACGTAGGGTACCCTATCTCCTCACAATATTCCTAGCATACAAATGGCCAGCACTATTTATAACATGTCACACAGGAGAAACCGAGACCTGGGGTGGGCGGGTGATTTCTTCAGTTTTAACTTCACATATCCAGTAGTGAAACTGAACAAAACCTCAGTTCTGCCCCCATTACCTTAATGAACCTATTATTCCATTAGATCTCACTAGTGGCCTGACCTTGAACTCATAGGATTCTTCAATGATGACCTCTAGTTTGGGGTGTTCACCCAATACCGGCTTTCCCATTTCTGCTATCCTCTTGGCCTCCTCCTCCTCCACAGTCAGCTTCCTGTCTGTCACCTCTGCAACAAAAGAAAGTCAGACTAGATTTCATACCATTTCCATTCCCCAGAAAACTAAAGCTCTGATTATAAGACTTGGGCAGTGTGTACAAGGCAAATATCTTGGGAATGAAGACCCTGTGTATTTTTTGGTGCCACTTATATGGTGTGCTGAGCACTTTAAGAATGTTAGAACAGGATAGGGTTCCTTGTAGGCCTGGAACAAGCATTCTTTATGTTGTTCACCTGCACAGGAAATCCAACCCAAAGACCTTCCGGCACCCTGCAGCACCAAGTGAAGTTCTCAAGTTGTTCAGTGAGATATTGGGGAGCTGCAAAGAAGAGCCAACTCTCTTGACCTTTAACTATTTTGAACGGTTGGATCTGATTGGTTGTCCATCCACTGTATATATCGGTTCTTGGAGGCACATTTATCGAGAGGAAATGTCTACTGGTGCGCATAACATGTATTTCCAACACTGTTGGTGTTATCGCCTCTATAAGGGAGGAAAGGGAAAATTTCCAGGATATCTATACTTCACACAAGTGAATATTATCCTCATAATGAGAAACTTGGAGGGTTTCCCAAAAAACTTCATGCTGTTCCAGGAAGAGATCCCAGCATTTCTGTACAAATCAGGTACATTTCTTCTGGAACACAAATACTTGTTCAAAAACCAAAATCAAAGAAAGGTCTTCTTTTACTTTCTTTTGAGGCATTCTCTGCATCCCCCAGGATCTTGACTCATTTGCCAATGGTCCCTTCTCGGGTTGAACAGATAGACACTTTTGCTGCTTCAGCTGGTGAATCCATTTTAAGACCACTTCACCATGAGATGTGTTTTCTGGATTAGAGTGAAATAGAGATTGAATCTTTTTATTCCCCTTTGATTAGAAAATCGCTCTTGGCAGGCTGTTTCTTTCAGAGCTCATTTAAACATCTTCTCATCCAAGTCCACATTCTTACATGCAATTAATTCTTTTATTCGGTCCCTTAATTGCTTTCATCCCACACGGTAAACCTCCCAGAGGAATCCTCTAGTCCTTGGATAATCTCAAGGACAAAATGGGTCAGAGACCAAGAAGGTCTTCTTTTCTTTCTTGCAGGGGAATTAGTGAAGTGAGGGGAGGGTGAGACTCAAGCTCTTGAGGTTGCAATGAGAGGAATTTACTGAAAAGTCTGCAAGCCAAGGGTGCAAGTTCCCAAACAGAGAAACCTTGCATTTTATATCACGATTTTCTCAGTTGAGCTGAGTGAAAATGGGATGAGAATGTGCAGGCGCTGAGCTCGCTGTTGTAGTCAGTGTTTCTGGCACCAAGCAGAGAGGAAGGCAATCCTAAAATGCCGGGGAGCTGTCCGTGGTGCTGTCCCGTCTTCGGCATTGGTGGCTACTTTTGGAAACAACTATTTCTATTTCTCAAGGACCTGTGCATATTCCCAAGTCAGTGATACCCTCTAGCAGCCTAACTTCACTTAGTTCATTGACTCTGGTTTTCTGATTAGTTATTTGTGAGGGTAAATCAGAGTGCATCTGTAGTTCTGGCTATGTATGAAGCCAGCAAACCTAGAAACCAGACTGTAAGCCACACAGGGAAAAAGCCCTTAGAAAAAGATACAGAGATTCCTTAAAAGAATGGAGTACTCTTTTCCCCTATGTGCAGCTTTTGGAACCATATTACCAGGCCTGTCTTAGCAGTGACAGTGTCATTCCACTTCTCCTTCCCTGGCTTCCCCTGTGTCATACTTTACATGTGTCACAAGAACCTTATCCAATATAATGAGATCTCCAGTGACATATAAATGTACCTGTCTAACCTCTTGTCTAGCTATCAATCTAGCACTGTGTCCATCTGGCAGGATATTGATCTACCTACTGACCTGTCCACCCCTGTGGTGACAGTCAGTTTTTCCATCCAGCTTTCTGCAAATTCTCTTTGACAAACAACAAATCTTCATTCTTGGGTTTCCCACAGCTCCACAGAGGGACTCTGTGTACCTACTAACTCACTGATCCACATATTCACAGGCTTTTACATAAACTCTGATTTAGTGTCTTAGTTTGGCAGAAACTCCTCCCTTTTTCTATTTTTGTAATGCTGATGGCTTTAAATTCAGATTAAGTTAATTTCTTGAGAGAATGTTACACCTCAAACTTAAAACTATGGTGACTCTAATCATTCAACTCTTCAGAACTGTAAGTAAAGAGGATAAATGACAGGTGATTCTGACATGTATGTAATCTAAACAAACTGTCAGTTCTAGGACTAGGAAGAGAGGGAGAGAGGATGGAGGCAGGGAGGGAGAGACAGAGAGAGGATATTGGACAAATATTGAAAGAACAAAGAGCTTGCTAGACTTGACAGGGATAGGCTGCAAATGCCTGCATACACCCTCAAAAGAAGTGGGGTGCTGCAATCAGGACTCTTTAAAGTCCTTGAACTTGGTGGGGTAGCTCGGGATGAATACATTTACTTCCTTTTACTACCAGGCACTGTTAGTTATGTTGGTCTGTCCTACTGGTAAAGTTAAAATAAAGATTTAGATTTCCAGTGGAATTAAAACCTAATCAAGTCTCCTTAAATTAAAAAGTTTACAGATTGGAAGATCCAGAAAATACAACCCTCACCTTAGCTACTACTGACATCTGAGTATACGTTACAATCACAACGTGTGTGTGTGTGTGCGCATTGGGGGTGGAGGTGAGAGACGGAACACGGAAAACTAAATATCTCCTCAGGCAAGAGGATGAGTGAAGTGGAGAAGAAATGTCCAGGGCAATAAGATCAAGAAGAGTGGAGAATAGGGGCCTGGGTGTGGCCCTTATCCTCTGGGTTTAAAAAGGAAGCAAAAAGAAAAAAAAAAAAACAAAAACCAAAAAACTGGAGTTACTTTTTTTCCACCAAAGGAAAATGTAGGAATCGCCTACATTTTTCAGTTGAGGCTGCAAAGAGGCCAGTGTCCTCACTCTGTACACTGCCTTTTCCTGAGCTCAGCGGGTAGGCCGCAGATGACTCTGAGGGTTCCCTCTCAAATGACCTTACATTTTTTTTTTTCTATGAGAAAAAGAACTGATGAAATGTGAGATTCTTTTAAAATCTATTGAAACTGTCTTGTAGAGCCTATTGTCTGCCTCAAGAGTCACAGTATTGTTAGATATGGGAAAATGCTTCCGTATCTGCTCAAGTTGGATTTGTTTCTGCCTTGTTTCCACACATACAAACGTACTCTCAAAGCTGGTGTATATTCTACACAGAATCTAGATTCTGCATGAGACTGTCTCTGAAATAAGTTCTCTAAAGTGTCTGTTTCCAGTCTGACTATTGTCTCCACCTCCCTTCTCGTTGTTCACAGCACATGTTCCTTTAAGAATCAGTGGCAAAGCTGGGCTTAGTGGTGCATGACTGTAATCCCAGCACTCAGGAGGCTGAGGCAGGAGGATCGCTGTGAGTTCGAGACCCGCCTGGGCTACAAAGTGAGCTCAGGGCCAACCTGAACTGCATAGCGAGACCCAGTCTCAAAAAAAAAAGACAGAAAGCAAAAAAAAAAAAAAAAAAAAAAAAAAAAGAATGAAAGAATCAGTAGCAAATAAACCCAAATTCTGGCAATTTAGGTTTCAGCTCTGATGAGATAGAAGATATCCAGAAGAAGTAAAGATCCAGATTCTTTTTTTAAAAATTGCTTTTCATATTCTCACAGCATTTTCCCTTGGATCTCCTGAGATCAGTATTTTCTTGCAAGTCCCATCATTATCCTGTTAAAAGATTCTAGGTCTGACTTTCACTCTCTTTCTCCAAAACATAAGATTCAGATGAATTAAGATGCAGGCGTAGTCTATGACCTACCAACTTCTTGGTAAGTTAGATTCATCTTCCTGGTTCCTGGCCCCAGAGAGGATCAGTTCTATATTGCCCACATCCCAGAAACATTCAGTCACAGAAATGACACTCAAGGAATTGTCTGCTTTCTGATAATTAGTTCACGTGGTGCAGCAAGCCTCCTAGTCCTTGGGAGAACTTGGCAGGTTAACTTGAACCTACAGTTACTATTAAGTAAAGTAAAGGACACTGATCTTAAAACATATAATGTAACTGGCAAGAACTACAGAAGAGGGAGACACCTCTTACCTGGAGATAACAGGAGCGCTGTTTGCAAATGGATACCAGACAAGGGGAAGAAGAAAAGGAAAGAACATTAAGGTCCCATCTTGAAATATGTCCAGGCTTTGTGGTTGCTGGCAGCAAAGAGACAGCAGTGAGCTTAGTACATGAGAGCTCAGAAGAACATGCGAAAAGCAGCATTTGTAGCATGCAGAGTAGCAGAAGTAGCAAGAGGTATTATAAGCAGCTGCAAAGGCCGCTGAGCTATTAGGAGAGTTATTCCCATACCTTCCCTGGAACTCTGAGAGCTGGGCGTGGAGGAATGAGGGTGGGGGAGCCAAGGGAGTGGGCCGGAGACTGAGTTGGTCTCTCAGGATCCATTCTGATAAGGAGGGAGAATCCATCTTTCCTGAGATGACAGAGGTTGCAGCCTCCCTAGAGTAGGTGGTTTATGGGTGGCAACTGTGACCAGAGGGCTTGAGCGAGAGTGCAGGGCACTGGGCAGTAGTGCGCAAGAGTGAAATCCAAGACTCCTATCCCTAACCTCACCATCAGATTCCTCTCTGCTTCCCAGTGCCCATGTTTCCATGGCCACAAATAGTGTCCTCGTGGCCACTCTGGCCAGAACTTTGATTTCCTTTAAAAGGATGTTTTAGTGAAAAGGGAAGCCCTGCAGAATGTTTTCCTCGCACGGCCCCTGTCATTGTTGTGGATATATCTGAGAGCTCAAAGCCATGGGCTCCTACCATGTTGTGCCACCTGTGCCTTACAAAGTCTCTGAATGTCCTAGTGTTCCATAAAGGTTTGGGTTGGGTTTTTCTTGCTATCTATTTTGGTGATTGTCTTTCCATAGACCTCTGGGTGGTGGTCTTTTTGCTTCAGGAAGAGCAAGCAAAATCAGAATTCAGATATAACGGAACAGAGAAACTGTCATACCAAGAGCTATACATAGATGAGAGGTGACAAATGCAAGATCTCTATATGGATGGGCTGGGAAATTGAATCAAAGATCTACCCAACACAGGTCGTGCCTAGCCCCTAAATTTGTGTTTATGCTAAACTCTCTTAGATTTCAGGGTTAAAAGGAATTCTTACGACACACTACACTTTCACACTGATTGCATTAGTATACCCCTCACTCCTTAGCACTTCAGATAAAGTCTGGAAATGCCCTGCTAGGTAGCCCTGTTATAGCTAGTGATGGGTGGAGACTGACAGGGAAGGAATGTGTGTATACATGTGTGGGGTGTCTGTTATTTTTTCTTGGAATCTCGAGGGATACAATTTAGGCCTGAGATCCATCATCCCATAGTCATAGCCACTGAAGACTCTGTGAATCCAGAATCTTTGTGGCACACAAGCAGGTGGAGAGCAGCTGATTTCTGCTGGCATCTTTCATCTAGAATTCCAAGGAGGAGACAGGTGAGTTTATCTCTTCACTACATCAAGATAAATGATAGGAAGAAAGAAAGAAAGCCAGCTTGTCAGTGGCAAGAGAGCTCATTCAGCCTGCTCCTTTTAGGGGTCTGCATAGAAGGTCCCTTCCTGGCCCCCAGTTGAGATTGGAGATTCAAACACAGGAATGCAGCTTTGGCCAAATAAAGGTGTATGTTCCAAAAATGTCCAGATGCCCTGGTTTTCACTAAGATGTCCATCTCAGTGCTTGGCTCACACCCGGGAAAGTGACAAAGCCCGCAGTCAGCTGGAGTTGCATCATTCTCTAGCCACTATCTCTATGAATCTGAGACGTCTTTCTTGCTATGCAGTTATGTATGGGTCTGTGAGATGCAGGTAGGCTAACTTTGAATGACACAATACCTTGAGGGTGTTTTTCCTGCTGCTGCTGCTGCTGACAAGGGACACCAGAGCTGAATTTCCCCCTGTATTGATTTCAGGGTCAGAAAAGAGTCATTTTCCCCTGCTTCTATACTTCCAGGGGCAAGCAGGAAAGAACGTAGCTCTATGAATAATTAGAAAGTACCTGAACATTTGTCAGGGTGAGCCCGTGGATGTGGAAAGCGAATAAATAGACCCCATTTTTCGGTAACAGGGTTCTTTTTTTCCACCCTAAGCATCCCAGTGTCCAGGCCCAGACCCGACAGCCTAACAATGCTGCTCTCAGGAGTCTTCTTGTAGACTCCAGGACTTACTCCATTCTAGAGCAACTGTATGTTCCATTCATTGTTCCCCCTTTTCCCTATCCCAGATTGTCCAGAAATTTTAACATCACCTCCGAAGTCTGTTTTGTTTGCCAAGAAGGTTTCCTATTTCAAATCCAGTCCTTTTTTTTTTCTGAATACAATTGTCATCTTGACCATGCAGAGACTATGTTGTTCTGAATGCCCAAGACTCTCCCATGCAACAGTGATAATGAAAAACCATTTCTACAGTACCATCTCTCACTCTGAGAACAGCAGGGCATTCTGCACATCAGGATGGGTTTCCATTTGATTCTGAGTCTAGACAGTCAGGTTTTATGACCTCTTACCTTACAGTCTGATGCCAATCTCTGGGACAAATTGAAGCAACCAAAAATTAACCCCCTACGCCACAGAGCAGGAGGCTGGGAAATTAAGATTTCTTATTGGTGGTTTCCATCTTGGCATCTTGGTTCCTTTGGAAGATACAGGGCTGTATCACACAGATAGTTTGCTGAATCCCTTGTCTTCTCATCTGCTCCCTCCCATAGGACTAGGCTCAGCAGGGATTTGAAAACATCTCCTTGGAAAAACAGTTCAGCTCAAAGAAAGGAAGGTTCCTTCAAAAGGGGTGTTCAAATTTGGCCAGTTCTCTTGAAGAGCACAAGTCTTATCTGACATCACTCTCTGTCCTGATGTTTTGGTAGGGGTTTAGGAGATTCACAAAAGATCCTCTTTACTAGTACAGTAAAAGCATGGGTGGACTCCTAATTGATTTCCCCCATCTTTGCACTGTTTTTATCTGCGCCTAAGTAGTTGGGACCATGAAAATTGATGATGCTAGCCTCCAGTGGCCTACTATTTCCAACCAGTCATGAAAATGCAGAGTAAATGCATAAGCAAGGTGGGAACAATGTAAGGAAGGTGCTAAGACAACTTCTGAGAATATTCATGGTGGCAGGAACTGGAAGACTGGCTGGACTACAGTGCAAGAAGAAATGGAACAAGAGATACTCTCTCTTCTGACAGTCTTTAGTCATCGGGTGATGGCAACATCTGTGTTGCCAAGAAGAAAGGGGAACAATAGAAAACGGAGAGGGTTGCCGCCCTTCCCGCAGCAGATGTGTCTGAATCAGCGTGAGAAAAGAACTGCTTAGCTCTGGGGTAGTCTCCAGCACGTGATCAGAACTGACCAATCAGACAAATCGCAGATGTGTAGAGGAGCCTTTCAAACGTCACTGAGGATCTCTTAGACCTGCCGGCTTTCTTCCACTCCCCGCCATGTGAAGATGGAGATGTAGAAGGACCACCCTTTTGGATAAACAGGTAGAGTCCACTGCTCTGTTCTCTACAAGGCTCTCAGCAGCATCTGTCTCCTGCAGAGGAGCAGGAAGGTTCTCCTTTTGGCATTTCCCAAGAAAATCCCTCCCATTCCCGCATCTCTTCTTCCAGCACTTTCAAGTTAGTGGTTCTCAATAATTGTCTTCAAGTAAAGAAGTCCTTCCTTCCTTGTACCCTGGTTGCAAAATAATCAGTTCCTGAGGGATGAACCACTCACTGACAGCTATGTTGCGCTGCATATCCTAAGGAAGGAGGCAAGGGGGCCCCTTCTCTAGTGTGAGACGTGGGGTCTCTTGGGCTCTGAGCAATATCTTCACTTGCAGATGTTGAACAAAGGCAGGTATCCACGAACCAACTGTCTCCAATCTGTCTCTCAGGGATCAGCACCAAATACTCCTTGCAGAGTCACTTCCACTGGAAACTCACAGGACAGTACTCTGGGCCTGTCCAGTGCCAGTTCGTTCTTTCTTTCTTTTCCCCAGTGCCCGCTAGTTAAGAGAAATTTTTATACCTGGCGTCACTTATTACCTCTTGCAGACTCTCAACTGTAAAGGAGGCATTGTCTCAAAGTAGCCTGAATTAGTACCCTGCCCTGGACCACGAAGAAGGGCAAGATGGAGTGGGAGGGATGCTAAGGGGAAGACGGATCACTTCCAGGTTGCAGGACCCCCTTCAGGAGCCTGCTCTCTCTCAGAATCCGTGGCCCTGGACCACCACCTGGCATTCCTCCTCGTGCCATGGTCTCCTCAACTGGGAAATAGCTGGGTAACATACTTACCTCCATGAAGGGCAGAGGAGCTTACGGGCCACTCTGCAAGTGAATAACTCGCCAGGCATTCCATAGAGGTTGTGGATGCAATGAAACTGTCCAAGCATCGCAGCAGCATGGGTCCCAGCCCCACTCCCAACCCTCCCACAGTAAATGCCCGCTGGAGGATGAGGAGTGGCAGGGGCTAAGGGCAGGGAGGGGGCACAGGCATGCAGCACATCGCATTCCTTTTTTTGTCCTCCCCACCCACCAGGGAGTTTTCACATTTATAAGCTACTGGAGGGGTCGAAGGGTGGGGGAAAGTGCAGAGGGCAGTAGTAATTGGATAACTGTAGCAGAAAAACAGAAGTAACCCATTTGGGGTAACAAGGAGTTGAGGCTGCGGTGCTGGAAAAGGAGGAATTTGGAAATAAACTATGGCTAAAAAGGCAGAGATGATACCGAAACAGGGTGAGCGCGAGAATACAGGAGGGAAGAGGATAAAAAGTTTGTTGGTCACAAGGAGAAAGGAGGAGAAGGAGGAGAAATGGGGGGGGGTAGAGTTGCCTTTTCTTTTTGATTATTTTCCAGTTTATAATTTTTTCTTTCTTTCTTTTGTTTTTAAAGAATCTCACACCTGATATTCCACGTTCCATCCATTTCGGTTCACCCAGGACAATGAAGAAATTCTCTTGCCTTTCGTACTCCTCCTCATCTACTATTTTAACCCTTACGGTTTTCCTGTAGGGACAACAAGAGAGACAGTGTGTCGACTGGGTAGGCAGGTTGGTTGGTCACCTGGAACACAGCCTTGAAAATCACTCCCCACCGCACTTGGCACATGCAGCCCCGTCCCGCCACGGTGGCCTTTGACAGGACTATGCTGGATTGTGTTGTTCTCATATGGAAAAAACTCTTAGCTTTTCTGGTCTCCTGGGTCATCAGTGTTCTTACGGGTGAGCAGGAAAGGGAGCCAGGAGGTAAGGACAGGTGGGAAAGGAAGAGGGGCGGGAGGACAGGAAGGGAATGGGAAGGAAGATGGGGTGATGGGGGAGGAGTCATCTGAGATCCTGCTGATGGTTAGTAAGAAGTCAGTCAGGTGGCACATTCCATTGGGTGTCACATGGTAACAGTGGCATTTCTCTGGGCAACAGGTAATCTACCTGCCCACTGGGAATGACCCCGAGCCCTTCAGAACACGAAATGTATCAGAGGAACACAGGGCTGTGTCCCTTCTTTGTGTCTGTACCCACTTCTCACATGAGCCTCGTAAAGAAAATGACATGGAAGGCATTCATGAAAGCTAGAGGGAGAAAGAGAGAGAGGAGGCGAGAAGAAAGGTGGCAGAATCCTACTATTTCTCTCATGCTTTGTCTCACAGGGGGCTTCAGTGGAACAATAAGAGTTAATCATCTGTCCCAAGGCTGGCTTCCGACATGCTGGTTAACCTGGGCTTGGGCACAAAGTGATGGAGATCATTGATTATCCTAACAAAATATAGTGTCTTTCACAAACAGATCACCAGGGAAGCAGCTTTTTGAAAGTCGTTCCACTCCGAGGACTGGCCTGATGTTGGCTCAGGTCTACGGCCATGGGGAGGGGTTATTGTGTGGTGGTTTCTCCTGGTCCTTCATCCAGTGGCAGGTCCTATGAGTGAGCTGGGATGTTCTGAGTGTGTGAGTGTGTGTGTGTGTGTGTGTGTGTGTGTGTGTGTGTGTGTATAGATCTTGGGATCAAGACCCTCTGAAAGGACAAAGTGAATGAACAAATGGCTTCCTCAGAGGCTCAGATTTTCCTACAGCATCCTGGAGGCAAGCTTTGCTTTGCTATCAGTAAAGTAGTGAACTGACCTGAACTGGTTTGTTGGACACAGACTTGTGCATTTGTAGAATATGTGAATTTTACAAGTACTTTTTTCTTGCCACCTTTTGGATCTTTCTTGGACACGCTTTATACCTTGCTTAGTGGACAGAAGGCAAAGCTTACTGATTATTGAAGCCCTAGGTATGGGACTGGGGATGTCTACAAGGCTGGAAGCCTTCATGCCACAGGGACTCTGCAGCAGAAAGGGAACAGGGTGCTCTGGACACACGGCCCTGGATTAGAGGGACATGGTTGATGGCTCAGCCAAGGGACATTGCCTCCAAACTAGCAGGTCCCGGGGCTGGGGATTTAGCTCAGCGGCAAAAGCGCCTGCCTGGCAAGCGCAAGGTCGTGAGTTCGGTTCCCGGTACCGGAGAAAAACCAAAACAAACAAACAAACAAACAAAAAAACCCAGCAGCTCCCTCAGCAGGATGGTCTATGCAGGACAGGAGGCCATGGGGTGAACAAGGCCACTTATGTTGAAGGGACAGCTCCATCTACTCTGAGAAGTCCTACGGACTTGCGAAAAGCTGGCCCTGCGATCAGAATCTTCTCTTACTATTCTCATTCTGTGAAGGTGAGTAAGACAGGTAGATCTTGGAATGGAGTAAGACAGGTAGGTCTTTGACTGAGACCTAGAACTCAAGCCTGTACCTTCAGCTGTCAAAGCCTGGGAGAGAAACAAGCCTTGCTAGTAGGGATGTGGATAAGATAACTTCTGAGGCCTGCTCTGGGGACACGGATGAACTATGATTCAAACACACCGATTTTCAATTTTGTGGGACTATACGCTTATCTGTGGGAATAACTGCACCATGAAATCTGCACTGGGTCTGTTCCCTCGTGCTGCTCTCTGCCCGGTTCCATCAGCTGGCTTTTTCTTTCCTGTATCCTAAGTTGAGAGTTTTAGATACCATACTCTAGGTTGTGATCTCTCTCTCTCTCTCTCCCTCTCTATCTCTCTTTCCCCTCATTTCTTCACCCCCCAAAAAAACTGCCATTGGTTTTTGAGCATCCCTTCTATGGATACCATGTGACAGGTTGGCAGGTGTTAGGACAGAGCCAGGAGCAGAGATCGGAGAGAGGAGAGGGAGATGTAAGAGAAAGCAAGAGAAAGAGACCAGTGAAAGTGGGTCAGAAAGGTAGAAGACAAGAGGAGGAGAGAGAAAGAGACTGAAGAAAGAAACAGGAGAGGAAAAAGGAATGTTAATGTTAGTGTGGAGGACAGGGTACTACACCTTTCTGAAAACTCATATCCACCATGCGGGGGCCCAGCATCTCAATGAAGTAATTCTTGTTTTTCTCATACGCCTCATCACCAATTACCTTGATGTGAACTGTTTTGCTGTGGATGGAAAAATAAGTATCATAAGCGAGGAGCAGAGGAGGGGCAAGCGATCCAGGAGGAGAAGCAGGGAGAGAAGGAAACGGCAGAGATCCAGAGAAGCCCAGGCGTGCCCCACACCATGTGGGCACGGAGCACAGTGGCTGCCTGGTTGCCCTCCAGCCTCAGTGGGCTCCTGCTGGCTTTGTGTGGCTTCGAAGCATGGCCATACTTGGAGAGAGCTGGGCTGCACAGTCCAAGGCTCGGGGTTCTAATCGTGCACTGCTGAGCGCTCTTGGACAAATAATTTGATCAATACACAAACAGAATGGATAACACTTTCACCATCTCAGGGTGGTGACAAGAGCAATTGCATAATGCACGGTCCCCTCTTATCCAGGACAGATATGGTGCAAGACCCCAATGGACAATGTATGCTATGGTTTTTCCTACACACACCTGTGATAAAGCTCAATTTTATATTAGTCGCAATAAGACATTAACAACAACCAATAAAAAAATGGAACAATTCTAACAACATACTGTCATAGAAGCTATTTAAAATGTATGCGTTGTTTATTTCTGGGGTCCCCCCTTTAACCCAAGTACCTCAAACAGTGGGTAAGAGGTTATTTCTGCATCCATATCAAGGTTCAGGGATTAAGGTCCTCCCATAATGTTGGCTTCCTTATCCTTTTGCTGTGAGGACAAGGAACAACTGTTTGGCTTTCAAAGTCAGCTGATGTTAGTGTAAAAGACTTATGTTCTAGAAAGGGCAGAAAGAAAGGCACATATGGGCCTGTGGGAATCTTGTCCAGAAATAATAGCATTTTCCCCTCTCTGTGCGGCCAGGATTATCACAGGGGAGCCAGGAGAGCTATTCTACTCTTGTCACACATTCTGGTGATTCACAAGAGGTCTCAAGGGTGGCTGATACTGTTTCCAAACAAGCTTTTGCCATCACAGCAGACACTGGTGGGACTGCATTAACTTGAGGGCTCTCTGGGCCATGATGTGTTTCCAAGCCTTGTAGTGATCTTGATGAGTAGCATGATGTCACTTTGTGTGCTGCAAAGTGTTATTTTGTTAGTGTAAATATTTGAAAATAGAAACTGATTTAAGTAACCCTGCTTTGCCTTTCTTCCTCTTCTTTTAAAAAATACTGGTAGTTAAGGGAAGGGAAGGGAGGGGAAGGTCAAAAGGATAAGATATGATAAGCATCATTCCCCAGGAGGAATGCATCTGTGATATACTGCAAACATATACTTAAGAAACGCTATTACTTGCTTTAAAAACAGAGGTAGACCCGGGCCTCTCTCCACTTTCTGCTGAACTTGGGGGCGTCTGGAGCCCAGACCTCAGCCAAGATGCTGTGGCCTGTCCTGGAGGGTGATGGAAGAGCGTGGAGCTGGACCTCTCAGCAGCAATGGGCATGAAGAGACGCCAGAAGAGCCCTGGTCCGCGCTGCTCCCAAAGGCATTCCCCTTCCACACTCCGCTCCCACTCCCGGAGTCCTTCCTTGAGGACCCTGTGGCTTCAGCCTCTCCCTTTTCTCTTTTAGTGCGATGTAGGAATATCTCCTCAGTGGAACTGGGGGGAGCCTCTGCATTCCTCGGCTTTCCCAAGTCACCATACAGCTTTGGCTGGACATCTACAGAGCCTCCGTCACCCACACTGTACGTCCTGCAGAATTGCTCTGATTCATCGCCTCTGAAGCGAATGTAACAGCAGTTACTAGTACACCCCGGTCCCCACGGTTGGACTCGTTACAGAAACAAGGATGCCACCCTCATCGCGCACCCGGCCCATCCTGCGCGTAGAAAGCCCTGGCTACGCACGCAGGACTGCATCCAGGAAAGCCACAGCACCTCAGCTTGCCTTGCTCCAAGGGCTGGAGACTGAGGGCCCCTCACCAACTGGCTGACCATGGGCAACTTGCTAGTTCTCCACGCCTCGTGTAAAATGGAACAGTAACACCCACTTCATGGTGTTCTTAGCACGAGAGGATGTGCAGTAATCCCTCAGCAGGATGTGTGCATCCCCTTCTAAGTGTTTAATAAATAGCAGCCATTATCACTAGGAATAATAACAACCCCCAGGATGGTCATTGGAGAATCATGTGGAAGGGAATCATCTCCAGCTATTAAGTCGGGAAATCAGGGGAAATCAATAAACAGAATTGGTGACCCAGGAGGAAGTACAGGCTGGAGACAGAAGTCAAGCTCTGGATAAACCAGGACGGCAGACACCACGTGGGCTACTAGAGGGCTTGAGTGTTATGAGTGGTAACAGAGCGCCTCTCACTCCCTCTCAAAAGCTGGCCTCTGCTCCTGTCAGTGACACACTCTGGGTAGCACGGGCTCCGGGTCCGACAACGCAGCAGGGCTTGGGCCTGCTTTGCTATGCAGTGAACCATCTTAGGTGAGCACAGAGGGAGGGGGACAGGCATGAAGAGCAGCTCCAGGAATTCAGGCGAGCAAGGGGAGCCACCTGTGGGGGGCGGTGAGTGGGGCGGGCAGGGTGTGGATTCCCCTGCCAAGAGCATTCCCAGCCAAGTGTCACATCTGTTTGGACTGAAGGTGTTACTCTGCCTGGAAGCTAAAGAAATTCCTTCCAGCTCCTGAAAACTGACCAAGCTCTCACTTCTGCTCAAGTCACCACCACAGCGAGGCCAGAAGAACATTTACATTTAGTAAGAGTCACAGTGAGTCAGGTCTCGAGGTCCCTTTCCAAACCTGCTCTCCCCATTCCGGCCAACAGCACCATCATCTACCAAAGAGCTCAGGCCCTACACCTTGAATTAGCCCAATTCCTTTCTTCCCCTCATCCCTCCTCCTCTACCTCCCTCCATCCCCCCGCAAACCACCGTCCCCACTTCTACTGAGGTCAGAGCACCAACGCCTCGCCCTTGAACTGCTGCGGCTTCCTAAGATTGTCCTGCCCTTGACTTTGCCCTCCTTTCTCACTCGCTACCCTACATTACAGCCAGCGTTGTGGAAGGAAAATGCAGCCTGGTCCTGCCACGCTCCTGTAGTGTGGGTGAACGCTGTGCCCTCCCAGTGGCCCCTGCAGTTTGCATGGACAGGTGGCCCCTGATCTGGCCTCTTTCACCATGGGCTCCCTTTGTCCTGGGCCCCAGGCACAGTGATCTTCCTGGGCCTCAAACAGGGTGTTTCTCTGCTCAGGGGTGCTGCCGTTGCTGTTCCGTCCGCCTGGGGTGCTATTCACCCAGACCCGGGCTTATCCTGGTCCATTGGGTCCTCTTAGACATCACCTTCTCAGAGAAGCCCCCACAGCCACCTTATCTCCAGGACACCCTCCCCAGCCCAGGTCACCTTCTTCCGTTACGGCATTTGCTTCCACTGGCCCGCTAGCCATGCCTGAAGTTAGCTGATGAGTAACTTGTTTGCTGTCTGTCCCCAATGGTGGATGAGCCCCACAAGGACCGGGGATGCGTCCGTCTTGTCACTGCAGCCCCCGAGCCCTGCGCAGTGCTCGGTGCACAGGAGGCCCTCACTCGGGACCTGCTGCTTGTGAATTTCTAACACACCTTGGGCTTCTGAGATGAATCTACTCTTTTTTGGGCAGCAAAAATATGTCAAGAGGGACAAACAATATTTTGAAGGCTGCTCGTTGGACATGCCTATGGATTCTCGGGGACAAGCTGACCGGAAGCTTAGAGTCAACTAACCTAGTCCCTCAGCTTGCTTAATCGGCTCCATTTGTCCATCCTGCGTAAGATCTCTCCCACAGCCAGGAATAGCTCACTGGCTCAGGTGAGGATGCGTGAATCCTACAGTGGTCCCCACTTCCTCCTTGTAGCCCAGAGGCTGTGATTAGCATGGGGAGCAGCCCGCAACAGCGATTCCATGGGCCAGCAATGCAGCCAGTCTGTGGGGCCTGCACCAGCTAAATGAGGTACAAATGCTCAAGGCGCTCCCAGGTTAGACCAGTCTGAACCTCGTAGGAAAGATGCTCCCAGGAGCCCTTCCACCAGCAATGCAAGGGCATTAGGAAAACCATCCCGAGGGGGCTTGATTGGCCTCTCAGAACATTCCTTGGTGTTGAGGACACCGATCCCAAATCAGGCTTCTCCCCAGGGTGCTGCAAGGGGCCGAGTTCTCCTTAACTGTGGAGTTCCTTTAGAATAAAAGGGGAGGAAACAACATTTATTGAGTTGAATGAATGAATGACACGGGGGAGGGAGACCGTGTGAGTTTCACTTTATACTAGAAGGAAGGAACCACAGATATGTGTATGTTTACACTGTGTCTGGCACAACAAAAGAGCTCTTTAATTTCATCTTTCCTTCTGCTGTTAACATAGGTATTATTATTACTTCCATTTTAAAGATAAGAAAGTAAGTGCTCAGGGGGATTAAATAACTTTTGCAGTCACTCAGCCAGTAAGCAGCAGCGCTGTGGTTTTAAATATGCCCCTACTGGGGCTGGGGATTTAGCTCAGCGGCAAAGCGCCTGCCTGGCAAGTGCAAGGTCGTGAGTTCAGTTCCCGGTACCGGAGAAAAACCAAAAAAAATAAAAAAATAAAAAATAAAAAATAAATATGCCCCTACTCGTCCGATAGCTTCTTTCTTTCTTTCTTTCTTTCTTTTTTTTTTTTTTGTCTAGTACCGGGAATCAAACTCATGACCTTGTGCTTGCCAGGTAAGCGCTGTGCCGCTGAGCTAAATTCCCAGCCCCCGGTTGGCTTATTTCTTACAATTGGATGCTTAAGCTGGGTGCTATGCCCAAGCTGCTGCAATTATACAGAGGAACCACGGAATCCCCCACTCTATGGACTGAAATTCAGGCAGCACAGGCAGTACTGAGTGGACCTGTGCCCGCCTCATATTGTGAGTAGGAGGCTCCTAACCCTTCGGCCCGCCCATGCTGGAAATACAGGTGGTCTCTAAACACAGGTTGGGCTTCTGTTCCTAACTTCCTTCCCCTGGATTCCTACTGACGCTTTGCCATACCAAGAAGAGCTCCCTCTTATCACTTGTAAACACGTCCTTGCTGCTGAAGGCCAGGGAAGCTCCGAGGGGCGGAAGGGCTGGGAGCCTTTCCCTGGCAGCTTCTACAAGCCTCACGTCTCTTGTCAGTTCTTTTCCTTATGGTCTCCTTTATCTTCCAGGTTGAGCACCAGAAGTCCCTGTCTCTTCCCCAGTCAGGTTTCTGACTGTGAACCTGAGCACAGCCCCTCCTCTTCCTGGACCCTAATAGCCCAACGCCGCCTCACCACCCAGGCCTGACCAAGGCTGAGGGAAAGGCGCCTGCCTCACGAGAAGCCTTGGGATGCCTTCACTGATTTTCTCTTAAAAAATAAGTGTGTCACGAGGTCCTCAAAACCAGGACTTCGCTGACTGCAGAGCACACAAGAACCACTTGGGCATTTTGTCAATGTGCAGATTCTGGCTAGTGGATCCGGGTTGGGGCCCGAGATGCTGCATTTCTAACGTGCTGCGAGGGTTTGGCAGGGCTGCCAGTCCATGGCGAAGACTCCTTGGAGAAGTTTTTCTGGATGTATTACAAACTTAAGGAAAGGGAAGCAGTTGCTCAGATGCTAGCTAGCATTTTAGCCAAAGGCTGGATTAATGAGGTCAGTTCTGACACTGTATTTTGAGAGGGGCTGTGGCTCTTAGGGTGGGGTGCCAACCTGATTGGCCTTGGAATCCACCTTGGGGGACTGGTGGTGCACACTTCTGGGCATGTCTGGATGTGTCTGGGTCGGTCATGGGTCATGGGCGTATAGGCTTGGATCTAGTCCCTCACCCTGTCCTCTGGTGCTGTTCCCCTGTTCTGCTTCCCGGCTGCCGTGAATTGAACATTTTTGCTTTGCCATGCCATTAAGCCATTATTTCCTGCCTTGGAGCCAGCCAATCAAGGACTGACCCCCTGACACCAAGAGTCAAATCAAATCTCTCCTCCTTTACGCTGTGCATGTTGGGTATCATGTCTCAGTAATAACAAGCTGACTAAACAGGGGCTAGAAAAGTCTAGAATCTACCATTCCCTTTGATTTGCTAGTATTTTATAGTGCTTACCTTTTTCTTGACATGGTTCTAAATGCTTCCCTTATATTAAGTATTTAAACTTCACCACAAACCTGAGAGGTAGATAGGGGTTCCTCTGTATAGCTGCAGCATCTTGGGCATAGCACTCAGCTTACTCAGAAAGAATAACTCAGTGTTATTCTTTCTGCACATATTACCACCTTTAATCTTTATCATAGCCTATGAGGTAGGTACAACTTTTATCTCCATTCCCACAGATGAGGTACCAGAGGGCCGGAGAAGTTAAGAGCCTTGCCCAAGGTCAAAGCTAAATAAATGGCAAAGCTGGGATTTCAACACTGACAATGTGGCTCTGAAGACTGTATTTCTACCTACTGGGCTCTCATATGCAGGTACAGAGAAGAGATATCTCCTGGGGTAGATGGCACCTACCCCAAGGATCCTGGGGCTGTCATAAGTACTGCTTCCAAAACACCAGCGCCATTGGTGGGAAGTCCCGGGGATGGAAACTTTTAACTTTACCATGTATCGTTACATCAGTGTGAAGAACTGGCTTACATGGGACAGATTAGCCATTGTTGTGGTATTAAAAAATGGGATGGTGACCACACATGAAAAAGTCCTTGCAAAGGATTGCTGTATGCAGGAGGTCGAGGAGATAACCCGAAAGGGCTGCATCCACAAGCAGGTAAGCAGCTCTCTGGGAACACGGACCATTCACCTTCCACGATGAAAGACTCACACTAGAGTCAATTTCAAGCTACTGTGGTTTAACAGCTCCCTCACAAAATCCCTACACATTTAGCAATCAGTTCTTGTGAGCTGACAGCTTCTTCCAGCAGATCATGTGCAGCGTTAGACTGTTTGAGAGAGGTTATGAAGGGGAAGGGTAGTCCTGATTGATTTACAAATTACTTGCCACATACAAGTTTGCTCAAAGTGGGTAAGTATGTGATGATAAAATGCGATATGAATGTGCTTATGAAAAAGCCTTTTTAAAAAGACTGGAGTCGTTCAAGAGGCTGTGGTAGGCAGAATTTCAAAAATGTTCCACCAGAGATGTTCTGTCTTGATCCCTGGGACCTGACAATATGTTGGGCTGTCATTCCCAGAAGGTGGGATGGTGTTATGGCTCATGTCTAGCTGTGCCCCCAAGCCTCATGTCATCAAAGGTGGGGCTTTTCAGAGGTGGCTGGTTCTAGGGTGTGTGATGCTGGGATCAAGGGTGTGTGATTACTGAATTAATCTGCTGATTGGTTTGGCATAGTTCTGGGTGTGGATAATGGGGAGGCCCACCGTGGGTGTGGGTCTAAGGGCAAGTAGCCTGGGTAGAATATAAGCTGTTTCAGTGCTTCTTTGCTGCCCACCATGAACTGTTTCTTCTGATTCCCCTCTGCCATGCCTCCCTGTCTTGGAGCCAGCCAGCTGGTTCGGACTGAACCCTCTGCACACTGTGAGCTAAATAAACCTTATCTCCTCTAACTTCGGGTGTCAGGTATTTTGTCTCAGCAATGAGAAAGAGTAACTAAGACAGATGGGTATGCGAAATGGCTCAGCTGATCTTAAAAGGGACCTCATACATGTGGGCCTCGTCTAGGCCCATGAGCCCTTAGAAGCAGACACCTTTCTCTGGCTGAAGAGTGGAGACATCAGCAACATGCGAAGCAGCAGAGGCTTCAATATGTCACTTTTAGTTTGAAGATGGGAAGTGGCATGTGGGAAGACACACGGGTGGCAGCCTTGAGGTACAAGAATGTCCCCTAGATGGTGGCAGGCTAGGAGACAGGAATGCAACTCTACAGCTACCAAAGATCTGATTCTGCTAACCATCATGTGAGCCTAGAAGCAGATACCTTTCTTGAGCCTCCAGGTTCAAGTTCTAGCCTGGCCAGCACTATGATTTCAGACTTGTGAGATCCTGAGTAGAGAGCCCTGTCACCCCTACCCACACAGCCACCCTATGTGGACATCTACCCTATAGACACTCAATAACAGATAGGCGTTGTTTTAAGCCTCCAAACTTTAAGATGATTTGTTGCCCAGTCGTATGGGAGGTGTATTCATCACATGGAGGCAAGAGCTGAGCCAGATGATCTGGAATTATCCTGCAGCATCTATTTTGTCCTGATGGAAAGGCTGTTGGTGCAAAGTGGAAAAAGGAATCAGCTTTGGAGACACAGAGCTTGGCGAGGGCAGCGTGCCTTCCTCTGGCTTATGCGGCACCATGCCATGGCGCAGGACTTGGCTGTGGAGAGCACTGGCTGGCGTTCAGCCTCCACTCTGGGTCTTTATGCAGAGTGCAGCCTGCGTAACTGGATGGTGCAGCTCTGAGGGGCAGATTGTTGTCTTGTTCACTAATCCACGCCTGCATAGGCAGGAACACTGGCAGAGGAATGGAGTCCCCTGAAGATCTTTCTGGAGTATGGGGCATGGTCAGGCGGGTGGGGAGATGAGCAGAAAGAGAGGTACAAACTGGGATGGAAGGGTATTTAGGAGTGTGTGAGGGAGAATGATAGGATATTCTGGGTCCTTCTCTAAGTCCTCTGCTGTGTGTGGCTTCTCTGTATCTATGACTAGCTGCATTGATGCAAGAAGCCCATGAGGCTGTGGCTTCCCCTAGGCCAAATGCAAGAACATTTTGTCTCCATGACAAGGCTCAACTTCTGGGCAAGGCCACGGGTGCATGGCCACATATTTGAGGACTTGGTGCTCATTTTCACCTTTCTAGAATGTCTGGGCTCATAGCTGGACACCATGGCTCATGGTCCACAGCTCTGCCCTGCTAAATATCCACTTTGGGGATGGGTGAAAGTCAATGCTAGGCCACATGTTTAACATGCACAAAGCCCTGGATTCAGTCACCAGCACCAGAAAATAGTAAATATATCAATATCTGTTTCATCTCACTTCCTCAGTGCCTAAAGAGCTTGCTACCTGTGGCTAGAGAGATATGATCAGAAACAAGCTGACCCAAACCCACATGGGCTACTCACTCTGTTTCTCAAAGGTCAGGGTAAAAGAAGGGAAATTCTAATTTCGGAAAGCAGTCTTCTTAAGCAGGTGCCCTCCCTTTGAAGGCTGTCATACCTTGCAGGACAGAGCTACAGGATAAGAAAGATCTTAAATCATAATTTTTATGCTCTTCTTACTTCCTTGGAGGATAAAGACTTTGATCCCATGAGTTGGAAGCTCTCTGTCCATTCATCCATCCACCCATCCATCCATCCATCATCCACCCACCCATCCATCATTCATCCATTATCCATCATCCATCTATCCATCCATCCATCCATCCA
>NW_004955466.1:311951-331604 GCF_000276665.1 Chinchilla lanigera | reverse complement strand
CATTCATCCATCCATTCACCATGCATCCATCCATCCACCCACCCACCCATGCATTCATCCATCCATTCACCCATCTATACATCCTCCAACCATCCATCCATCCATTTTTGCAAATTTGTAGTTTCAAATTTGTTTACACAAATTCTGCCCTTACATTCTCATTATGCTCCAAACATTTCATTCCTCTGCTTGTCTCAGAGCCTCTCCCTTCCTTCTCCCTCCCTTCCTTCCTTCCTCCCTTCCTTCCCTCCTTCTTTCCTTCCTTCCTTCCTTTCTGTGCCTTCTTTCCTTCCTTCCATCCCCCATCTATCAATCCATCCATATATCTATTCCTCTTTGACAAATATTTATTAAGCACTGATACATTCCAGGCACAATTATCAACCAAAAATATACAACTTCTGCTTCTAAAGAGTCCTCTGTGTAGTAGGGCGGTAGATGATTAATCAAGTGGCTTCTGTGAGGAGTGATAAGGATGGTGCTAGGGAACAGTAGGGCTGGGGAAGCATGCGACCTAGAATAAGGAAGTCAGTGAAGCTTTTCCAGAGCAAGGGATATTTAGGCAGAGGCCTGAATGATTGATTAGCTGAGTTGGTTTGGTCTTGAGGACACAGTCTTCTAGGAGGAAGGGACATCATGTGCTTGCTGGTGATAAGATATATGATGCTTTCAGGTGGCTACCTGAGTTGGGTTTTTTTTCCAGTACCGGGAATCGAACTCATGACCTTGCACTTGCCAGGCAGGCGCTGTGCCGCTGAGCTAAACCCCCAGCCCCTCTGAGTTGGGTTTGGCCAGAGCATCAAGTGTGCAAGCCATACTGAGGAGCTGGGGATGCCCTGCTGTGCTGTCTACCTAGCCAGATTCCCTTGTGCCATTAAGACAGTTGTACTAAATTAATCATGTGCTGCCGGATGTATTTTCTGTGTGCTTCCATGTAATTATTTTGCCTCTTGAATTAAGATTGTATTAATTCAGAGGCTCATCATGTCTTATCTCCATCTCCTTCTTTGGTTCCTCATCAGTGTTTAGCCCAGCTCTGGACACAGGGCTCTGAAATACCTGCTGGATACATGGTCTCAGAATCATTCATCCCCTCTCTGCGAGGGGATGAATGATTTTATTAAAAGCATGCTCTGTTCTCATGGAGCTTATAGTCTAGTGATGTGTGAAGAGATACCATATACACAGGAAAGTATCCCTTTGGGCCTAGTGATATAGCTCAGTGGTATATTTCCTAGCATGTATGAGACGCTAGGTTCAATTTTCAGCACTACATACAAAAAAGATCTCTATCTCTATCTACCTTTATTTCTATCATCTATACCTATATCTATATCTGTATCTACTCTTTGCCTTTCCCCTTTGTTTGTTTGTGTGCAATTTCCATGGGGCAGTGGGCAACATTAAGCCTTAGGACATCCATTGTCTCTACAGAAGGAACTAACTTACATTCCACAGGCAGCTCAAGTAAGTCTGGGCTTGAGAATCCTCCAAAGCTAAAGGAAATGTTTAGCTTGACTATTTCTTATGGTTTCCAAGCAAAGATAAAAGTGTGTGTGTGTGTGTGTGTGTGTGCACACGTGCGCGTGCATGCATGAGTGTGCATGTGCAGATGTGCACTCATGCAAGTGTGCACACAGGTGGAAAATGAATGTAACGAACACACCCATCCACTATTCCATTACAGTTTCCCTGTTAGGACAAGAGCATCCTCCCTTTTAGGCTAAGATAAAGACTCCCCTCACTGCTCTCTGATGAGGGGGAGTGCCTTATGTTCCTGACTGGGTGTGTGTGCACGTGAAAGGAAGTATGTGGGGGAGCTGAAGGTTAGGATCCTTCCACCATAATTAGAGGGAGAAACGCCTTCTTGAAAGTACGAATCTCTGTAGGGGTCTTGCTTAGTTATTCTCAAAGGGGATTAAATTTCCAATTCCTGTAGCACTATAGAGTTTCTACAGGTTTCAGCTCTGTATAGCTGTATTTACAGCCTTGTTTGGCCCCCAAGTTTGCTATTTATACTTCTATTTCAGCCCCAAGTTTGCTATGTCTCAACCCCAAGGAAGTAGGGTGGGGGAAGATAGAAGATTCACGGCTCCAATTCCCTCCCTCTTCTAAGCAAGGAAGGGAAGGAGGAGGAAGAAGAGGGAGAGGAAGAAAAACCGAACCAGTGGTTTGGTAAGGAATGGCCGCTGTGCCCTGAAATTAATAAGTCCTCTTCTTGGAAAGGGGCTGGGAATACTCTATACAATAATTTATTTAACAGTGTGTCTGCTCCCTGCCCTGAAGAGAGCAAGTGGCTGGTTATCCGATTTGCAGCTTTGGAGATACTGGGTCTCTGTCTTGCTTGCTTTCTCTGCTGGGGATCCCCTTCTGAAAGAATGATTTTTGGGGGCTGGGGATTTAGCTCAGTGGCACAACACCTGCCTGGCAAGTGCAAGGTCGTGAGTTCGATTCCCGGTACCGGAAAAAAAAAAACCAAAAAAAAAAGAATGATTTTGATCCAAGCAGAAAAGAGAAGTCTGCAGTGTATAGACATAAACCTTCATACCAAGGAAAACTTCCTAATAACTAGAGGAGGGAGGAGCTGGCTCTGTGGGGTTTGAGTCAAACTCAGTCAAAGCTCCCTGCCTTCCACCTGAATTCCCATCCACCTGAGCATTTACGAGGCCTATATTTCTGGTAGGTAATTTCTAGAGGTTACAGTGAATAGCAAATCCAGGAAAAAGTGCTGTGCCTGGCCTGGGCAAAGAAAATCCAATTAGAAATTTAGCTACATGGAAGATTAGCTGATGCCATAGACATTTTCTTGATGGAACCAAGGAGGCACCAAACAAAAGCAAGGCTATAGAACTGCACAGCTGCCCTGGCTCCATGCACACGGAGCCGTGAGCACTGTGGTGGCCCATGGTGGCCCTGGATGAGGGAGCAGCACATATTTTGGGTGTATTGAATTGTGAGCCCCAAAGGGGTTGCCAACATTTCCTCCTGTAAGTGACCTGCTTTCCAGTTCAAGGTCACACAGCTGGAGCCAGGGGGGTATGTCCTAGCTGCAGCTCCGTGAAGAGGTGTTGTCTTTGCTAGAACAGGTGAGTTTAGCTCACTGCTAGTGTCCCAGAGCCTGGTGACTTTGCAAGGAGCAACAAAAACCTGAGCAGTCCAGCTAAATAACATTTCAGCGCCACATTTAAAACCTCAAAATTAATGCACAAAATCAGGATGAACAGTATATTAGGTGTTAGATGAAGACAGGCACCATCCTGAAGGCACACGACTTGCCTCACCGGGCCTAGCCTGCAATGGAGAGAATGCTAGACTAGGAAAACACCCGACTTTCAGTTCTGCTTCTCCCTTGCTGCAGGCTCCCCTAAGCTACCAACCCCCCAGAGCTTATCCAAAGAGGACAAGAAGCCCTGTTTCTCTCTTGGAATTTTTATGGGTAATAACAGGGGGAAAAAACCCCACAACCCTTGTTTTTGGAAATGGTGGGTCTTGTTCAACTGAGTGTGTGTGTGTACACACGCACACCCACGTGGTTACACGTGTATGTAACGTATATAGGGCACCTAGGACCCCCTCCAGAGCTGACCCCTAGCCTCTCAGGTGGTCAGGACACTGTCTCAACTGGACAGCCTGTCTGTTGCCACCCACTCTCCACTGGCTTCTCCTCTTCGTGTTCCTCACAAAAAGTTCGCCCTTTCCACTACCTAGGGTTTCCCACAAGCTGGATCTCCAGAGTGCTTATTCTCGCCCAGTAGGGAAGGGAGGGGTGGAGGATGAGCTGCCTTCTTTCAAGGCACTGTCTTTGAACTGTGGACAGATGGTGGCCGGATCTTTATGACCCTAGCTTCTGCCTCCTGCACACACTCCACTCCTCAGTGTGGTCCTCCTGCTAGGACCCCTCCACTCTGCTCAAACCACTGCCATCTCTTGCCTGGACTCTTCCAATAGCCAACTAGCTCACCTCCCTGCTTCCATTCCTCTCACCCTGTGACAGTGCACTGCCCATTCAGCAGCCAAAGTATTTTCCAAGTTTTTAAAGGAAAACTGTAGCATCCCACCCTCTACTTAAACCCTGGAATGCAACTGAGATTTATAATCTAACTGAGAAATTCCGCAACATTAGCATACTTGGAACCATCTGGAAGGCTTGCTACAACACAGAATACTGGCCCCATCTTCAGGGTTCTTGATTCGGTAGATCTGGATGGGGCCGGAGCATGGGTTTCAGTAAGTTCCCAGGTGCTGCTGCCCTGGGCTCTAGACCCATGCTAAGAATCACTGACCGAACTGCAAAGCCTGAGCTCAGTTGTTTCCCAGTGTACCTTCCGCCGCTCTTCAGCTGCTCTGCCCCGGCCTACTCACGTTTTTTCTGATTTCCCCCAAACAGCAACCTCATTCCTACCTCAGGGCCACAGCTGTCCCCTTTGCCTGGAACTTTTCTGCTCCAGATATTCCCATCACCTTTTCCTTTCTCAGTGTCTCAACTTACATGCCACTTCCTGGGCTACCCGACCTGACTGGCCCTCCAGCAGCTCTCCCTGGAATCATTCTGCTTCTGTTTTGTCTTGTTTATTTCTATTATCTGTTTCCTCCACGAGAGTAAAAGCTCCACGAGAGCAAGACCCTTGCCTGTTTCATTTTCCAGTGCTTGGCCTAGGGTGTGGCACACAGACCATACCCAGAGCATCTCTGTTGGATGGATGAAAGGATGACTTGTGAGTAATAATAAGGAGTGAAGTCAGAATTGGAGCCCAGGACTGTCTGACCCCGGAGCCTGTGTCTGACACTCACCATGGGAATCAGAAGGATGCTGAGGGGTTTATGGCCCATCTGACACCATCCTTCCACATACGGATTTACTGGGAGTAGGGTTATTGGGCTCCTCTTACAAAAGGTCACTTAATAGTGCCCCTGTCCCTTCTCAAACAAGTTCGACCTCCCTTCCTTGAGCTTCAAAACATGCATCAGGGGGTCACCTTGGCTAGAAACCTGGCTCTGCTCTCACTTCAGTTACTCAGTAATGACTTTAGTTCAACATGTTTTCATTGCTCCTTTCCATGTCTGATGCCATGAAGGAAACTGTTCCCTCCTGTGGTCAATGGTTAAGAGGATCAGAGGTATCTGTGTGCAGTAAATGCAAGTTTGGGGACTTCGGCAAATTAGTGAGGCTCTCTGTGTCAGTTTCCTCATCTGAAGAGGGGTGTTATGGACCTACTTCAGAGAGTTTTTGAGAGGAGTAAATGAGACAATACAAGGAAAACTCATAGCACAGTAACAAGCAAAGAATGAGCAGTTGTAAATAACCCTTAACTTTATGACAGTCTGTTTAAGTTATAACTGGAGCAAGAAATAGAAGGATTATTTTTTCCCTGACCCCTATGATAGGTCAGAAGAGGGTGAGATATCTGTCATTTTTGACAAATACTGGTTTAGGAAAGGGTTAGGGGTTTATGGTCTGGTTTGAAGAATGGGCTATACGCATCGGGAGTTTTGAATTTCAACATCATTGTTCATACCCATATCACTGCATGCGGGCCTTACCCTGTCTTAGGAAGTCTGTTTGGAAATGAGAACCATCATTTCTTATACCTCCTGCCCCAATGTCAGTGAATAATATTTCTTTTCTTTCTTTCTTTCTTTCTTTCTTTCTTTCTTTCTTTCTTTCTTTCTTTTTTATTTATTTATTTATTTTTTGTCTTTTTGAGATAAGGTCTCACTGCGCAGTTCAGGCTGGCCTTGAGCTCACTTTGTACTCCAGGCTGGTCTTGAACTTGCAACGATCCTCCTGCCTCAGCCTCCTGAGTGCTAGGATTACAGGCATGAGCTACCATGAGGTAAACTTTCCTCTTATCCAACTGCTGTATTCTCTCCATGGGTGGACTACAGAGGTAGCTTATTCACATATTTAAATACCATGAAGTTAAGACAGGCCTTCAAGGGTTCTATTTTATTTTTATGGGTGTGTGTGTATATGGAAGTACCCATGGGATTCTTTTATACGCTTGAGGGCTCACTAGCCTTGGATAAAGAGAAGCCTTCTGTGAATGGTCAGTGCTCTTGTTGGAGCATAAATCCTCCCAACCATACCCTTGTCTTTTCTCAGAGATGCTAGAATCTGATTCTGTACCAGTGCCAAACTCTCAAGTTCCTTCTCCGACCTGCCTCCACTTCAACAAACCCTCCTGACCTCTGCTCCTTTGTGCTTCCGGCTGGGCTCTGTGAGGTGGGAGGAGAACACAGCTGTCCTTTCTCTCGCTCTCACCTCTCCACTCTGTCCGGGGGTAGAAGGCTTGCTGTCAGTACTTATTTCAATCAGGATGTTTACATATTCCTGTCCTATTGGAGGACATAAAATGAGCGTGGGAAAGTTTATAGGAGATGGCCCAGTTAAAAACACGCTTGCGTACACTGTACGTCTGGGGAGTGCTGCCTTTCCCACAGCATTCCAGACATGGAACAATCAAACAAAGTCATTCACCTGAAACAGAAAGCAGTGACACTGTCGGGTGATACAAGAAAACATAACGACGATGACAATAATAGAATACATTTTAAACTCTGCATCTGCCTGGAGGGCCCTTAATCAAGGCTATCACAGCACTTTCCCTCAGATCTTGCCCATTCATCTTTTCTACATCTCTGGGAAATAGCTTGCAGGTAGGTAGCAGAACTCTATAAATAGAGCACTGTATCATTATCTTTGATGTGAACACTGTGTATTTAGACAGTATTTTCTCTGAAGAACTCTAGAGCTCCACACGCATTATATTATCAAATTCTAGCTCATTCATACAACCTCTCCCATATTTCCTGCCTTGCAGGTAGTTGAGAAAGCTCTAGATCCACGAAATTCACAACTTCAATACCTACTCTCATCCCTGTCACCCCGGTATAACTCACGGGCCCTTCTCAGTGCTGCTCTTACAATTCAGAAGCAGTCGATACCATAGATTAAAAGGTTGATCCAGGCATCACCACAACACAAGCACCCTCAGTTAATAACCTTTGCTTGGTCCCTTGGCCCAGGCACCACCATGACACAAGCACTCTCAGCATACTCAGTAGTAGATCAGTGGTACCCAAGGCTAGGAGAAAGAACATAATCCTTCCCCTTATGCCAGGCTTCCTGCAGGTCTAGTTGCTCAATTTTAAAGCTTCACTGGTATGGCTAACAGATGCACTTCATTTCATCATGAAGACACAGGGTAGGGGATGGACCGTCTTTGTGAATGGATCATACAAGCCCATGGCTGAGGCTGAGCTTAGTGCAGTCTCTGTTTACCTTGAAAATGCAGATCTCATTTAAAACTGACCCAGTGGATTTCTTTCATTTGTAAAGCTTCTGTATATCCCTTCTACTGATGTCACCAGGCAAACGGTGTTCTTCTAGTACATGTCTAGAGTGCACATGACAATTGTAAAGAATCAGTCAACTGCAGAATTGTTTTCTTCTTTGTCTTCTCCACTGTCCTAAGCTCTATGAGGGCAGGAGCTGTATTTGTTTCAATTTTCTCTCTGTCTCCAGAGTTGAGCATGTATCAAATGCTCAGTGCAAATATTTGTTAAATGAATGAATGAGAGAATGAATGACAGTGGGAAACGCAGCAAACACTCCTGAGCTGGGCGTTCACCAGGCCCTTTTGCACAGGTGTGAACTTCTACTTCCAGCCACTATAATGGGCTCCATGCCCTGCTCCGTGTCCTTAGGCCCCCGGGGAACTGCACTTTACCAACGCTCCCCTCATTCCCCTTAGTCCTTGGCAAACACACAGGAGATGCTGAAGTCGAAGAGATATATTTGATCTAGTGTCATCCAATAATTTAGTTGAGCTCTGCACTCAGATTGCTTTTATGATCTGCTCAAAAGGACCAGTGCTCCCGGCAAAATCTCTCATCTCACCTGTCTATGGAGTATAGAAGGAAAAATGCATAAACTCTGGGTTAGAAACTTGAGTTAGAATCTTAGCTTTACCGCTTATAGCTGTGTGACCTTGGCCATGTTCCTAAGCTCTTTGAGCTTCTGTCTTTTCGGGAGCAACACGGAGAAGATGACATCCCCACCAGGTGGCTGTGAGGGTTAAATGAGAAGGCATCGGCGGTAGGCTCAGTAAATGATGGTCCCTTTCCTTCCTTCTATCCCGCACCCCTCTTTTGACTTGCCCTCCCTTCTGGTGGCTTGTTATCCTTTGGATGCTTCTAGCCATCCCCCCCTAGGTTTTAGGTTCCATGCTGAAAGTGTTGAGACTTGGGCTATATTTAGATGTCTTAGCTCTTTTATTTTTATACTACTGTGTTACTATGGTGATGGTAGAGTGGAGGGGGAGGACAGCTTAAAAAGAAGGGTGAAACTCAGCCACGAAGATCAGTGGCTCTGGCTGTGGACTTTCTAGTGAGCTGGTGCGCTCCAAGAATCCTTACCTGGGCATGCAATCAGTAGCTATCAGGAGACATAGCCTGGTAAAGGCTCTTAGAAAAAGAGGCAATAAAGAGAACTGATTGCCTAAGCTGCTCACTCCACCGGCCCGGACATGGCCCAAACCCTGAAGCCTTCCTCAGATGACTTCTCTATCCATCAAGCCAGGTGATGGCAACTGGGGTTGGCTGCAAGAATGACATCAGCTATGTTGGCTTTTGGAACACGCTCAGACCAGACACCTCAGGAGGAAGGCCCTGTATCTACACCATGTTCAGACCTGTCATGGATTCTGTCCTCAGGGAAGCAATCACATAAGGACAGAAAGGAAAAGTTTCTTCATTTGTGTGAACTCCTGTGTCCTTTCTGGATTTGACTGTGGGCAAGTAGGAGCCAAGCTGACGATAAGAACTTGCTCTGTAGACTGATCTGGTATTCCTAAGGCTGTTATACACCATTTCACTGAGTCCTCAAAATGGCCTGGTGAAGTAGGATTATCTTTTCAGGAGAAAATGGCACAGATAGGCTTGCTGCTTTCCCAGTGTCACAGAGCTGGTAAATGGCAGAGTAGGGACTTGAACTCAGGCCATTGGATTCCCAGTATATTAATGGGAACCCACAACATTGTTTAAAAATCTGAAGACAATTAATGTGAAGAAAGTCTACACCGAAATATAACCAACAAAGTAGAAAAAAAGCAAAGCTTGTGCAACTGACATGGAGGATCTGACTTGGACACTCCCCCACCTCCCCTGCACAGAGAGATGGCACTAGGCAATACCTTTCAAAGTGTGGTCACCGAAGCACTCATTTAAGAAGCATCTGAGGGTAACTGTGAAAGTGATGACTGTGGGCTTCCAAACCCAGATTTGGACTCAGTAGATATGAGTGTTAGAATTTGGACAAGAAATTAGGAGATTTTGCTAAGTACCAAGGTCAACTGGAAGTAACTTAGAAGATCTTGAGTCAGAAAACTGGGAGGTGGAAGACGACTGCATTATCTCTTTTCCCTTCTGATTCCTCAGGCTCAGTTGTAGCAGCCTGAGGTCAGGGATCACAAAAAAATCGTACTGGACCATTTTTTTAAGTTTTTGAACTACCCCATAGGCCCCTATCAGTTGCTGCTAATCTATGGGGGTCATCAGAGTCCAGAAGAGGCCACCATGGGGCCATCATTGTGCCTATGAAAGCAGGTATGTGTGGGAGGATGTATGTCCGGGTGTGGGGTGCAGGGTGCCGTACTCAAGAGCACTAAAGTGATATTCATCAGGTGAAAAGTCCTAAGGGAACATGTCCAGTTTGGAGTCTGGAAAAATATGCGGGGAAATTGATCTTTGATTTCTCATTCATCGAAGGGTTGAAAGCCCCAAAGGACAAAGGCAGGAGGTTTTGATGTATTTGTTGAAGGCGGGAGCCAGTGTTGGACTCAGATTTTTAGCTCGCCTAGATTCTGAAGACCTTGTGATGTTCCCTCTCTTTGTAAATGACAGCTTCTTATGGTTGAGATGCTGTAATGTGCACCAATAGCTTACACAGTCTGCTTTAGAATCTTTAAAATACTATTAGCATTCTTCTTTGGCAGATGAAGAAACTGAAGCTATTAGAAATTAAGTCATTTTGCCCAGTATCACTCAGCCAGAAAGTAAAAGAATCAGGATTTGATCCCAGTGGTCTGACTCCAAGGTCTATGTGTAGCCTTCCCCAAACCTAAGCCATAAATTTAGTATAGATAGTCCAATTAAGTTGTTAGGATGAAATTTCTCAAAATATTGAATTATGTCTTTTTTTTTTTTTTTTAGTGAAGGGGGTAACCTTATTTAGAAAATGCTTTCTGGGTAATCCAGCAGTAGGTAAGTGAGGAAATGTCTCCAAGAAGGTTATTTTTCCAATTTTCTCCTTTGCAGTTTCCGGCTCTTTCTGCATGTGGCATTCTCAAAGTTGTTTTTATCAAATTTTATTAAACAATGTCAAAGGACTTTAACACATGTTTTATATGCAGCCTAAGGCAGAGCTAAGCACACATCTCCTCCAGGAACCTTCCCTCGTGGCCCTGTCCATCACTCTCTACCTTTTCTACACCCTGCCTCATTTCCAGCCTGTAGCTACATGTGCCACGATTTCTGTCCTCTGTCATGCTTGCCATCATGTGAACCCTACATGACCACAGCCATGCCACTCACCTCTCTGTTTCCCAAGCAATGGGCAGGGCTTGGTTAACTTAAGCTGTCAAGCATTTCATACAGGAGCAGGAAGTTGAACTAAATGCTGAAGTAGGTCAAAGAATTGCGGGGAAGGAGGGAAGGGTGAGTAGGCAGCCTGAATCCATCATCTTCCCATGCAATTTCTGAATGGGGGAAATGCTCTTGAACACATCCCTTTCTTCCTCATTTGAGCTGATTCTTTTCAATTGTAATCTACTTTTATGTTCCAGCACTGTGCTCTGGAATCCAGGAGAGACAGGGAGGAAGGCAGAGGGGAACAGGGGCAAGGAGAAGACAGGAGCCAGCTACAGTTCATGAGCTAAGCTCATGGTCCAGAGGGCAGGGGCTGATTCTGGATCCAAAGCCTTCATAAATTCGGGTTCAGCATGGTTTGTTCCTACAGCTCCATTCTGGAGATTGATCTGACCCCTCTCCCCAGCATCTCCTCCAGATGGATGCCTCAAACATGGAGCCCTCCAACCGAGAGCTCTTCTCTCTGAATAGCTCTTTACAGTTTATGGAATGCTTTCCTATGCATAACTATTCAAGGGTTTTCCAACTATTCTGTTAGGTACGCCCAGAAGCCAGGAACCTCACTTTATTTATTGCTGACAATGAAATTATGAAGTTAGTATTTTGGGCACCTTGGTCCACTTCCTCTCTCCCAAAGGAAAACAAAATTCCACTGGAGAGTCAGCTGCAAGTGTTTTATATTTGGAGGATAAGAAGAACAACAAAGAGAGCAGTCCTCTTTCTAAAGAGCCAAAATTAACTCCAGTACCACTCAGCAGATAATCAACCATATTTGCTGTTTTCAGTTGCTTACTATAAACTTCTAATCCCTGAGGAGTAGGGAGTGCCAATAATCCTTTGTATTTACACTGATCTCTTCTGTTTACAGTTATTTCATCTTCACAACAACCCAGAGATATCTATGCAGTTACACTCACTTCTACTTGAGGGGTAATTAAGACCCAGAAGTACCAAGGAATTTGCCTCAGTTCACACAGCTGGTAAATGATTCAACTTGATTTAGGCTTATGTTTTCAAGATAACAAGGCCAGGGATCTTTTCAATATTCTATTCCTCCCCTCTGCTTACAAACCTTATCCAGTCCGTACCTAAGCATTCTGAAGGTAATAAAAGAAGTGCACTAAGGGGGGGTCCATTGAAATGGACCAGGTGTGTTTCCATTTAGGAGAGAAGTTGAGGGCAAAGATCTTGCAGATAGACTGATGGTGGAGACCGCAGGCCCAATCAGCCTGCGATAACTTAGGGTTATTTAACCCGGTTTTTGATAGACTGACCTACGTTTGAGTATGGCTCTGCCACGTATAGCTAGGAGAAACCATCACTGTAAGATTACTTTCTCATCTATGAGAAAACGACATGAGGATTAAGCGCAGTTTGCTCCTGCAGACTGCTCAGTGTATATTCACCGGTGTGTTGCTGACAACACTGACATTAATCACTGAATCTGTTTTAAGTAAAAGACCGTGAACAAGATTATACCATGTTGGTTATTTTCCAATAGGAAAATAACTGTGTTCCATAGGAGTAGACATCTCTTTATTGAGTAAATTTTCCTATCATGTTTCCTGAAAGTGGTCATAACGTTTTGGTTTTTTAGTGGTTTTTTTTTGGCATATCCTCCATTCAGGGCAGTCTCAATACTTGCTGTTGTTGTTACCTTTCTTGGGATAGAATCTTGTGAGCGGGCAGCTATCCTATCTTTTCACCCTCTGGTCATTATTCAGCCATTCTCAACACATTCCTGTCTTTTCCTTTTTTCTTCACACTGCCCAGTCAAGTTTCTATGAAGCAAACTTGTCACTGAAGCAATGAGACAGGAAGACAGAGCGCTGAGAACTGTCCTCACAGGCACAGGCCTTCAAAGCACTGGTCCATCTCTCTGCGGGGGAAGGTGGTGTCCAGGAGCACGGCATTAAAAGGGGAAAAACCAAATATTTTCTGAAATTGCTAGATGTCTAGTAGATATTCACTGAGGAAAGAGCAAACATGGAGTAGGGAAGAGAAGTTAAGGACCTCGTCTCGGGCGAATGTAGCATCTGAAGGGCCCGAGTCTTTGGACTTCTAGAACTCCTGTTCCCAAAGGGCACTTATAGTTTTTGACCTGGGAGACAAGAAGAGTGGGTTCTGCCCAGAACAATGATGGAGGAGGAGATGGCTAGGGAACGTTCACGTGATGTTTATAAGATGGATGAGAAAGAAAGACATGGCTAGACAGCCTGGATAGGAGGACAGGGATAGGGCGAGGTGAATGACTTTCTGTATTTCCAAAATTCATCCACTCACAAACAGTTATTATGTTTCCACAGACAAACTATGTGATTGGCATTAGGGGCCGAAGGAATTAAAACGTTGAGGAAGACATTGTTCTTCACTATGAAGAGCCTAGCATGACAAGGATTACAAATACTGAGAAGTAGTACCTCCGCGCCAAACTCACTGTCTGCAGACCCCTGTTTGTGGTGACTTCCCTGCAGCTAGTCTTGGAAAGGGGAGTGGATTGGTAGTATCCCACTTTCCATGCAACCGAAACAAAACACACAAATATACACAAAAAGTCATACAGTGATAACAGTATACACACAGGCAGATTGTAACATTCTCTTTCCTTCCGCACGTTCTCCTTGAACTCTACTAGTATTGGCATGAAGGTGAAATATTAACCAGGTTTCTCCTGGACAGCAATGTGAGTGGTTCACGTTGGTTACTATGAATTGTGAAGCTGATGAGGCCCTTCTTTCACCTTTAGACTGACTCACCTCCCAACCTGCACTGACTCACATGGATTGAATCCTTGCAATATGCCCAGTACTATGTTTGGCATCTAGTAAACATCAGGCATCTTACTAAGATGCTATGCTATGCAGGGACGAATAAAAGTTTCTGTGCTCTTCAAGAATTCACAGAACAACGGGAAGGCAGATATGCAAGCCAATATTATATTGCAAGCTCCGTCTGATTTATGAAATTGGGGAGGGTCTCCAAGTTTAATGAGGGGTGGGGATGTAGCCCAGTGGCACAGAGCCTGCCTGGCAAGTGTGAGGTCCTGAGTTCAATTCCTAGCACCAAAAAAAAAAAAAAAAAAATGAGCCTAAATGTTCTATGGCACATAACATTTAATAACCACACTCAATACTTGCCTGCTATTTCATATGTCCCAAACACTGTTAAAAAGTGCTTTACGTGTATCATCTCACCAAATCTCTAGATGCCACAAGAGTAGGAGCTACGGTTACATTTCTTTTACAGATTATAAAACTAAAGCACAGGAGGCTAAGTTACTTGCTTAAGGTCTCACAGCTAGTAGATGACAGAGACAGAATTTGAATTGAGGAGATCTAGCGCCATAGTCAATGACACAAAAGGAAATTGTGACATCTACTCTCAACTCCAGGTCCCTCTGATTTTCTGTACAGCCAACATTTATTGAGTTTTTTTTTGTATGTGCCAGATGTCATGCTAAGTGTTTTCAATATATCTCATGTAATCGTCATTACATCTGAACAAGGTAGGTACTAACGTTACTCCCATTTACAGAGAAACTGAAAAACAGAGATTTGGTAAAATGTTCAACGTTTCAGAGGGAAGTAAGATGAAGGCAGGATTCCAACCAGCTTAGTCTGATTCCAAGCCCAAAGCTCTCCTTCACCCTGCATTTCTGCTTTTGTTGTAGTGAGTTATTTTTTGCTGGAATCTCAAGAGCAGGATTTCTAATTCCTTCAACCTGAGACCAGGCAGACTAAGCCCTCTTCTCTGGGAATGTGTTTGTATCCCTGTCTTCCTGTGATGGATCAAACTTTATAAACCATGGACCAATCCCACCACCACATGGAGCCAGTGCTGAGCTGGGAGCAATGCTGGGAATAAGATGCAGAAGTCAGGAGATAAGCTCCTTGCAGCCCCAAAGGCTGTGTCCTGCTGGAGCCTGGAGCCGCTGATGATATCACCTTCTGCAGGTACCACTACCTGAAACACAGGCCTCAGTTTCTGTGATGATTTTTCAAGGAAACAGAAATTCTCCAAGAATCTCTAGCCATTAACATATTTTAACAATTGCTACAATTGCTCAAAGAAAAAAAATAATCCAGGATCATTCCTATCTCCAGATGTCCTGGCTAATGTCCAGGCTAGAACATTGTTAGGAAAACCATCATAAGCATGAGAAAAGAAAGACAGTTTAATGTGATGAATAAGGAGGAGACAGGCAGGCAGATAGCACTCTGAAGAAGTCCTGCCTTCCTTGGGGGCTGGGGATTTAGCTCAGCGGCACAGCGTCTGCCTGGCAAGTGCAAAGTCGTGAGTTCGATTCCCAGTACTGGAAAAAAAAAAAAGAAGTCCTGCTTTCCTAAGGAGGCTCTTGGGTTGCCAGGCAACTCTCATCCATCTTCTCACACTTCCTAGAACATCAGCTGTTGATACACATTATCTATCTATCAATGGCTCAGCAGTCATACAAGCATTGTCTATCAATAACCACAGGGGATTCTGTCCAACAGGTTCAGATACCTGCTATTCGATCCCATTTATCTTCACTCTCTTTTAAAAAATATTGCTCTGCTGTTAAAAAAAAACAACAAAAAACCTTGAAAGCTACTCTCTTCTTTTTCCTGTCTCAAGCAGTTAGTCTCCATCAAATATTCAGCTCCATTTTCTGGATGTACAGAAAAATCACTTGAGGTGCCATTCATAATTTCAGTTCTTAGGCAAATCAAATAAATTCCAAACAACTGCTACAGAACTAAAAGGAAAACATTCAGCACCTCTCTCATATGCTTTTTTCCTTTGTAAAATTCAAGCTCCATGTACCATCCACCACTTTTAGTTTATAAAGCTCACACATGGACTAGAACTTTGTATCTTATGTCAAGTAGGAAATTAGCTCACCAGCCTTCTAAACATTCACGATGCATCTACATATGCAAGGCAGTCTGTGGAAAACAGATCAAGTGTAAACTGGACTCTGGCCATCAGGAGGTTACAACATAGGTTCATAACAGACAGGACTTGACAAGTATAGAAGTGTAAGAGTGGTCTAAGAGGTGCATGGTCAGTGCAGGTTTGCTTGGGAGATATTCAAGGATTGACTGGTACATGGGAGACTGTGACCGAGCTAGTCATGGGAAAAGGTAAGGTTCTGGGAGTTGTGGTACAGAGGTGGGAGATGAGGTTCTGACAGTGAGGCACTGTAATGGTTTAGATCTAAAATATCTCCCTTAAAGCCTTGTGTGTGAAAGGTGGTTGGATCAAGGGGCGCTAAGCTCATGAGTGATTAGTCCGCTGAGGAGTTCATAGCGGCCTTGCTGCTAGGAGGTGGGGCCTGGCTGGAGGTGTGACCCGGAAGGATGTACCTCCTTCCCTGGCTCCTCCCTTCCTGTTCTGGCTGCCATAGGCTGGGCATCTTTTCCTCCACTGTGCCCTGTGCCATCCTGTTCCTGCCTTACAGCCGGACAATCATGGACTGACACCGCGAGCTGAATGCACTTCTCCTCCTTCAAGTTGCAGGTGTTGAGTATATTGTTCCAGTGATAGGGAAGTGACCAAGACAGTTTTGAAACGGGAAAATTGGAAGAGCATTCAGTAGACATTGCATGTGGTCAGAGCAGAGGGCCTGTAGAAACAGGTGATGAATGATACATTTGGTCGGTGATATTCTGGAGATGAACACAGACTCTTCTCTAGACAGGAGTCCCTCGGGAATAGGATTCTTCTAGGTAGATTTCTGGGGAAGCCAATGCCCACCCGCTGGGGATGTAACTCAGCAGCACAGCATCTGCCTGGCAAGCACAAGGTCCTGAGTTCAATTCCCAGTACAAAAAAACAACAAACAAAAACAATGCCCACCATTCTCCTGTAGATATTGCTGTTACTCTGCTAAGGACTGCTTTAGGAGCAACTCCCTTAGAGCTGTGTCAGCTGAGGAGAGTTCTTTCCTCCCTGCTGTCCCAGGTAATGGCTCTTTCCCCACCAGGCTATAAACCTCGCTCCTGCTGCTTCCTGCCGCTGTCTTCTAGTATCTGAGTCACCTGTCTCAACAGTGATAACTTTGGTACCTGGCTTGCGGTCCTCCCGCCAGCATCCTGAAAGAGATGAGTGTGCCCAAGATGACTAATTAAAACCCCTTGGCCCTCAGTCCCTCGGTCTTTTCATTTCTAATGACCTTCACTTCCAACTCAGCCTTCTGTTCTGAAATCTACACCCTAGTCTTATCACCTAGAATTGCTCCACCAACATATCAAATCCAAACAGCCCGTAACTGAATTTACTGTCCTCTTTATACCAAAGCCTCTTCTCCTCCTTCACCCCGTCAGTGGACAGTACCATCGTCCCTCTATTCCTTCCTGCATCAAGGCCCTTTCTCTGGACTGCCTGCACTTCCAACCTGTCGTTTTTACTTAACTGTATCTCATGAACACTGTCTCATTTTTGTTCCCTGCTAAAACTCTCAAGTACTGGTCACCATTGCCCCTGGCCCAGAATCGGATGACAATCTCCTGACTCATCGGTCTGCTCTGCTTCATGCCCACCCGACTTCATTTTCTCCACCTGTCTACGCTGCAAATCTCCTAAGCCTATCTTTCCCTCTAAACTTTTTTAATGGCTGTTTTCTGTGCACTGAAGGTCTGAGCATGATGGAAAAGGACTTTTTCTGGAGTGCTGTTACTTGCCCTTTTGCTTACACAGCCTCCTTCAAATCTCAGACACTTTCTCTGAGAAGTTTTTCTCAAACTCCTTCGACTGGTGTGGTGAGATCACCCACACCCTCTTGTCGTGGCCTGTGCTTGCCTCTGTGGGTGACACTCGCCACACTTGACGGAAATTGCTTGTTGACAAGAACATCCCCAGCAACACCGCTTCTTGAACCTCGTAGTAGCTCACAAATGCTTATGAAAGGAATAAACAGGGATGCAAGAGGAAAACATTTTGAATGCAGAAATGGTGGGTAAGAAAAAGTAAAAGGTAAACCTTAAGTTTCCAGCTGAGTGATAGAAGTGAGGGTCCTAGCGCAATGGACAGGAAGAGGAGCTTCCAGAGGAGAAGGAGCAGGTTTTGAAAATGACCCTTTCAAGCTGGGCAGGCTGACTTAGAGAATGGCTGGATACGGGGGAGCAACCCAGGAGACACGTGTTCAGGAATTACACACGAAGAAGGCATAGTTTAAAGGCATTCACATAGTTGATGTCCTCAATATAGACTCTGTAGAGAGAGCAGCAGTGAGTCAAGTCTTCTATATGCAGGAAGTTTGACCAGGTATCTGGATAATTCAGGTCCAAATATTTCTCCCTTAACTTTCTAAACAATTATCATCCCTATTTGTTGTTCTTCATTTTTACACACAATAATTGCTCACACTCACGGGGCATAGTGTGACATTCAATATATGTGTACAATGTATTGCAATGATAAGATCAGGGTAATGGGTATATCCACAACCTCAAACATTTATCATTTCTTTGTGTTGGGAACATTTAAAATCTCTTCTAGCTATTTTGAAACACACACTAAATTATCAACTGTAGTCTGCATTGTTTTTTATTTTGAAGATGCGCTGGGATTTTTTTTTTCCTCCTCTAACTACTCTTTTTCTTTTTTTTTTTTTTAAAACATATTTTGCTAAGCCAGCTGTTAGTTACCTCATCACACAATCAAGCCATTGTAAATCGTTCCCTGTTTTTGTTTAGCACGATGCCTGTTATTCAATCGGCTTCCGTTGTTTTCCCCCCAAAGATAATTTCTTCGATCATCACATTGGCTGGCTATTGATCCCTCATCTTACCAGAAGTATTCTTGCTTACTCTCCATGCTCTAAGTTGATTTTCCATAAAAGTTCTGCGTTTTGAATTATTCTCCCCTCCGCTGCAAGCGAATATTTGAGAGTCCTTAAACATACTGCATAAAATGTGCACTTTCTGCTGCTCACTGTCAATTTCAAGAGCTCGGTGCCCGTTAGTAGACAAAAGTACCCAGCGCTGGCATCTCAGAAGGGTGACATTTTACCCCTACAAGCTTCAATCAGCCAACATTTTCCTAACTGAGGTATAAGGGTTTGATTTAGTGAAATCTGAATCATCTTCAGAATTGAAACATAAACACAGGAGCACTTCATGAATGTGCTGAAGTTCTTTTCTGCCAAAGGCAAAACCTTTGGTCTTTTGCAAGAACTTGTACCTACTGGTTCTTATCCTAAATAAATGCAACATTTCCTGATTCTTGTAGAATTACTGTAAAACAACCTTGATGAATTTGTACAGCTAGAAATAGACTTGCCATTGAAGTGTGAAACTGCAACCTATCTTCACCGTAACTGCCCTGGGTGAATCTGGTTTGACCTTTGCACTAAGAAGTAGTTTTTAATCTTTTGGAGCAGTCGTGAACTGCTTTAATAATTTGGGTGCCTCTTACCACAAAAATGCACATACTTGTACACATTATTTAACCTATAATTTCAGGGGGCTCATATGCCCTATTACCTAAAAGCCCATTGATTCTAGGTTAATAACCCCTGGGCTAAGGGCTAAAGATCATTATTGATGGCTGAGGGATTGCACAAGCCTCAGAATGTGCAGAAAACAGCTGTGATGAAAATGTGAACCGCTGGGCAGTAGCTACAACTGCTGGCGGGCGGAGCACGGCTTGTGAGCAATCCCGCCCAGCGTGGCACTGAGTGAGCCGCCATCTTTCCTTCTGCAGGATATCAAGTTCTCTACTCATTGTATTACAAGATTTTTATTTTATGGCCGCACACTTCTGATTCTACGATGGAAGTCAGACAAAATAGCTCCTTTAAAGAAATTTGCCTTATGATCATCTAAGCTAAAACAAATCAGTTTTTTTTTTTTTTTAAGCAAGAGAGAGGAGAGGGGAGGAGAATCCAGTGTTAAAAGGACTACTCTTTCCACCTCTCCTTCCCTCCCCTTCCTCCCTTCCTTCCTTCCTTTCTTCCTTCTTTCCTTTCTTCCCTCCTTTCTTTCTTCCTTCCTTTCTTTCTTCCCTCCTTCCTTCCTTCCTTCC
>NW_004955466.1:221347-311851 GCF_000276665.1 Chinchilla lanigera | reverse complement strand
TTCCTTCCTTTCTTCCCTCCTTTCTTCCTTCCTTCCTTTCTTTCCTTCCTTCCTTCCTTCCTTCTTTCCTTCCTTCCTTCCTTCCCTCCTTCCTTTCTCCCTCCCTCCCTCCCTTCCCACAAACCCGAGCTCTTTGCTTTTCCTAACGCCTCACGCTCCCCAGACTCCTACTCTCCTTTATTAGGTCTTATTTCATTTTCTTGAGGCTGACATCTGAAAATCCCCTATCAGCTCCAATCTTTCAAATGTCTAGCATTTCTCTCCTTCCGTACTGCTCTGCACCTATCTGATTTCTGAGCCACACAGCATTTCCCTGAATCCTATCGGGCAGCTTGGTACTTTTGATCATTTGAATCGCTGTCTCCACTGCTCTCTTTTGACTTGAGGCAACATAATCTCCCTCTTTTTGAAACTTAACTGACCTTTGATTTTTCAAAGTCATGTTTAAAATTATGACCTAAAGTTGAAGCCAACTTAATAAGCACCAATCACAAATCCCACTGTGATCTACTTTGCCTATATCACTATCACCCTCATAGCAGCACTTATTAAGATTTTACATGCACAGGAAAACTCATTACTGGAGCAGTTTGACATTTTTTCTCCCTTCCTGAAGGGGAATCCTCTAAAACACCATCATGTTATGGATGTTCAGTTTTTAAGCTAACATTTCTCACCATATTACTATCCAATCCTCACAGCTCATATACTTTGTTCAGGTTGCTCTTTGATTCTATTTTAAATAAATCCTTTCACGGTACATGAGATCCTTTCTCCACAAGCATTTTTTCAACAACAAGGAGACACTGAATTTCTTACTTAACGTCTTTGGAATAGGTTTCCTATCTACAAAACTGACATAGTATTCATAAGGGTTTTCACTTTTCTACCTTTTAACCTCAGGGTCTTATCACCCTTTCTTGTGTACACTGGCATCCAGCAATATTGATGTACTTGTCTTTCCTGAGTGGTCAGACCTTGCTGCGTTTTGGCGAATGTTATTGCTTCTGTTTGGAATTCTCTTCTTTCCTTGCATAACTCACGGCTTCCAGTCGCTCTTGCAGGTATGCTCAAGTGTCCCTTAGCTCCCCTGCAGTGCTTTCCCAGTGCCTTGTGTTGCAGAGCAAATGGCTCTGTGTTATAGCTGCAGACTGACCTGTCCGTGCCCACCTGCTCCCTGGAATGAAAGCTCCTTAAGGTCAGGGAGTGGGTATTGCTTATCACTTTGAGCCACAGACTCCTCCGTGCCTCCACCTGACTTGGGGTATGTTTATTCCTCTAACCCTAACCACGTGGTTCAGATGGTAGCTGCCATCTTCTTAGTCCCATCTTCTGCCAAATAGACAGTCTGAGAAATCTCTGATGCACAGGACCAACCTATCTCCAACGGTTAAGCTAAATATGGGGGCCTAATGGTTACCTGTGGCTGCGTCTCCAGCCCGATGGATGCAGCCAGTCTGAGAGAGGGAATCAGAAAGAATCCCGATGTGCAGTAAGGAGGAAGCGTCTTGGAGACATGAGAACTGTTGGTCGTCGTCATCCTTGGGCATGTCTTCCCATGTCGGTCAAGGAACTCCCCTTTCTCAAAGTGAGCTCAAATTCAGCTTCTGCCACTGGAAAGCAAAGCATCTTCTAAAGTAATACTGACTATCTTCTGCGCGTGTCCACCTCCCCTAGCTGACTTAGGGCTCAATGGGGCTCCATAAACATAGTGATCATTAGTTTAAAGCCTGGCCTAATATTTACTGTAACAGAATCAGGGGTTGAGGTGAGAGTGAGCTCATGTCACACACATGTGATAGACATATAAGGGTCGCACCTTTTAACAATACAATGAAGTGACACCAAACACATTCTGACTATGTGCATGAGTCGGAGCTCGTCCTGTTGATACTGGCTCCCCAGCCTGCAGAAGTGTTGGCTATTTCTTATCTAACTAAGAATAATTAGCTCCTCTAGGACATAGGTGAAACACAAATGAGGGAGATGATAGCATGCATACTCAACGGTGGGCTATTTTGTTATCCTGTTGAGTTCATGTTTGCATGGCAGAGGATGAGGCAGAAAGAACAGCTGAGATAGATACTATTTACCAGCTTTGTGGCTCTGCAAAAGCAGCTTGACTCTCTGGGCTCTGTTTTCCCCATTTGCCAAAGGGAGAAAGTAGCACACGTCTCCCATGCGTTACAGAACCACTGAGCCGGGGAGATGAACAAACGCACATTTCAGCACATTATTGTTGGCAAATGCTTTCTCAGAAAATTATGTTAGGGCTGTTCTGTAAACACAGAGACCATTGTCGTGGTGACAGGTTTGCTTTGAGAAACATACAGCCTAAGGCGAGATCACTGCTGCAAGAACCGGCCTAACGCACTTCCTTCAAGGAACAGAGGTGAGCCTCCCAAGTCTGACACCTGCTTCCTTCCTTCTCTGTCCTTGTGGCCTGACTGTCAACCAAAACTTCTTGACACTTCCCTTGTGGCCATTGCTCTGAAAGCCTCTCAGCTCAGCCTGCACTCCTAAAAATGGATCCTGAATCTCCTGTCGACCTGCTCTGTCCTTTGGCGCATACCCCTGGTACCTGCCCTAGCTAAAAAGCTGCACTGAACCTTGGTGAAACCCGACAGACTATTCCTTTTTAGGATCCCACTGGCCTGTGCAATGTCCAGGAGGTCTCTGCAGAACACAGCCTGAAGCAGAACACAGCTAGCTGGACCATGTGGGGTGATGTGGGCAAGTTGCCTGAGGGACCTCCATCTAATTCTGACTTTGTTTCCTTCCTTTCTGACCTTGGCATACGTCTCCAGCACCTTCCCAATATGCTAGACTGAAAAGAGAGTCTTTGACATCCTGCCTAGGGCTTCCCTTCAGCAGGAGGCAATGGCAGAAAGATGGAGGTAAATGGATGCACCTTGAAAACACACTTTTACGTGAAATAAATCAGACACATGTGCTCAAATGTTGCATTGTTTCTCTTGTATGAGAAACTGAAAATGGTAAATAAGGGCCAAAATGGATGAGAAATATTGTGAAGTTGGAAGAACATGTTTAAATGGGAAGGGGAACAAAGGAGGGGGAAGGGGAATGGGAAGGAATGGAAAAGGAAAAAAAAGAACAGAAGGAAAAAATAGAAACAAAGCTTTTGTAAATGGGGAGGGGAAGAAGAGTGGAAGAGAGGGAGGGAGTGAGGAAAGAAGAAGAATCAAGATATATTATGTACAGGTACAAATTCCCTATGGTGAATGTGATCATTATGTATATGATGAATGTGGTCATTATATTATGTATAAAAATGTACAAATAAAGTTAATTTTAAAATAAAGATGGCAGCCTTGGAGACTTGGGTTCAAATTTCAGCTTCACTGCCATTCACACATGGGAACTATCATGGGTTAGATTCCTAGCCATAAAATAGGAATAATAAAACCCCTACTACACTGCAGTCTAGCTCCCCAGTATAAGTAGGTGCTGAGTAAATGTCAGTTTCCTTTCCTGTCCCTCAATTATAAACCCATAGTTCCTATCATTGGCATTTCATATATTTCTGGAAGAAAACTGCATGTGCAATTTGAATCTACAAATGAAAGTATTTGAAAAAGAAATCTTGGGGTAAAATACATTTCTGTATCTTTCTAATCTGCTGAGACTCAAATTCTGGGTTCTGCATTCCCTCCACAACAAGGGAGTACACAGTATGAGCGATGCTCCATCCTGGAATAGGGACACGAAGGGAGGTGGGGAGCTCGGTTTGTCAGCCTTGCTCAGGATGAAGACAGTCCCCCCTGCTGCTGGCAGAGAGGAGGCACCTCCAGAGCTCTGAGCTGGGTACAGCTCAGCAAAGCCCTGGGGGCTGGTGGTATGTGACAGCAACAAAAATAATTCCCATCTGCAGAAGCTGCTTACATTTTCAAAGCACTTTCTTTGCTTTTATCTGCTTTCTCCCCTACAATATCCATGTGAGATGGGTATTATCGTTCACCTCTGACAGATGAGGAAATGAGGCAGAGCAGGAGCATTGCAAGTGCAGAAGCAGAGGTTCTTAGAACTCAGACTCAGAGCTGTGTCCACATCCTGGTTCAGCTGTGTGACCTTGAACTAGCTGTGTGTCCTCTGAGCCTCAGTTTTGCTCATCTGCAATCTGGTCTGAAAGCACTCAACATCAAAGGATGTTGTGAGGTTTCAGAAGGCTGGTCCCATGACAGAGCATAGGCTTTGGAGATCCAAATTAAAATCCAGGTGCACTCAGTGTTAGCATCACAAGGGCCACACATGACACACCAGTGAGGAGCTGCTCCTAGGTCTCAGGATCCTTATTCCAGACCCCAGAAATTCCAGAATTTCACTCTGGATGTTTTGTCCTGGGGACCTTGAACTCCATCTATCTTGAGAGGGCCAGGACACCACGGTCAGCCAGTGCCCTGTAGAGGGGCGTGCACCAAAGGGAAGAAACCACACTTCCCAGAGATCAGGTACCACGTCCAGTGCACCTAGCACTGACACAAAGGTCAAGGTCCTTCTTGCCTCAGTTTATCCATCTGTGAAGTGGACATGACTCCCTTCCGCCTTGGCTTTTTGAACTATCACGTGGACTATGACAACAGCTTTCTTTCCAGCCTCCTTGCTTCACCCCACACATGGAAACATTTGCATCAGTGCTCCCAAGGTTACATATCCCCTTTCAGGAAGCCAGAGTATCCTTAAAACTCCACACTGCAGGGGAAGAGCTTGGGCCTGGGCCCGGCTGAAGGGCAGGGAAATGGAGAGATTTACTACAAGGAGGCCGGGGGAGGAGAAAGGGGAGAAGACAGGGAGGTGCTGGTAGCACACTTCCCAGTTCCTGTGTTTAGTACCTCATAAGGCCTGTGTGTTCTTTGAATTTTGTAAATTCATCTTATGTGCTTGACTTTCTTTCTTAAGCTACCTTTAGAAGGTTCCTGTGTCTTCTAAGCAGGACAATGCCAAGGATACTCTATATGTGCTCTTCCTACCCTGCCCTTGGATGGGGTTCATTCCAGATGAAATCATGGTCACTGGTGTTCCCAGTGATGTCCTTTGGCACAGCACTCAGGCAAGTCCTTGGACTTTAGAGGCAATCATTAAACACAAGCCAATGACGAGGAGCAACAAGGTCAGTATAAACCCAGGGTAGTTGGCCTCGGCTTTGTTGTGCAAGAAATTTCAGTTACTGTATCTCAAACTTGTCCTTGGATGTTTTCAAGTGGGAGGCAATGGGTAGCGGTGGTTCTGAGGGCAGGTCCCAGAGCGAGAGTGCAGAGTTTTGCATCACAGTTCCAACCACTCTCTAGCTGTGTGACACTGAGCAAGTTACTCCACCTCTCGGTGCCTTTGTTTTCTCACCTGCACAATGGGGGCATTTTTGGTACTTATTTCACAGAGATACGGTAGGGATGGAAGTACATGGCACAGAACACAAATCCACAGTATATATCCCCAATTATGTTAAGGTTCTGAACAGAATTTAGAATGCATTTAGAGGAGATACTGTGACAGATTTGGCTGTGAATGGGTTTAGATTCTGTTATGGGTTAGGTCTAAAGAAACCACACAAAGTCTCACGTGTTCAGAGTTGGTGGGCTTTGGGGAGGTGATTACAGCATGACGTCTCCCGCTGCATCAAGTGGACTGACCCATTGATGAGTTCATTAGCTGAATGGGCTTATCAGGAGGAGGGTCCTACTTGAATGAAGCAGGTCACTATGGGTGAGTCTGAAGGCTTTATCTTTTCCCCTGCCCCTTCCTCTCCGGCTCTTTCTGCTCTCCTTCCTGGCTGCCATGAGGTGAAGACCTTTCCTTTGCCATGCCCTTCTGTCACCCTGCTTCTGCCTCACCACAGGCCTAGCCACCACCTCACCATTGCTTCAAGGTGCGGGTCAACCATGGACTGGAACACCTGAAACCGTAAGCCACAATAAATCTTTCTCCTTTTTAAGTTGCTGATGTCAGGTGTTCTGTCAGAGTGGGGAAAACCTGAGCAACACAGATTCCATCGTGCCTTCTTTGTTTTTTTGTGAAAGGAAGAGGGAAGCTGGTTAAGTGTTGAGAAAATGAAAGCCTTCAAGATGCGCAGGTTGACAAAGATGTAATCAAAGAGACTGGTAGGCAAAGAAGAACAAAAGCCTGCCAAGCCCAGTGAGGCCCTCACAGCCATCCTGACAAAGTGGTTGGAGAGAAGCATGAAAAATTAAATGCTCTCCTGAGAAGGGAGCAGCAGGGCTGCAGGATTGGACAAGGGGAAAAACTCCCACAGCCCAAGAACAGGAAGTCAGGGTTCAGTCCCACAAGCAATATTGAGGAGACAACGGGGTCTTAGGGGAGACAAGGTAATAAAAATCAATAGGGAGTGTGGGAAGAATGGCTTGCAGGAGAGCCAGAATGAAGCTTATGAGGATTCTGATTGTAAAGACTTTTATGAATTTAGATACCGCCCTCGGAAAACCTTAAAAAAAAAAAAAACCACCTCTTTGAGGATGAATGAAATCCCAGTAGCACATCTGCAGACTACTTTCAGCTCAAGCATACAGAGTTACTATAAATGGTTCTGTGTACAGAAGGTTGTTTAAAATGTATGACAGCCCAGTGCACACCACTGATTTAGATCTGCAGAGTCTCAGATCAGGTTTCTTAAGTACCAAACCTGAGGAGCTACTACGCGGGTACCATGAACTGTCCAGATGAATCTGAGCAGGTTTCTCCACTGCTCTGTGCCTCAGTTTCCTTGTCAGTTGAACAGAGATGGTGAACATCCAGTCTACGCACACACATACTCCAACACATCCAGTGCAGACAACCAAGTCAGCTTTACAAACTCTCTAATGGGCACTGGCCGGGGTTAGGGCAGTGTCTGGCAGAATCACAGAGTGAGAATTCTCAGAACCTAAACAGCCAAGAGGTGCACTTGGCCTCTGGTTCTAGTGCCAATCACACTGTGTGTTCTCTCTGACCCCCAGATCCTATCTTGGGCACAAACCTTTAAGGTCTCAACCCTATCCTCTTTTCCCTGCTATGATCTGCCACCATTATATGCTGCAGACTCCAGAGTACCAGCTCTCCATTTTGCCACTATCCCTGTCCTTGCCCCCTCGATCCCTGGCTGGGAAAATTCATGAGCAGTACCATCAATCACATCTCTTGGCTTAAGTGTCACCCTGGTTGGAGCCAAGTAAGCTCATGGGAAGGCAGATCAGAGGTTCCCTTGACATCTGACCAGAACAGTTGTCATAGCAAGTGCCCATGGGCTTCTGGTGAGAAGGAGCTCGCCAGGGAGCTGCAGTCCCAGCTGCCCAAGAGGAGTGCTTCTCTCTTCTCCTCTCATCAAACCTCCTCCTGTCCTGAGGTTTTCCTTCTCTCCCTACATTTACAAAAAAAACATGTCTCTGTCCGCAGAGTCCCCTCCTTCTTCTCCAGTTGCTATGTCATTACGCAACTGCACGGGCTAAAAATACTTCTGGCAGCCGTGATCAAACCCAAACTGAGCAAGATGCAGATTTAATGAGGCTTCCATGGAAACAAGATTTCTTTTGCCAGGCAGAAGAAATGTGTCTGTGCCAGGGAGAGGGAGAGGGCAGGGGAGCATGCAGAGAGGCGATAGAGGTGTTGGTTAGATGGGGGACTGGGGAGTCACAGGAAACCTCAGGCCTAGCAACTTTTTCAGCAGCTGGGGAATCTCACCATCTGGGGACAGTCGGCTGTCCTGGTCAGCAGCATTCTGAGAGGCATATTGTACGAGCTTAGCAAGAGGAGCCACAGCTTCTTCCAAGCTAAAGGTAAATATTTACCGCTGGAGTCCCTTAAACAGCTCAACGTTTAGCAGCTGGAAAATAAAGTATAAAAATAAAAAGCTGCTGACTGTAAGGTTCCTGCTTTGATTATGATCAAGAAAGTATAGAGGAGAAAGGGTGAGAAAGGTCAGCTAGATACAAAGGCGAGTTCTGCCCAGCGGGTTTTCTACTCCCTTGAGGAGTCGTTTCCTTCCAGCTTGTTTTCTGAGCTGCTGGAGGCATGAGGTTCCTGAAAGAACCTGCAAGGGGAAGCTGTGACCTTGCTTGACACAACTTCCAGGTAGCTAGCTGATGCCTGGTTTCTCCTCATCATGGCGGGGACAACACCCACTGTAATACTACTGCTTTTCCAAGGCTCCCATCATTTTATTGTGCTTTTCCACCATAAACGCATTGAATTTCCACATACTGGTAACATGCACCAACTTGGCCCACAAGCTCTGGCTGTAAGGTTTGTGAATCTAAAATAGTTTTTATATTCTTAAAAGGGGCCATAAAAGAAAAAGAATACATGACAGAGACCACATGCTGACCACAAAGGAAATACTACAGTGTTTACTATCTCCCTTTACAGAAATAGTTAGCTGATCCCTAGTTATGAGGAAAGACAATGGAATCAGACAGATTTAGGTTCAAATTTCAGCTCTCCCATGACTTTATAGACTTTACTTAATCTTTCTGATTCTCAGTTTTCCCAATTGGAAAATTGGGCTAAGAGCACTTATCTCATAGAAAAAAGGAGCTAAGAGGTTGTGGTTGAGTTGGTCCCATAAATGCTCCGCAAATAGTAGTTACTCCGCATGATCACTGGATAGAATGGGGAAGTTTGAAGTGTGGTACTAAAATCACCCATATTTTTTCAGGGATTACCCCAATCATAAACATTCCACCTCTTTTGTTTGTACCATGCATCAGAGATGCATCCTCTTGATCAGTTCGGGAGCTAGAGCTCCCAGAGTTCTAAGGCTGCAGTCCATGGGTGCAGTGATCTGGAGCTCCGAGACACTGGCAAAACCTCTGAAGGCACATTGACTGCTCAGGCACATCACAGCAGGGTGCCCGGAGTCCTTATGCACAAGACCTTCTAAAACCACTATTCTCATAGTAAGAATCCTGCTCTACTTGCCTGTGGTCTTTAGAATGCAGAATAGCAGAAAAGTGGCAAAAAACAAGCAGCTAGAAACCAGGCAACCTTTAATGGCACAAAACCCACCTGGCACACCTTTCCCCTCCACATTTTATAAATGACTAGATAAATAAATGAGTTCAAATGCCCCAAAGAGATAATAACATGACACTCAGTTATCCATTGGAATAAATAACAGGGCTTTTGAGCCAAAGGGGTGGGAAGAAGGTAATGGGGACAAAGTCAAGGTTAAGCCAGGATTAGCTACTCGGTTTTATGTGGTCAAAAATCCACATACTGTTCGCAGCCTCAGCCAGTTCAGGAGCTGGATGGAGGGTGTTGAGCTCTACATACTACTCTGGGATAACAACACACAAATACCTGCTCGGTTTCAAGATTTATGGCTGATTTTTAGCATTGTCTTTTTAAGGGAGAGAATCACAGAGGGAGGGGCGGTATTAGAATGAGTGAGATGTATTTTTGCAACAAGAAAGGCTGGAACAACTTTAAATTTTAACAAAAAATGGTAAAGGCCAAGAGTGGAAATGGGATACTCTGCTTAGGGTGGGATTTGATAAGAACAAAAAGACTGTAAGTCAGTTTTCTGTGTACTGATATTTTTAAGGGCTTAAGAAAGCCAATGTGATTCTAATCTGAAAAAGTAAACACATGCTTCAAAATGAGGATTCTACTTTGTGCATGTTTTGCTCACAAAGTAAGGGGGAAAATACCCAAGAGAATGGAAGACCAAGGGTCCTTCTGGAAGGAACTCCTGATTAGATATCAGAGACTGAACAAAAAACTTGAAGAGTCTACAGGCTCCAAGAATACCCAGTAGGATGTATGTCATGTTTCTGCCTCTGTACTATGATCCTGCGGCTGTTCTGTGTCTCAAAATTTTTATCTGATAACAGCCATAATCTTTTTATAGGGTTTTGTGAATTTCTAAGGAGCTGTGGAGAAAACCTCTCACTGAAAAGTAAAAGTCTCTATGAATGTAAGGTATTATATTTATTATCAGTGATAAACCAAGTAGATCTACAGGACAGAAGTCAATTCACTTATTCAGTAAGCATATACTAAGTATCTACTGGGTACCACGCAAAAATAATTACTGGGGATGTGGGAAAAAGAAGAGGTGGGATCTCTGCCCTAGATGGGGTTTTCTAGAAGGGCAGACAGACATCATACAAAAACTAAAAAGTCATAATTTAAATTAACTAAGTGCTTTGTGGGAAAAATATTGAGTGCAACAGGGATACACAACAGGGGGATGTACTACAGGCTGTCTGAGCCAGGAATGGCCATCCTCAGGAAATGACACTTCAGTTAAAATATGAAGATAAATAGCAGTGAAGGAGAAAAGAGGGGGGAACATTTTAAGGAGGAAAACAATGTGAAAAGACCTTGTGGTGGAAGTTCAAGAAAAAAGAGAAGAATCAAAAGAAAATAGTTTGTGAAGAAAAAATTTTTAAAATGAGCAGAGCCTGAGTGATACGGGACAACATTAAGCAGTCTAAGTTTAATAGTTCCAGGAAGAGAAAAGAGTATGCAAAAAGAAAAAATATGAATTAATGGTTTGAAATTTTCCAGATTTGCTGAAAACAAAAAGAAATGAACAAAATACTTAAAAGAGTCTAGAGGTGCCAAGAATACCCAGTAGGATGTATGTGAAACAACAATAGCTTTTGGCCATCATATTCAAAGTTGTTGAAACCACAAATAAAGAGAAAAATCATAAAAGGAGCCAAAGGAAAAAATAGCACATTATATTCAGGGAAAGGAAAAATAATGGATGAGTTTTTTCATAAACAATACAATCAAAAGGCAGTGGACCTAGGGTAAGGAAAAAATGGCCAACCGAGATTTCTCTGTCCCATGAAAATATATTTTGAAAATGAAGGGAAAGGAGAGACATGTCAAGATGAATAAAAATAAAGAATGTGTTGTTCGTAGATCTGCACTAACAGAAATGACTCCCAATGGAAACAGGGCTATGGAAGAGCCCGAAACAGGTCTACAGATCAGAATGAAAGAAAGCAGAAATGGTAAGTATGTAGATGTGGATGAAAAACTATGTCTTGCTACTTATGCCATTTTATAACTCACTTGAGTGTTTGAAACAAAAGTAGCAATACTCTATTGTGAGTTCTACAATAAATGTGGCTGTGACATACATGAAAAATGTCATGAAGGATAGATGGGGGTAAAAGGATATAGACTGCTGCAAGGTTCCTATCTTTTATTTGAAGTGATACAATGCTATCTCTGTGTTGATGGTAATAAGGATGAATGTTGTCATCCCTAGAGCAGACAATAAAAAATAATTCAGAGACTTCTGGGAAAATGGAAGAGTGGTAAGCAACAACTCAGCCTCTCTGAGATTTGGAATCCGGACAGTGGAAAATAAGAACTTGAGGAAGAAGAGAGGGACAGAGAGACAGAAGGAGAGGGAGAAAGAGAGACTGAATCTCAAGTTCTTTGGGAACCAGGAAAGACCTGACAGAAAAATTAAAACCTGCAGAGAGTTTGAAGAGACAGAACACAACACAGAGAAGAGAAGGGACACTCTGCACTTTCTCCCTGGCTCTTGGCTTGTGGCTTGCAGGAGAGGAAGACAGGATCTACAGAGACAAAGTGAAAGTTGGGGATCTCAGAGGGCTTCAGGAGGAAAAGTAGTGATGGAAGGGCCTGGCAGTTGCTGTGAAGTGCAGGAAGAGCATGGAACTTTGCTCCTATGTGAGTCCTTCCATAGGCAACACTTAGTGAGTAACTCCAATAAAAGTAGCTGCCATATTCATGGAGAGAGTGCTTGATCAGACATCGTGCTAGGGAAGGCTTGATCATTGAACACAGGACTCAGAGTAGCCACAGAGTAGCTTCACTGCAGGGTTCACAGTGTTATATTTTCACAGGGACTGGGTTTGAGACAGCCATGGTAGACTGCCATAGTCAAGGAGCTGCAAGCAGGCTGGAAAAACACCCTACGAGGGGTTTCAGCTGAAGGACACAGACCCCACCCACCTGGCCACAGACCAGGCTCAGCCTGAATTGCTCTAGATCTGAAAGTTGTGGCATTGGCACCCTCGCCTTAACCCTACTGCCCTGTGGTGGCCACATCCAGCATGGACTTGGGATTTGACTGCCTTCTTTATCTACAGGCATGAACAGGGACACATTTTAACTTGGGCATTGCTTCAAAATTGTAGTTCCCAGAAGGAAACCACATGTTTGAAATCAGAGAGCAATTTCTTTTTTGTTTTTGTCTTATTGTTTGTTTTTTTCTTATTGTTTTGGTTTATGTGTGTGTTTATGTGTAGGTATATTTTTTTGGTTTGGCTTTTTCTTTTTTCTTTTTCTCTTTTCTTCTTTGCCAGTTTATAAGGGCTTGGGAGATTTTTCTTTGTCCTTCTTCCTTACTTCTTATCTCTTTTTCTTCTTTATTCTCTTCCCTCTTTTAATTTTTCACTCTTATTTTTACTCCCTATATATGTTCTTGTCCTATTATCCCTACTTTTGTTTTATCTTCTATTTCCATCAGTTTTTTCTCTTACATTACCTAAATCTGCAAACATTCTTCTACTCCCCAACAGGATCCTTTCTATCACTTTTCTTTACTTCTACTCAAATCATGTAGATTAAGGCTTCACATTTTCCTTCTTGCATTCCCTCATTCCCAAGCCTTATATCTTTAAGAGTATAACCATGTAAGAGTAAGTAGAATAAGTAAAAAATCAGAAGACAGCACAAATGGCATTTAAAAAAACTAGTTCACAGAAATAATGGCAAGAAACTTCCCCAATAAAGGGAAAGAAATAAACATACAAATAAATGAGGCATATAGAATCCCAAATAGCCATGGCTGAAAGAAAACCTCCCCAAGCCACATTATACTCAAAGTACCCAAAGTCCACAACATAGACATTATCTTAAAAGCTGTTAGAGAACAGTAGACTTCTTCATGCAAATATTAAAGGCCAGGAGGGCTTGGAGTGAAGTATTTCAAGCCCTAAAAGATAAGAACTTCTAATGACTTATATGTCCTGCAAGTTTCCTTTAAAATTGATGGAGAAATAAGGTATTTCCATGACAAGGAGCACCTCAACAAACTCATGACCATCAAACCAACATTCCCTAAAATTTTCAAGGATATCCTAGAAAGAGACAATGAAGTTAACATTGACAATAAGTCAAAAAGAATGAAACTGGGCATGGTGGTGGGTTCCTGTAATCCCAGTACTCAGGAGGCTAAGGCAAGAGGCCCACTGTGAGTTTGAGGTCAGCCTGGGCCACATAAGTGAGTTCAAGGTCAGCCTACACTACTTAGCAAGACCCAGGCTCCAAAAAAAAAAAAGAAAGAAAGAATAAATACACCTGGTGGGATGAGAAGCTAAGCAAAAGGAAACCATAAGGAAATGAGTAAAGAAAAATAATGCGAAGGCATGAACAAGTAAATATCTCTCAGCAGTGGCTGTCCATGTAAATTGCCCTCTAATGGTTGATTGATTGTGTCAACTTCAGAAGTTTAGTTAAGAGAAGCTTACACAAATTGTCTCAGCAATTCTACACCCTAAGGTACAGACGACTCACCCTAGGGTGGCTTATTACACCTGGATGGTGTAAAGGGGAAATGAGGAAGGACAGATTTGTTTCTGTTCTTTGGAGGAGCTCCAGCTTCACCTTCAGCTTGGATGTTGTCTCCTGGCTTCCAACACAGACTCTGGCTTCCACTGTAGATGCTTCAGCCTTCTAGTGCAGACTCTTCAGCTTCTGGAGTGGATCCTTCAGTGTTCTGGCATAGACTTTTCAGCCTTCCATCTCATATGCATTGGCCTTCTGATATGGACTTGCATGAAACATTGAAATGAGCTCCAGGTCTTGGGCTGAATCCTTCAGTCTCCAGTGTGCAGACACCCTCTGCATGCTTCCTCATCCAACTCTGTGGCTGAGCGTCATAAGCCAATCTTGTAATTTCTTATACATTTGCATATCTTGTGTTATTTCTGTTTCTCTAGAAAAATACTGACTGAGACAGGCCCTAATTCCTCACTCAAAAGATGCAGATTGCTAGAATGGAGCAAGAAATAAGAACCAACAATATGCAGCATACGAGAAACACATTTAACTCAAAGGGATACTCACATATTAAAGATCAAAGGATAGAAAACAATATTGCATGCAACAGGAACCCAGAAAAAGCTAGTAGCTATACCAATTTCAAACAAAGTGGACTTCTACCTAAGTCTGATCAGAAGAGACAAAGAAGGTCACTACATATTCATTAAGGGGGTAATACAACAGGAAGAGATAATAATAAATACATACATACTGAAGTTCATAAAGTGAACAGTAATTGACATGAAAAATCAGACAAACATCAATATAGTCAATAAGGTGGACCTTGATTCCCCACTGTCACAAATGGACAGATCAACCAGACAAAATAATAAATGAAAAAAAATCAGGGTTGAAGCAAACATTCAAACAAATGGATCTATTATACGTACAAAGAGTGTTCCATCCAACAACAGAATACACATTCTTCTCAGCAGCATATGGGACTTTTTCTAAAATAGACCATATACCAACCCATAAAGCATGCTTAAGTCAATGTAAAAGAACTGAAGTTATCCCATGCACAATATCAGATCATAGTGCAGTGTAACTGGAAACCAACGGCAAAAGAAACCACAGAAACTATACAAACACATGGAAGTCAAATAATACTCTCAAATATTGAATGGGTCACAGACGAAATTAAAGGAAAAAGTAGACAGTTGCTACAATCAAATGATAATATCAATACAACATACTAGAACCTATGGGACACAATGAAAGCAGTCTTAAGAAGGAAGTTTACAGCAGTGAGTTCCCACATCAGAAAAACAGACCGACCTCAAATAGATAACATAATGATGTACATTAAGGTCCTAGAAAAACAAGAACAATCAAAACCCAAAACTACTTACAAGGAAGGAAATTATAAAGGTCACAGGAAAAAAATAACAAAATTGAGACTGAAAAAGCAATGCAAAGAATCAGTGAATCAAAGAGTTAATTCTTTGAAAGAATAAACCAAGTAGAGAAACCCTTAACCAAGCTTACCAAAATAAGGAAAGAAAATAATCAAATCCATACACATAGAAAGAAAAAAGGCAAAATCACAATGGACTATGCTGAAGTCCAGATCATCAGTAACTACTTTGAGAAACTGTATTCTAATAAAATGGAAAGTTCAGAAGATACATATGGATAAATTTCTAGATGTATATGAACTACCAAAGTGGAACGAAGAAGATATACAATCCTGAATAACTCAATAGTAGTCCATGAAATTGAGGAAATAATTTTTTAAAAACCTACCAGCTAGAAAAAGCCTAAATTCTGAAGTATTCATAGCTGAATTTTACAAGAACTTTAGACAAGATCTAATGTCAATACTCTCAGTCTCTTTAGTGAAATCAAAAGGTAAGCAGTACTCACAAAGTTATTCCTGGAAGCAAGCATTATCCTGATTCTAAAACCAGAAAAGGACCCAACCGAAAAATAAAACCACTGGCCAATCTCTTTAATGAACATAAATACTAAAATCCTCAATAAGATACTGGGACACAGAATGCAGCAAATCATCAGAAAGATCGTACATCGTGACCAAGTAGGGTACATACCAAGGATACAGGGATGGTTCAACATATGCAAATCAATAAATGTAATACTTCACATAAACAGAAACAAGGACAAAAACCAACAGACATAGAAAAGGCATTTGACAAAACCCAGCATCTGTTTATGATAAAAACCCTGAAGAAAATAGGTATAGAAGAGCTTTATCTCAATCTGATAAAAGCTATGTACGACAAACCAATGGCCAACATTATACTAAATGGAGAGGAGTTAAAAGATTTCCTCTAAAACTGGAAACAAGACAAGGACATCCACTATCATCATTCCTGTTCAATATAGTTCTCAAAACATTAACCAGGAAAATTAGATAAAGAGAAAGAAATAAAAGGGACATAGATAGGAAATGAAGAAGTTAAATTAACCTTTTTTGCAGATCATATCATCCCTTACATAGAAGACCCCAAAAACTTCAGCAAACGACTCCTAGAATTAATAACTAAATTTGGTAACATAGCAGGATACAAAGCCAACACTCAAAAAAATCAATTATGATTAGAGAAACAATCCTAAAATTCATTTGGAAACCTACAACAGCAAAGGCAATTACGGGCAACAAAGGCAAGGCAGGGAGGGGATCATAATCTCTGATTTGAAATTATACTACAAAGCTACTGTGATAAAAACAGCATGGTACTGGCAAAAATAAAAGCTGACCCAAGGAGCAATGGAAGAGATTAGAAGATGCAGAAACAACTCCAGACATACTCAGCCACCTTATCTCTGACAAAGGAGGAAAACACTTTGACTGGAAGAAAGATAGCTTTTTTAATAAATGGTGCTGAAAAAACTGGCTTTGCACATGCCAAAGATTAAAACTAGATGCATATCTTTCACCATGCACTAAACTAAAATCAAAATAGATCAAAGATGTAAATATTAAAACAGAAACACTAAATCTACTAGAAGATAGATTATGTAGAATTCTTGAAGACATTGGTGTAGGCAAAGACTTTATGAACAAAACCCCAATTGCACAGGAATTATCACAAAGAACAAACAACTGAAATCTAATCTACTAAAAAGCTTTTTCACAGCAAGAGAAACCACCAACATAGTGAAGAGACAACCCACGGGATGGGAAAAAATTTTGTCAGCTGTTCCTCAGACAAAGGGCTACTATATATAAAGAACTAAAAAATAATCACACCCCCCCCCCAAATTTAAAGACTCAATCCAAAAAAGGGCATCTGAAATGAATAGATACTTCTCAGATGAAGAAGTAGAAACAGTAAGGTATATATGAAAAAATGTTCAACATCACTGGTCATTCAAGAAATTCAAATTAAAGCAACACTGACATTCCATGTCACCCCAGAAAGAAAGGCTATTATCAAGAATCAACCAATAACAAATGCTGGAGGGACTATGGGGAAAAAGGAACCCTTCTAGACTGTTGGTGGGAGTATAGACTGGTGCAACGACTGTGGAATGAGTGTGGAGCTCCTTCAAAATACTAGGACTAGAGCTATTCCAGCTATTCCTCTTCTTGGTGTCTTTCCCCAAAGAATTAAAAACATCATACCACAGCAATATATGCATATCCATGTTTATAGCAGCCCAGTTTATAATAGCTAAATTTGAAAACAGTCCAAATGCCCATCAAATGATGAATGGCTAAACAAGATGTAATTTTTTTTGGTACAATGAAGTACTACTCTGCCATAAAGAAAGATAAGCTCGAGACATTTCTAGCTAAATGGATGCACCTTGAGGATATACTTTCAAGTGAATTAAACCAGGCATGCATGTATAAATACCACATTGTTTCTCTGCTGTGAGAAATTGAAAGTGTAAATAAGGACTGAAATGAATAATAGATATTGTGAAATACGAAGAAAATGTTCAAAGGGTAAAGGGGAGTAAGGATGGGAGAGGGGGAAAGGAAGGAAGGGAAAAGAAAAAAATGATGAGAAAAGAAGGAAACAAATGGAAACACAGCTTTTGTAAATAAGGAGGGGAGGGGAGGTGGAAGGGAGGAGAGGAGAATGGGGAAAAAAGATAATCAAGTTGTGTCATGTACAGGTACAAATTCCCTGTGATGAATGTGATCATTACATATTCCTAAAATGTACTGATACATGTAATTAATTTAAAAGCCAATTGCATTCATGTACACCAATAATAAACTCACTGAGAGAGAAATTTAGGGAAACAATATCTTTCACAATAGCACAAAAAATGAAATACTAGGAATTAACCTAATCAGTAGAATGAAAGACCTCTACAGTGCAAAGGATAGTTAGAACTGACTATACTTTCAAAACTGTTGAACAGATTTAATGCAATCCCAATTGAAATATCAATAACATTCCTCACAGAACTAGAGAAAGCCATTCTAAAATTCATATGGAATCAGAAGAGACCTAGAATAGCCAGAGCAATTCTGGGCAACAAGGGCAAGGCAGGGAGCATCACAACCATTAACTTCAAGTTATACTACAAGACTACAGTGATAAATACACCATGATATTGGGTGGAAAAGGCAGAATTGATCAACTGAACAGAACAGAGACTGCAATAACAACTCCAGACACACTCAGCTACCTTGTCTTTGAAAAAGGAGCCAAATCCTTCCACTGGAGGAAAGATAGCCTCTTTAACAAATGGGTATTAGGAAAACTGGATCTCTATATGCTGAAAATTGAAACTAGACTCATCTTTCTTATCATGCAGTAAACTAAAATAAAAATGAATTAAAGATCTAAATATTAAAACACAAATACTCAAGCTGCTAGAAGATGAAATAGGTAAAATTCTTGAAGATGTAAGTGTTGGTGAAGACTCTCTGAAGAGAGCCCCAGTTGCATAAGAAATAATACCAAGAATCAACAAATGGGGCCACACCAAATTAAAAAGATTCTGCACAGCCAAGGAAATCACCAACATAATGAAGAGACAACCTAGAGAATGGGAAAAAAAACTTTGCCAGTTGTCCTCAGACAAAGGACTAACATCTAGAATATATAAAGAACTCAAAAATTAGAACCCCCAAATTTAAAGACCCAATACAAAATGATCATCTAAAATGAACAGGCACTTCTCAGCAGAAGTACAAATGACCAGTAATTACATGAAACAACGTTCAACATCACTGGCCATTTTAAAATGCAAGTTAAAACAACATTCTTACTCCAGAAAGAATGTCTGCCATGCACCAATAACAGATGCTGGAAAGACTGTGGGAAAAAAGGAACCCTTGTTCATTGTTGCTGGGAGCGTAAGCTTTTACGAGCACTATGGAGATCAGTATGAAGATTCCTCTAATAGCTAAGATAGAAGTTCCATTTGACCCAGCTATTCCCATTTTTGGTGTCTTCCTAAGAGTTCAAGACATCATATCACAGTGATGTATGCATGCTCATGTTTATAACAGCACAACTCATTATAGCTAAATCTTGGAAACAGCTTAGATGTCCATCAACAGTGGATTGTATAAAGACAGTGTAGTATTTGTACACAGTGTAGTAACTCTGCCATAAATAAGGATAAAATTGAGTCATTTGTAGGAAAACGTATGCACTGTGAGATCACAATGTTAAGTAAAGTAAATCAGACATACAGGCTTGAATATTACATGATTTCTCTTACATGAGAAGCCTGATATATAACTAAGGAGCAAATAAAAGATATCGTATTTTAATTAGGAAAAAAGAGAGAGAAAACACAAAGAGGCATAGCTATAAAGCCAACAGAGGAATTAAAATGGAAAACTAAAAAGTTAACTTAAAAAAGCAGTAAATAAGAAATGGGGAAACAACAGAAGATGTGAGATGTGACGAACAACAAAATGGTAAAAATGCAACTACATTCATGAGCGTATTAAATGAAAAGGCAAAAAATTGTCAGACAGGAGTAAAAATGAGATTTTCCCTTTAAAAAGAAAAGTACAAATAGGTCAAAAGTAAAATAATGGAAAAATATAAGCTATGCAAATCATGAGAAAGATGAAGTGGCCATATTAATATCTGTCAAAACAGACTTCAGGACAAGAGTTCTTCCTAGAGATCAAAAGGAACATTTCATCCATGATCAGAGAATCAATTCATCAGAAACATACAGCAATTGTAATGTATGTGTGTCCAGTAACAGAGTTTCAAATTACATGGAGCAAAATTGACAGAACTAGAGAGAAATGGCCAAATCCATAATCGTGTACTTTAATGTCCTTGTCTTAATAATCCATGAAAGAAACAGAATTCTGAAAGGATATAGATGATCTAAATAACATTATCAATCACCTCATTGTCATTTGTAGAACTCTATACCCAGTAACTATAAAACATACTTTTCAAAAGCACAAGAAATGTTCACCAAGATAAACTACCTGTAGGCCAGCAAACATTATTAATAAATTTCAAAAGGCTACTAATTTACAGAATATATACTCTGACCACAGTAAAATTGAATTAGAAATCAATAATGATAGGGTACCTGTGAAAGCCCCAAGTATGTAGTTGGAAATTAATGGCATACTTCAAAGTAGCAAAAGAATTCTAAATATTCAAAGAATAAACCAGAAAGGAAACTAAATATGTTGAATTTAATGATAATGAAAGCAATATCAAAATTTATGAGATACAGCCAACAAAATGCTTCATGAAAAATTTGTAAGTTGAAATACACTTAAAGAAAGAAAGAAAGAGAGAGAAAATATTTCTACTCAGTAATCTAGGGTTTCACCTCAGAAGCTAGAAGCCAGTAAGAGATCAACACATTGGACCCAAAGTAAAAGAGGAAGAGTAAAGAACAGAATAATGTAAAATAGATAAAAGTATTAATAAAATTGATAAACCTCCAGGAAGGCTTCTTTTGAAAATGAGGGAACATCATTATGGATCTTTTAGAAAGTGGAAAGGATAATATAGGAATATTATGAAAGATTCTATGCTAATAAATTCAGTGACTTAGGTAACGTGGACAAATTCATTGAAAACCACAATTGACTAAAATTGGCACATGATTATAAAGAAAATATAAGTATTATGTATTTCAGAAATCACATTCTTTATTGAAAACCTTCTCACAAGGGAACTCTAGGTCCAAATGATGTTACTGGTATATTCTATTAACCATCTGAGGAAGATATAACTGCAATATAACACAAATTCTTTAAGAAGATAAAAGAGTCTTATTTATTTTGTGAGGTTTGCATAAGTTTGCTACCCTAAACCTTTGCAAAACTTTAAGGAAAAGAAAACTGCAGACCAAAACCTCTCATGAAACTAGACATAAAAATGTTTCACAAAATAGTATCAGATTAAATCCAGCATATAAAAGAGATCAGCAACCAGGTAGGATTTATACCACTAACGGAATTTTGTGAATCAGAAAACATAGTTAAACCACATTACCAGCTTTCAAAAGCATCATCATACGATCATCTCAACAGATACTAGAAAAACACAAAATTCAATATCTAGTCCTGGTGAAAAAAATACATTTAAGGAAATAGGAATGGAAATAAAAATATTCAGTCCTAATCAGAATAATAAAACAAAAGAAAAGGAAATGAAAGGCATAAAGACAGGAAAGGAGCAAAACCATTTGAACACAATATGATTGCCTAGTTTTTACATCCTAAGGAAAATAAGTTGCTAAATGAATTTAGGAAGATTACAGGACAGAAGGTTTATGAACAAAAAAATCAACTATATTTTTATGCACAGTGAGCAAACATAGAAACACTTTGAAATAAATTTCAACATAGAAACACTTTGAAATAAATTCAACAAAATATGTGCAAGACATCTACACTGAAAACTACAAAACACTCCCAAGGGAATCAACAATGTAAGTAAACGAGGTGATATATTCATGGACTGAAGACTCTAATATCTTGAAGAGTTTAATTCTAGCCAAATTGACATACAATACAATTCCCACTCATAATCACACTCAACAATACCTTCCCACTCACAATCACAAGAAGTTTTTAAAAATAAAAACTTATGAATTGATTCTAAAATGTGTATGAAGATGCAAAGGACCCACAATAAGTTTTGAACGGAGAGAACAAACTTGGGAACTCACACTACTTCTTAAAATGCCACAGTAATCAAGCCAGTATGGTATTGGCAAAGGTAGAGACAGATTAACATAGTACAAGAATGAGTTTGTAGTCACCAGTGATGATAGATTAATAAAATTTGAGATTATATAAAATTTTCTAAGAAAAATAGGCTATCTGAAGTATAAGAAGAAAATTCTCTGACACGGACAGGAGAACAGTTGGTACTCTCTGCAATAACTGTGACCTTTAAAACTGCACAGAACAGAAATACTAACTAGAGCTACACCAACGTGACACACATGACAGCCACCACTGTCTTCATTCTTAAATCATGTGTACCTAATTTCACATTGGATTAAAGTTCAATCACTTTGCAAATACTTTGGGATTAAATAAAAAAAATACTTTGGGGTAACTCTCCTACGAAGTTCTTATTTTATGAAAAATAATATTCTGAAAAAAGACTACACTTCAACTCTGTCATTTGGACCCCAGGTTTATTGTATCAGAAATCTTAGTATTTAGAGGTGTTTTTAGAAAGGAAAGAATCATCTTCACAAGATGAATAATCATCTTATACAATGTTGATTTGGAAAGTTTACACATAATTAACTGTTTCAGTAATTTTGTGATGGTGGTGATGGTCAGGATGGTGGTTATGTTGTGAAAATGATTTCTTTTATTTAAGAATAAGACAGAGTGGTGTGCTTAGAAGGATGCCAGGATGGGATCTGCTATCACTAGAGCAAACCGAGAACTTCGTCGTGACGGAAAATCTCAGAGCTCGGGTCCACGTTCTAGTTGATTTAATTCTTCATTCCACACTGCTTTTGAATTGCTGTAGGAAGCTGCACACAATATACTTACTTGTGTTTGTTTCCCAGCCCTACTGTGAGGATTTGAGGACACAGATGCTCTGTTACTTGACTTTGTATCCTCAATGGCAAACACAGGACCTGATCTACAGAAGCCCAGAAGAAAGAAGCTCTCTAATTGAGGCAGGAAGAATTTTTAGAGACATAGAAATGTCTCATCACAAAAGATGAGAAAAAACTCTCCCGGTGGCAAAGAGCAAAAGAGCCAGTCTGAGCAAAGGTGACAAGTTCAGGACCCCACAACCAGCATGGAGGAGGAAGGGACAGAGGCTGGACATGTAGGTCAGAGCTGGATTGTGAGCCCTTTGGTTCAATCAAAACACAGTACTATTTTTTTTTTTTTTTGAGACAGGGACTCACTATGCAGTTCAGGCTGGCCTTGAGCTCACAATGATCCTCCTGCCTCAGCCTCCCGAGTGCTAACACAGTACTATTTAAATTGACTGGTTTATCTATAGAAAACTAAATAAACTGTGCTAGGTGACTGAGAAGGAACAGCATTGGGCAAGCAATTTCCTGCTTGCTTCCCAAACTAAAGGTGGAGCAGAAATGGGAAAAGAAGACAGCACCAGTCAGTGAAACCAGGTTCCTCACCCATCTACTGAAAATGTGGCTGAGAATTTTTATCAGAGTTCTGGAATAGAGTGGCTCATTTGATATTTGGGTTGTAATAAATGTTTTTGTTTTGTTTTGTTTTGTTTTTTCTGGTACCAGGAATAGAACTCACAACCTTGTGCTTGCCAGGCAAGCGCTGTGCCGCTGAGCTAAATCCCCAGCCCCCATGGGTTGTAATAAATGTTGCCATCCATTCATGTGTGCTTGTAGACATGAATCTATACATCAGATCTTATTGACAAGGGTACACAAGGCATTTTTGGTCTCAGCGTGGGGAGACATTTCATTTGACCTGTGCACACAGCCTGGGACATTTCCAGGAGAAGCCAGCCTCAGATTTTCAGAGGTGCTGCAGTAGATCGATTCATGCCAATACTGTCCAGGGGGATCCTCACACAATCACAGCAGCCAAAAGTGCTACGGCACATCCTTTTATTTAAGCTGCTTCCTACAACAGTGATGAGACATGGGAAAGCCTGCAAGCTCAAAAGTGTCTTCGTACACAGTACCCCAGATGAGGTGACTCCAGTGGGAGTTCCTGCTGGGATAGAAAAGGATGAGGGGGAGAAACAGAGACACACACACACACACACACACACACACACACACACACACACACAGAGAGAGAGAGAGAGAGAGAGACAGAGACAGAGACAGAGAGAGAGAGCCATAGCACGCACATTTAGCCACTGAGACAATTCCCCTTTTCCTTCCTCCCTATCTCCCTTTCCAAAATCCCCCTTTTATTATTCAGAGCAGGTCCTAGAATTTGTCTCTGTCCTGCTTCTGATAGATGTTTGGCATCAGCGGATGTGTCTGCCCTTCATTTTTCTTCTCCCGGAGGTGTTCACAATGATCTCCTATACGGGTTACTTTGAAGTTCCTCGTGCCTACTGCGATTTACACTCCCCCACGGCCAGGGCTTTGCCTGCCTTGTTTACGGCCACATCACACTGCCTTGTACAACCTAGAACACAGGAGAGTCCCCATGAAATCCACTGAGCAACTAGATGAGCAGCCAGAGTTATTTCTGAGATTGTCTCCCAAGCTCCCTCTAGCCACTGAAGAGAAACAGCAGACACAGTGTCCTCCGTGTGACCCAGCTCAGCGTGAACGGTGGACCAGGGAAAAGTCTTAGCACCTCCTTTCCTCTTTGTAGCCTTATAATATGCCTATCCAACAAAAGGATTTCCACTGTTGCCTTGTCCCCCTCCTAGGCTCAGGTACTTCTCCAGGTGGATGCTGCTCCTCTAGAGAAAAATGCCCCCTTTATGAATCAGGGCTTTGTCCACACAGTGCTTGGCAGGACGATCTGCTCTGAATCAGAGCAGCTGCTGCTTATGGTGTATGGTCCAAGTGAACAAAAGTTTATTTAGGAATCTGTCATCCTTAGATGAATTCGCTTTTAAGTAGCAATAATATAATTCTAGAGTGAAGAACTGTCTCAAACCGCCCATATTTCCAATTGCACAGAGAAGAAAATTTTGAACTACTTCCTGTGGCTTGTGAGCTCTTCCTGTCTCTCCTACCATAGGAGAGGGGTAGGTATCTTCCTACCTTAACACCTTCCTGATGCCTACCTCATAGGCCTGCTTTCATCGCCATTTCTTTGCCAGGCTCTTTTCTATCTCCAGCCTTTGATATCCTAGACCACTCTCTCTACAATAACTACCTATTTCACTCCTACTGCTTTTTTGGGTTTCACCCCAAATGCTGCTTTGTCAAGAAGCTTTCTTGGCAAACCATTGGCTCAACCATTATTTTAAGTCTCAGCACTCTTATGTTGTTTGTAGCACTTTTCACAGATTGTAATTATGTGTGTGTGTGTGTGTGTGTGTGTGTGTGTGTGTGTGTGGTAGTAGTAGTATTAATAGTGGTGGTGGTGGTGTTTGTTATTTACATGTTTTCCTCCCTACACTGAAAATTTCTCAAGGAGAAATTTTTTATGACCATTGCATCCTAACCAGCACAATTACTGGCACATAGAAGTTTCCTAATAAATATTTTAAAATAAAGGAATAATTAAGGAATATTTTCTATGTAGCCCTTCCCCCTCCTCTTTAATGCAGAAATAACCTCTACAGTCTCCTTGACATAGAAATGAAGCACTCACTACATCTTGAGACAGTTATAGGGCTAGGCTGTTCTGAGTGTCATAAAGTTGGGATTAGATCACCTACTAGATTTGAGGAGTGATGAAGGTGAAAGAATCAAAACGACTTCAGAGCAGCTGGGAAAGCAGTGCTGCTGTGGACAGAAGCAGGGACACAAAGGGAGATAAGAGTTGAGCAGGGAGCTAGAGGAGGAAGAGCTCCAGGAGACCCCCACCTCCCACTCAGAAGGGTGTTGGGGTAGCTGAAGGCACCGGTCCAACAAGAGCATAAGGGAGCACCTGGGGAAAGATGATAAGAGCAACTGTAATATGTTGAGAATGAGGTGTCACCTGGACATCGAGACAGAGCTGCCTGGGAGGAAGATGGAGAGAGGAGTCTGGAGATCAGCAAAAAGGTCTTCACTGAGGATGGAAAATTGAGCCACTGGGATGCACGGACATTACCGGAGTAATGAGATGATCCACAGAATGACAAAAGAAAGTGGAGGAAGAGGGACCAGGAAAAGATACTGGGATGGAAAAGAAAGGTAGGAGAACCTGGAGCAAGTGTTGAGGGGGGCCAGCTGTGATACACGCTTCAGAGAACATGCAAGCCATAATACCTGCCTATAAATGATACACGTGTGAAAGGCAAACTGCAAAGCCTCTAAGGTTTTATGTTTAGGTGTGAGACTGTATGCGATGCTTATAATTACTAAAATGTCTGAAAAGTGTTTAATGTTAGTAGAGCGAAGACCACTGGGCTTGTTGACTGGAAACATCCCTGGAAAGTCCCTGGGGGCTTTTGAGAGAGCACCATGGTTAGCAGTGAGGGCAGCTAAGAATGGGAAGAGAGGGACAGGAAAGGAGAAGAGACTGAGACCAGCAGGGTGAGAGGTGCAGGTAGAGCAGGTCCCTGAGGTTTCCCAGAGGGCTGGGATCTAGAGCACACGTGCGGGTAAGCAAGAGCCACACTCCTCCCCTAAGACACAGCATGAAGGGAGAGGTTCAAGGTGAGGAGAGAAGAGTGATTTCATCCATGTCCCCAAAGAAATCATCTATTGAGGGTGAGGGAGATGAGGTGGATTTAGGGCTCTGAGAAAGGTTTGGAAGTCTCGCTGAGGGGAGGGGAAAAGGTATCAACAAGAGAGGAGTGGCAGAGTCACCACACAGTCACGGCAGTCTGGGTGGGACTGGGGTGTGGGATTTGTGTTGGAGGCAATCAGATGCTTTCACAGCTTCCTGCCATCTCAGAGCCTGGGTGTGAGAAAGAATTGGATGGGCACCGGACAAGCCAAGGCTGGGGGGAATCTGGTTGCTTCCCTTTGTTTTCATGTGGTTTCTCTCCACCCACGTGGTGTTAGTCTCCTTCAGTTGTTTTATCTAAAGCACCACAAACTGAAAGGCGTAATAGAAATGAGTTCTCATAGTTCTGAAGGCAAGAAGTTCAGAATCAAGGTGCCAGCAGGGCCGTGCTCTCTCTGAAGGCCCTTTCCTTGCCTTTACCTAGTGCTTCCCTAGCTGGTAGATATATCCTTCTAGTCTTTGACTTTGTCCTCACACAGCCAACTTCTCTGCATGCCCATTTTCCTCTCTTTATGAGGATACCAGTCATATACAACTTAGAGACCACCTTGTTCTGGTATGACCTCATCCTAACTCACTAAGTCTATAAAGACCTTATTTCTAAATAAGGTTATACTCTGAGGCACTGGGTGGACATGAATTTTTAGGGGATACTGGTCAACCAAATACACTGATGTTTGTGCACAGTGGAGATTCGAGCTTGAGGCAAGGGTGACCGTGAACATAGTGTCTAGAACTGAACCCCTAATGCCATGACTGGCCTGCCCAGTACCCACAGAAGTGTATGGTATCTACCCACCGCCAAGAACTCTTCCTACTTTTTTCTTTTAAAGTCATTTGTATTCCAGAAAAGGCTGTTATTCAGTCATTCTTACCTCAGTGTTGATCCCTGACCACAGAGAAAATGATCCTGCCGAAGGGAAAGAGGGATTAAAAGTGAGGTGAATCACTAAACTGCTAACACTACAACTACAAGCTAAATCAGCACGCTCAGATAAATCAAGAATTGCCTAAATTGGTTCAGAGATCCTTGTCTGTATGAAAGGAACCAACAAATTTTAAAGCATTTCGTTAAGTCACTTGCCTGCCTCGTTCAGTGATAGTGAATTCAAAGTCAACCAGATTTCAGCAGCCTCGCCCGGCTGTGGCTTAGGAGACTTTCCCCCTTGATGTTCCTAGTGTTGGTAGAATTTTCTTCTCTGAAGATTTGAGAACAAGCCTCATGAATTCCGGCACTGAGAATAGCTCCAACTACGCCCTTTTTAGATGGCATTCATAACCCAGAAAGGTAGGTGTCTTTTACCTTTTCTCCCCAGAGTGTCTGTAAAAATAAACCCCTGGGTTCTTGGATCCTTAGGAGGACAGGTGGGACTGTATCAGTAAAGGTAACTAGAAGTCTTGGGTGGAGGAAAGAATTTAAACAGGAGGAACCTATCTCTTTGTGGACCACATGACATCCCACAGTTCTGGGCTTTAGCACTGTTGACATCTGAGGGTCATCTGGGGTTTGAGAGCTGGCAGGGGCATGAGGCTCTTAGAGTTCAGCCTTCTCATTTATAGATGAGGAAACTGATAGGGAAGTAACTTTCTCAAGGACACAGTGAGGGCTTCTGGCTGAGCTGGGAATAGACTCAGGTCTTGAGTCAGCCCCATCATCTTTTTTACCATATGCAACAGCATCCAAAACAAAAATATAGGTGCAGGAAGTGAACTCGGCTCTTACATTCACCTGCTACGATTTAATTGGCAATCTCCACTTTCCGCCCCCCACCTGAAAATTCAGGCTCAGAAATGCAAAAGCTAAAATCGTCAGAGATTTATTGGCTCTTAAAAAAGCACTCTCTCAACATCTCTTCTCCCTGCCTCCATCCCTACCATCCTCTGGCAATCCATTAAAAATAGCTTTGACTTGAAATTGGCCTGAAGATCATCGTTGGCTCTGCAATTATATAACCCTGCAACTGAACGTATTATTATACAAGCAGAACCCAAATGAGTTTACAGTGGAGTTGTGCTGCTAGAGAGGAAAGCAAGATCCCTGCTGAGAATCTGCAGATGCTCTGAGGAGAGCTCAGGATGTGCAGATTCCTCCTCACCTCAGTGAGAGCATGTGGGGGTGGGAGTGGGGGTGCTCCAGAGGGTCCAAGAAGAGATTCTTCCTTGTCTCACCCTATCTGTAGGTATCATGACCATGCAGGCCAATATGGAGTGGACTTTGCAGACTCAGGTGGGGCAGATGGATGAGGATCTGACTTCCTTTCTAGGAGATAGGACCAGGGATTCTCTACACAGAGGTAACTTGCAGGATATAGAATCATAAATTCTGAAAATGCTTTGCTCTGTGAACACCTCAAGATCATCTTGCTTGTACAGCGCATACCCTTTTGTGTTCGGATGATGAAACCGAGGTCCCACGGGATGAAGTGACATACAGGAAACACTCAGAAAGACATTGGCCGTGTCAGAACCAGACACCAGAGCACTTCACTCCATGCGCTGTGTGCCTTCCGTACAGCAAGCTTCAGCTCACAGCATCGCTTTCCCACTGCACGCCCCCCAAATTTGCAAAAGAACCTTAGCCTCTGCCACGGTGCTGCAGAATTAATCTTTTACAAAGATGAATCCAGATGCCAACCTTTTTATGGGTGCCTGCTTGTCTCAGGTGACATGCTAGTGAAAAGAGGGGATATTTTGGTTTGAATCCCAGAGCCTTGTTTTTTCTTCCACAAGATAGGTGCAACAGTGACCCTTCCATTGTGAAGTCATTGTAAGGAATAAAAGGGTGAAAAGGAAGCACTTAGCACAAGTCCAGGCACACAGAAAGTGCATGAACACAAGAGCTGTTGCTCTGAGAAGCCTGTACAGGAGAAGAAGGGAGACTGGCCACTTGGTAACAGAGAACCACAGCAGGAGCTGGGGAAGGCTGCTGAAGGGAGCGTAGCAATGACAGGTGGAGAGGAAGATGGCACACAGAGACGGTCAGAGGGCCTGCAGTATTTCGCTCCTGGTTCTTACTTAGCAGCTCTGTGGACTGTGAACTGAGGGAAGTCACCAAATCTTCTAGGCCTTCTAGGTCTGTAAGTTTAGCGGATTTTCCAGGTGATGGCTGAGGTACTACCGCCCTCATACTACAGAGGTCTACAGAAATTTTTCTTCCCACAGTTAGAAGGAAAAACCCTGAGATTCTATCTCACCTAAAAAAAGCATTTCCCAGATCCTCTTTCCTTCCATCCATTCAACAAAATACCTATCAGACATCTTCCAATGTCAGGCCCAAGTTTCCCAGAAGAATGCCTAGATTTATGTTTGTTTTGCAGTCATCATCAGGGATGATAACTGAAAAGGGAAGCAGGGCTCCCCCAAAAGATGTTCCAAAAGGTCAAAGAGGGGATCCCAGACTTGGGAACTCTGATATAGTTTGGGTGGTGGCAGCAAGGGAATGATAAATATGATACCTGAGTCATCTGGACCTTCCTCCAGCCTCCTAAAAATCATTTTGTGAGAGGCCATGAGTGGTACCACACGCCAAACATACCTGGTGCATACTAAAAAATGATGAGCACAGAGCACACTTGTGCATATGTGCACATGTGTGTGTGTGGGGGGGTGCAATGGGTAGGCTCTGTGGCTGAGAACTCTAAGAAGTGTGGAGCTCCCCAGATGCAGTAGACGGTACTAAAAGCTTTGCAGTGGTCATCTGTGAGGGTCAGTTGACCCAGGCCTTTCCAGGTGGACATTTACATCACCTACGTCATCACTGCTTTTCAGGTACACCCACAAGTCCGTGATTTACAGGGGTTGGAAGGTAAAAGAAAGCCGTGGTGTTCTTTTCTCTGTGTCTTTCAAACAACTAACCTCCACTGTCCTCCTCTTCTCACAAACAGGAAGCTCCAGCCATCCTTTCTGGTAGGGCTGCTGGAGAACATATTAAAGAGGAAGCTGACACTTTCACATAAGACCCAGAAGAGGTGACAGATGAATGTCTTCCTTTAAAAACACATTCACAAGAAAGAAAATGCCGTGGATTGGATTTTCCCCATGGAATTTTCAGCAATGGTGCTGCTATTCCACAAGCATGCCAATAGATGAATTTTCTCTAAGCACAATTGTCAACAAATTCTGATGTGATTCTCAGACTTTTTCAACATGAATAATTCAATATGGTTTAGTGAGTCTTCGCAGCAAGTCGGGATGTCTTACCACATAGCTTCAGACGCATAGCTTCATTTAAAAAAAAAAAGGTATCCCTGTTCTCCAGAGATAATTCTCAGCCTATTTCTAAGATAGATTCTTTGGAACTCTGATATAGTTTGGGTGGTGGCAGCAAGGGAATGATACATATGATACCTGAGTCATCTGGACCTTCCTCCAGCCTCCTCAAAATCATTTTGTGGGAGGCCATGAGTGGTATTTCTAAGACAGAAATACCTATTTCTAAGCTAGATGTGAAGGTCTGCCACCCAGATGCCCTTTCAGGATGGAAGCACTCCTTCTTCCAGCTGCTGAGGGCGCTGACAAACAACCCAGTCCCCATCCCGGGCACCCTGCGTATAGATAACTCACTCAACTAAGATCGTGTCCCTTTGGGGTGGGGTGGAGAGCCAACATCCAGGACCAGTCTGCCTCCTTGCCCCAATTCAGGACATTTCTGAAGGGCCCTCTTGGCTCTGGAGCTCCCTGTGGACCAGGATCTCTGAGGCCTTCGTGTGACTGGCATTACCTTCTACCTTCTGTGCCCATGGCTGCCTCCCTCCCTTCCTCTGCAGGTATGGAGCTTAGATCTTCGAGCATTAGATTTTCTTGATGCAGTTAGTTCTCCATCTCAGAATGTGATTGACCAACAGTGCCAACTATCAACACCTTTAGGTTGTTCTTGACCACACTTACACTAGACCTCCTACAGGGATGAATTTGTCTTTAAAAAAAAAAATTATTGTCTATATTCTCTGCTGTTTGTTGTCTCTGGATAGATGGCCCCTCCTAGGGTTAGCTACTTCTAGCAAAGGACTCACCTGTAAATGCACCTTTCGTATACACACAAAAAACCTAATGCACACACTTCCTCTCTAGCTCTTCAATGGGCTGTGACACTCTGGACCCACTTTGCTCTACATGGAAATTGTGAAGCTTCATTTCTCTGGTGCCCTAGGAAAGCTTGAAAAGAACCTTCCCTTGGTTCAGCATCACTGGGGACCCCACCTACCTGATCTGTTCATCCTAGCATCCTATGATGTCTTAGTTGACAGACTACCCCAGAGCTCATCCAATTTAACATCTTCATTTGGCAGAGGATGAAAGCAAGGTCCCGAGAGGGGAATCTAAGTCACTGAAGGCTACACAGGCTCTTGAGTGGCTGATGTAGGTTCCTGAGCCAGAAACTCAAAACAGTAGAATGTAACAGTTAGGACTCTGGGCTCTAACTTTACAGCCTGACATTTGAATTGGTCACCAACTATTTATGTAGCCTTGTATTAGTGAAATTACGTTTCTACAATTAGTTTTTTTATTTGTACATTGAGAAGGATAATAACATTATAGAACAATTATGGAGACTCAACCAAATAATACGGCACTATCTGCCTGGCAGGTCATGTCCTGTATAAATGCTAGCTAGCTACATGTGTTAGAGACCAATAAAGATTCTACTTCCCTTCCACTGTGTAGAGCTGTTGGTGCAGCAGTGCTCAGCACCCCTGGGCTGTATTTCCCAGCCCCCTTTCTACTGAGGTAGGGCCACATCGCTAAGTGGTGACCATAGAGGTATAAGAAGAACTGGTGTCACTGTCAGGCTGCGTGATAAGGTCACAGGTGCAAAGATTTCCTATGCTATTGATTGCATTATGCCAGAGCAACTCTGCAGTCAGTCCCAAACGGTGGCGCTACAGATGAAAGCAACCTGCTCCCTGAGTTGGGACCTTACCAGGGACATTCATCTTTGTGTGGATAAGAATTAAACAGGTACCTTGAAAGCCAATGAGATCTGGGGGGCTGTTACAGTAGAGAGGATGAAATATCCCGACCAATACTTTTATAATTATTATTATAGATAGGACACACGTTGAGAAAACAAAAGGGAAAATTAGACTGTTTAGCCATTATGACTCAGCGGCAGTTTTGGAGGCCTGAAGGTGAGAAAGGTGCACATTTACGTCATTCATACCTACACTAATCCTCATGCCGAAAGACTTACATTCTCCTGCTATTAAGTAGCAGAGGACAAAGAGGCAGGATCCAAGCTAGCTGTGTCCTTACGGCCTGACACAGCCTCCCTGATGAATGGATAAGGGGAGGAAGCTAAGTGACTCCAGCCCTGACAGTGCACTCCCTAAAACCCCATGAAAAATGGGAAAAGCACTAGCATCACTGCAGCTGTGTCCTCGTCTTTCCTCTGCCTGTAGCTGTATGTCCTTGGCCAAGCCGCAAAAATGTCTTGAGCCTCAGCCTCCTCATCTGTCAGTGAGGATCTGACGGACTTAGGGGATCCTTCAGTTCTAATGTTTTGGATTTTTATGAGTCCATTCATTCAACAGGCATTTGCTGAGCAGGTACAAAGATCTTTAAAAGATGGTCTCTGACCTTAAGATGCTCATAGTCTGGAGAGGATTTACCTGTCCTGGCATTAGGCACCATGGAAATGGTTTCTGTGCAGTGTTCTCGGCCTGGCCTTTCAAAAGCTTCACTTACTCTGGCACAAAATAGAAGAGGAAGAGGTTAAGCAGCTCTTCACAAGGCCAAGTACTCTAAGAAAGGTATTCACTCTGGAACAGCCTGGAACAGGCAGCGGTTCAGGAAAGTCTCCTCTTTCCTCTGCAGCTCAGAAACACTACATTGTGGACCTCAAAAGACCTATTATTGCATCGCTATTTCACAGGTAAAACTAAGGCCCAGGGAGATTAAATAGCTCATGTGAGACCACTTGCCTGAAGACTAGGTCAAGTTCAGGCTGTCTATGCCAGTCATCTTGAGTCATGGCCTTGGAAGAAATTTGGAAATACACCGCCACACTCTACGCCCATGGAGAGGCCGGGTGAGTGTTTTCACATCAGTGGCACCTGGATTCCCTGCTCTGCAAACTTCTGTGTTTCTTTAATGGATCTTATTGAACTAGGAAAGTCCTAAAGCTCCTTCTATAGGATCTGAGAAGTATTGTTCTAATTCTAACAGCCACAGCTCTGACACACGGTTGCTGAGAAGCCTCTGGACTTCCGTAAAACCTTCAGCCTCAGTTTCTAATTATTGTGCCTTTTCAGTTTTGTTTTAAAATGGATATCGTAAAATTAGTCAGACAGCCAAGCAAGGGCGCAGGTGCAGCGTCGCTTGTGGGGAAGAGCCAACAGCTACCTTCTGGTTCAAAGGATCCAACTTTCCCAGGAAAACAAAAAGCCCCTCACTCTGTTGCCATGGGAACAGCTCAGCCATGCTGAAGATGCTCTGCAGGAGGCGGCCTGGAGCAGAGTTGGGGAGAGGGCTTTCTTTCCAGTGAGGCAGGGAGGCTGTGAGAAAGCAATCCTGCGGGCTCTCGTGATTCCTGCAGAGGCTGGGCCCGTGCAGCGCCTTTTTTCATGATGTTAACCAGCTGGCAAGAACAGGGGCCGTGGCCCGAGCTTCTCTCCATATGACTGCGGTGCTCGGCTTCCTGTTTAAGGGCTTAGACCCCACTGCTACAGCTCATCCCTGTCCTACCAGGACTTGACCGGCCACCCTTTGTCTGAAGGAGCCAAGATGGACCAGAAGACTTGTTACACCAGGGAAGATCTGGAGGTGGGGTGGAGGGCTCACTGGGGAGCGTGGGCAGCCCCAAGTCTCTTTATATGCCTTTGGGGCCTTTTATTGCCCCCGCCCCCACATCACACACTCAAACAAAGATTAGCAGTGATTATTGTCTCCTGGCCCATTTTCTCTTTGGCTGTTTCACAGGAAGACTCACTTCGCAACCCACTCCCAGCTGCTCCTGACTCAGCTACACCCAAGGGGGTCTTGCCTCCAACCATCCCTTTTGAGGAACTCCAGCTTTACTAGGTCCAGGGCGGTGAGGAGGCCTCTGAAGGCACAGCAGTGAAAAGCATGAGCTCTGATGCCTGCCTTGGCCTTGTGTGGCCCTGCCACTTCCTGCTCTGTGACCTGGGTACCGGACACTGAATCTGAGTCTCAGTTTCTTCACCTGTCAAATGGGTCCCAGTCGTATCAATCTCCTAGGATGGACAGGCATATTGTAGGATACACTGCATGAATAACACTTAACGGAGTGCCAGGGACATAATGGGGAATTAATAAATACAGACTTAGAAAAAAATCTAAAGTTAGACTACCGGGTCTTTACAATTCTCCCACATGTAGGAGACTGTGGTTTCTAGCTTTACTTCTCAAGAAAATATATTATGTTCACCTTCTGTGTTTAACATTATTTCAATGTTTTAAAAAGGGTCTTCACTATATGTTATTCTTTTTCTTCCTTTAAAAATTGTTTATATTAAAACATGATGTAGAGGGGATGCAGTAAAGTGTTACCAACGTGCTTAGTGGTAGGAGACTATTTGGAGTCTTTTCTCTTTTGTCATGGAAAAAATATTTTAAGAAGTGGTGTTAGCTAACGTTCTGTCTATGTGATCTCTATTCTCTTTGTGACATCTGTAGAGCGATCTCAACAATTCCCGAATTTTAATTATCTTTTCCACTGGAAGTATTTTCAAGTCTCCCTCTGTAGGTCTGGCTTCCTCCCCAAGCTCTTGTCCCCCAGGACAGGCATACATCCATGAGGAGAAGACGGAAGAAATCTATAACTAACCAGTGACCTATGGTGTGTTGCTGCCTACAAAACTCTGCCACACTTACTTTATTTAATACCCCAAATAGTCTTGTGATAGGACTATTGATATTCATCATTCCTATGTCACAGAAGAGAATTTGGAAACCTCAAAAGACTAGCCTACCCCATTTGTTTCAGCCAGTAGATAAATAGTGGAAGTACAAATCAGAGCCCGGGTATGCAGATGCTACTTCAGAAAAATTTCCCCGTAGGTAGAATGTCTGGCCACCCCAAGTTGATTCTTTTTACACGCAATGTGATCTCTCCACTTGCCTCTCTCTCTCTTTTCAGTTATGGTGTCCACCATTCTGTCCCCAAACCAGCAGTTCTCCCTGATCCTATCTCTGTCTCTCTCCCTGTCTGTCTCTGTCTCTGCCTCTGTCTCTCTGTTTCTTTTGGTCTCTCTTCCTCTTTCTCTCTCCCTTCCCTCCACTACTTTATTCAACCATGAAGCTCTGTCAGTTCTTCTCTTTTAATGTCTCTCAGACTGCCCCTTTTCTCCATTCCTACTGGGCCCCTTATATTCAGGCTCTTGCAACCTTATCTCTGGGTGATTCAACTACACAATTGCTCTCACTAACAGCACTACCATAACCAGGTTAGTCTTATTTATCGTCTTGTGATAGTCAACTGATTGTGTCAACTTGAGTGAGAAATGGCCAATTAACTGGATTCATATAGTTCTGGGTGTGGTTGAATGGATTTACTGAAAATGGAAGGGCCACCCTGGATGTGAGTGGAACCAACCAATGGGTTTGTGCCTGAATGGAATAAAAAGGGGAAGGAAGAAGGAAGGCTCGCTTTTGTCTCCTCAGAGGAGCTCCAGTCTTCCCCCGCACTTTAGGTGTCCTCTCCTGGCTTCCAGCGCAGACCCTCCAGGATTCTGTCACAGAACCTCTGGCCTCCTGATATAGACTCACACAGGACACTGAAGTGAGCTCCAGACCTCCAACCTCTGACCAGATCTGGGGAATCTCCATGCACAGACAGCCTTCTGTAAACTCCCACACCTGACTCTGCAGGAGGCCGTTGTAAGCTTACCTTGTAAATCCTTACACATGTGTATCCTTATACATATATATGTGTATGTATGTGTAATCCTTATACATATATATCTTACATTCAGTCTGTTTCTCTAGTGAGCACTGACTGATACGAGTCTTTTGTACAAAAACTTCAATAGCTCATGGCTGACCATCGCTGCCTAACAGCTAAGATACTCAACCCTCCCTAGGCCTCTTTTTTGCTTTAAGTCATTGTTTCTGTGCTAATCAGCTTTCCAGTGCTATAACAAACACCCGAGATAATACATGTACAAAAAAAACATTTTTAATTTGGATCATAGTTTTGGAGGTTTCAGCTCATGCTCAGTTGGCCCTGTTGCTGGAGGCCTGTTGTGGAAGGTCATGGTGGAAGCACACAGTAGCTCAAAACCAATCATCTCATAGCTATGACAACAAGAGAAAGAAGAGACAGGGGTCCCACTATCCTCTTCAGGAACACACCCCCAACAACCAGAAGACATCCCACTAGGTCGTAGCTCTTAGAGGTTCTACCACCACCCAGCTTTTGAGGGACATTTCAGATTGAAACAAAAGCATTCCCTTATTCAGACATTTACCTCCAGCCATGAATGTGTGGCTTGTCCAGAAATAAGAAGTGGGTTTCTTTCCAGGTGCCAAGAGATCAGAAGGTGATATCGACCTACAGCCCACTACTGACAAGGTTTATGGGATCATATTTAACTCAGAGAAAAGGGGTAACAAAAAGAATGAGTGATACCTGCTATTACTGAATGGATAGAGTAACGAATGGCATTCATTTTTGTTTCCTTCTATCTTTGTTATTAGTTTGAAACCTAGGCCATAACCTTGTCTTTTCCCCTAAATCTAATTTCTCTATAGAGAAATCTATTTCTCCTAACACACACTGTGCACACAGTGAATACTCAATAAGTATTTTTAAATTGTTCCAAACGTTTTTCTAAACTGATTTTGAGCTACAGTATCAAGCAGAAACCCTGTAGGATAGAGTAGTGGTTCTTAACCCTAAGGAGTTTTTAAACACTGATGTCTGGGCTCACTCCCATAGGTTCTGATTTAATTAGCCTGGGGTAGATCTATATTAGTAGTTTCTAAAGCTACCCAAAGCTGAGAACCACTGGCTTAAGGAAAGGGTAGTAGATCTCAGAAATCCTGGTTGCTGAATAGCTGTAGAATGATGAACAAATCACTTTGCTGGGTCTCCATTTTCCCTGTAGAAAACAATGTAGTTCTACTGTATTATTTTTATAGAATACTCAAATTCTAATATTTTCTTCTTTTTCCTAAAGCATTTCTACCAGCAGAGCCCCGCTTACCTTGGGTAAGCTAATGACCTTTATCAGATGCTCTCAGAATTAGAAAAACTTAAAAATATAATGTATGTTCTTTTATTTTGTCTTTTTCCCAGGATGCTCTAGCCATTGGAAACATCACTTTTTCAGTCAATCAATTGATATTGAAAAAATACCATAAAAAAAATAACATGGAGAGGGACATGAAGCCCCACCTATCTCAGTCTTATATATGCATAGTTGACATTTTCTCACATTCATGAAATGTTCCATAAGAAAAGTCTCTAAACTTGTCTTGAAAACCACATTGTTGCCTTTAAGTGTCCTACATAAGAAGGATCCCTAATATTGCTTAGAATAAATAAAGGGGCTGTGGGTAGACTAACAAGAAACATTTGTCCTGAGGACTCAAGATATAACTAAAGAAAAAAAACTCACTCACACACACACACACACACACACACACACACACACACTCACCACTACCACCATCACCAACTTAGAAAACCTAGGTCCCTGACAGTAAGAGTGTTTGGTGGTACCAAGGGATGGAAGGGATCCATGTGTTCCTCACACCATTCCAGGTAGGTCTCTTTGACTTAGAGTCCTGGTATCATCCCAAACCTAGTATCAAATTATTCATGTATGGCCAATTTCTGGCTGCTGGAAGGGCTTCCAGAATGCTTCTTAACTGCTGAGCAGAGCAGGAAGTAACAAAAGCATCTTTAACACTTCCAGTCCTGTTTGCCTTCTATTCCCCTAGTCATGGCTCTCAAATTCATCTGGAGAAAGTTATATGCAAATTAGACTAGAAAGAGGCGGAAAAGATGGGCCTAGTATGGGGGGAAACGAAAGTTGTATGGCAGACAAGAAACTGAGAACCAAATGTTCTGTTTGTTGAAAACGGTCTCTTTGATGCTGAGACAAGATTCACAGAGGATGGACAGATTCAGAGTGCAGACCTGGCAAAGGTTAGACTTCTGGACCCTGTGTGTGGAGGGGGCAGACTTTCCCAATTCCCCCAGCATCTTATTTGGATTTTTATTTAATCTTATGGACCAGCTGTGTTAGGCAGCTTTCCATTGTTATGACAAAGTCCTGAGATGATTGACTCACAGGAGAAAAGCTTCATGTTGGCTCACAGTTCTAGAGGTTTTGATGCATTTGCCTGTGATGACATCATGCCAGGAATGTGTGGTGGAGCAAAACTGCTCACCTCATGCTTTAGAAATGACAGGAAGAGACCAGGGTCCCATGTCTCCGTTTGAGGACACAACCTCAATGACCTAAAAGAACTTTCTACTAGGCTCTCCCTCTTAAAGTTTCTACAAGCTCCCAGTTGTGCAAGGCTGAGAAACACGACCTTGACATATGGCCCCTCAGGAGACAGTTAAAATCCAAACTATAGCACCAGTGTTCCTTGGCCACCTCCAAACAGCTAGGTCTCAGTTCTAAACACTTTTCTCCCTGCTGAGTGTGAACAGTAGCAGCTGAAGTTGATGACAGGCCACACTGGTAGCTGAGTTTGCCTACCTGGGGCCACCGCCAGGAAGCGCCTTCCATCCGCTGAAATTTCTTTGCTTAGTCCCAAGTCAAGATGTCCCTCCTGGTAGCAGTTGATTTGCGACGTGCCTTCCAAGCACAGAATGTGGGCCCTCTAGTCTAAGCCATCTTGTCCTTGATTTTACAGATGAGGAAATCAGACCCTTCTAGAGAGGAGACGTCCCCCTGGTCCCATACTTGGTGGCATTATTATGATACTCTGAGGGGTTTTGCTAAGGCCTAAGAGGTACTGTGAGGGTGAAGGAAACCATAAGCTTAGATTTCAGCATTTTCTTTTCATCCTGAAGTCTCCTCTTTGGTGCCCTTGTTATAGGCAGCTGAGTTAGATAGAAATATTATAGGCAGTCAGACAGGGCCAGGCCCTTGAAGGAGCCAACATGAGAGACAAGACACCTTGTGAATGGAGACATGTTTGCTGTGGGCCAGACCTCAAGACAAAAGAACTAAACAAATTCACCCACACACCTCCCTAGGCGTAAACATCAGGGACTGGTATTCTAAATAGGTAGCAATCACCTTAAAAAAGCCAGCAGTCACTAGCCCAACCCCCTACAGGAAAAGCCCCTGTTCCGCTTCATGCCCGCTTGCTATGCGACTCACTTCCCCATTTGATCCCAGTTTACTCAATTTCACCTGAACAGTTACACTTGTAATCTTACTGGCTGACCATAGTTTTGTCCCACCTCATGCCCACCTTGTAATTTCCCATTTTCCCCCATCTTGGACCCGCCTCACCTCAGGGTTTTGCTCTATGAAATCCCTGGGAAGGGCAAGGTCCTTGGCAACCCACTCGGGCCCTCTTCCGTCCCTCTCTCGGACAGAAGCTTTCTTTCCCTCAATAAATATATTCTGCTCTTAACCTCCGTTGCTCCTAAAATTCATCCTTCGATTTTAGAGAACATGAACTCATCCCAGCTATCGTTCAGGTTGGGAGTTTTTATTTTCCTGTATCACCCTCAACCTCCCATATCTTCTACATCACCTCCACTCTGCCGATCCTCTAATCTGTGTGTCTCACTCATCCCAACCTAAATTTTGGGTCTCTATTTCCAATTCCCATCCTTATCTCAAAAGAAAAATGCTCCAAATGAAACTCATCGTTGACCCCCAACTACCTTACTAACTTGCTTTTTACTTTTGGATTCTCCATCATAAAGGCAATGCTACCAATCTAATCACGCTAGGTCAAATTCAGGCAGCCTCGAAGTTTCCCTTCATAGCCTCCAAATCTATATAATTCTTTCGTATCCATCTCCCCTGGCCCCTTTGATAGACACAATCCAGGCTCCTGCCACCCTTCACCTGCATTACATGACAATTTCTTCCTTCCAGAGGCCTTCCATCCTGCATTCTTCCCTTCTGCTGCTTATCCATCCTCCGAATGGCCATCAGACTCACTTTTCCGAAATACACACCTGTCATGTCATTTCCTTGCTCAAAGCCTTCTGTGACTGCATTGCTGCCCATAGAGTCATGCTCAGAGCTGTGGGGCCAGGCTTTCTACTGCTTGCTTAGACTCTGAAGTTCTTTCTTTCTCAACCTTGCTCCTACCACAGTTTACTATTCACTCCTTCCTCAGGAGACAATTTCTTGACCAGAAATGTCCTTCCTCTCGTGTTACATTGACTACGTCCTCCTTCTTCCTTGATTTACCCTTTAATGAAGCTGTGTCCCACCCCACACATTCTCCCACAGTGCTTCAATTTGTAACGTTTCATTTGGTAGCGCTTGATTATTTAAGACAATGAAAAGATGTTAGAAGATGACAAACCTAAGGAAGGTGGGATAGGGTGGCCTCCCTTGACATGTTCTCTCTCCGCTAATCAAGGGGTCAGGCCTCGGGCTGCTCGAAGGTTTCTCTCCTCCCTTGGTACCTTGACCCTCCATTTGAAGTTTTCCCATCTGAATTACATGACAGATGGGGGCTGAAGAGTTTTCTTTTCCTACCACTTTAAAACTCATGAAAAACAAAAAGGATGTCTGAAGCTAGGCTGCATGGGCAACTGTTAATGTTATCACCAGCTTCACTAGCTTTTATTGTAGTTACAGGCTTCACAGCTATGCGGTAATAGTGGAAGTGGCCACACATACGAAGTTAGTCTCATTACTGGCTTGGACTTTGGGCCTAAATACCAATGCCTCATTCCTGTCCCAGAGGCTAGATCCGGGGAAGGTACATTGTCCTGTACAGGGGAGATGTAAATACAGTTCCCTACTGCAGCCAGTCCCGCCTCAGCTCAGGCCTTTCTGAAGCTTGGAAAGGCCGTGTTCAATGTCTCAGTGCAGGAAGATGGAACGAACCCAAGAAATCTTATTTATCCTCCTGAGGAGGTTTCCACAGAAAGCAGGCTGTCCTGGGGCCTGGTTGTTCTAATCTGCACTCCTGGACATTAAGGATAGATATTCGCTGCTGAGAAAATTTTTCTTAGTGGGTACTATGCCCGTATGCCAGGTGTCTGCACTGAGTTTTAAATAAATTATTTCATTTGATCCCTCCAGAAATCCTAAGTGGGCATAGTTATTATTACCCTTATTTTATAGTCTAGATGACTTTGCATCTTGTGACTGACAAAACAGAACATTTACTAAGATTAACTAATGTTTCCATGCATTTGTTGAACATTTTCTGCCAAGCACTGTGGGAGATACAAGGATAAATCAAGTATGTTCCCTAACGCAAGAAGTTCTCAGGCAATGGAGGAGACACTTACGTATTCAGGTAAATTGGAAATTGTTAGATGAGGGTGAGACTGCCACAGACTCAGCGGTCCTACTTAGAAAAAGGAATTTGAAAGCTCAGATTCTGACAGGCAGAGAGAGAAGGGCATATGCTTCTGATGAAACTAAACTGGAAACTCTTCGAGGGCAAGACCCAAACTTCTACGCATAGTTCAACTGGAGAGATATTTTATCATGCGTCTTCCACGTCCTTGCCCGGGTGGCACGCGTATGAGGGCGTGTGGGAGACAGATACAAGGGAGACAGCTGTTACTCCCAGGCCTCAGGGCAAGCTGCTTCTTTACCACCAACAGTATTTCTGCTCTGCCTTACCACAAAATCTCCTTACTCTTTCCCTCAATGAATACTTGATTGACTTGTTTATTTCACTCTCCTTGGCTTCATCTGGGTCAGACATCCCAGAATAGCACCAGGGGCTAGAATTTTGAGATCCAAAGGAGCCTCACACCCGAAAACATTTGCCTGTTACTAAGTTCATCTGTGTGCGTGTTTTAAAGGAGATTGAATGGCCTTCCTTCCTGATGCCCAACTCACTTGAGGTTTACCTGCAGATTCAAATGTTCCCTTTACAGAGGTGCAGTGGGTTCCCTGTGTTCATTTTTGTGGTGTGTGTGTGTGTGTGTGTGTGTGTGTGCGTGTGTGTGCATGCGCGTGTATACACGCAGGTACAAGTGCTATTTCTCAGGATCACTATTCCTGCTGGAAGAAGTGGGGGGAGCCGTCCTGCACGCCTCTGTAGACGGAAAGGGTACCTGCATCCAGGGTCCCGCCCTTCAGCATGGCTAATTGACCTGAATGGCAGAACTCTTCTGGGAAGCCCCAGGGGCTTGTCTGGGGAGAGCGAGAACACTCATAATACAAAGGCAGAAAAAATAACAACAGTCCGTCTTGGCACCCTGGCTGTAAATGGCTCATTTACTCTGGCAAGAGGAATGGAGTTTTAATGACAAATTGTGATGCCGCACAGCAGGCTTGGTGGTGTGCTGTAAATTATTTGAAATAGGCGCTACGCCTTAATAAAAAGAGGACTGCTTTCTGCTGTGGAGTCTGGACGCAGCGGTGGAGTGAGGGCCACTCCATCCCTCATCCTCTCTCCCCGCCAGCCCAGTGCTCCCCCACACCAGCCCCAGGCCCGCTCTCTCCCACCTCCAGCCATGAGGAGCCGAGCAGGTGGGCTGTAGCACTGCATTTTCTCTTCTGGGAGGGCAAAGGCAGACAGCTGGGTTCACCACTCTCAGGGGCAGAGAGCACAAGGCTCACACCTACTTGCCCTGTTGGGAATTTCCTGGATTTTCCTCCACGCATTTATCTTCATAAAGGAGCAGAGAACTTGAGGAGCTATGTTAGAAAGATTTAGTGGCACACCAGGAGACAGGAATGGTCATACCATTCACATCTTCTAAAAAGACAACGTCTGTGAAGGAGCAGCCTGGGATAGGAGGCAGATGCCAACATGGCCGAGACAACGCTCACAAAATATCCATGCCCTCTGTTACCTCTCCCAGCCTTCCTTGCAGTTGGGGCGGGTCATGTGACTAGACCGGCCCATGGACTCCCCGTGAAAGTGCGATGTATGATTTCAAGGCTGAGGAAGTTGAGAGTCTAGTGGCTCATGTCTCTCTCTCTCCTTCCGTGGTGATCTTCGAGCGCATCCACTGCAGATGAAGTAGTCATGAGATAAAGCAGCGCAACATGTCCTACACTGAGCTTTGTATTCTCGTGAGCAAGAAGTAAATCTTTATTGTGTTAAGCCTGTTAGAGTCAGGCTCTCAGGGTTTACTTGTTACCGCAGCACGCCCAGTCTACCCCAAGTCACGTAACCACCGTCTCCAGGGCTTGTACTGGGAACCGTGTTTCCCGGAGCTAGGCAGTAAGTTCCCTGTCCTGCCGCCATGCTTTACTCCCACGAGCGTTGAGGAGAGAGGAGCCAGCAATGGCAACACCGTCAGCCAGGCCTGCGTCCCAGCCCTGGCTCTGACTCGCTCGCCCATCACAGACAGCTCACCTACCTGCTCTGAGCCTCATTTTCTCCATCTGTGTAACAAGAACATCTATCCCAGTAAGCTACTGTGACAAAAAAAGAGACACTTTTATAAAACCCTTAACACGGTTCTCCACACAAGAGCGCTCAGAGATATCAGTTCTCTCCTTCTGCTCCTGGATGTCATCCTCCTCTGGCTGTGATTTGGTCCTAAGCGAAGTGAGGATAACTGACCCACGAGAACAGAGCCTGAGAAGTGCTCCCTAAACTTCTGAATGTTGTGTGCCGCTTAGGGGTTATATTTCCCCAGGCAAGCTACATAATCTCTGTGCCTCACTTTCATCATCTGCAAAATGGGACAGGAAAGAAATCTCTGGCACTGGGTTGTTTCGATGATTAAACAAACAATACCAACTAGGTAACTTGCTTGAAACAGCGCTTGGCACTTAGTAACCATAGCACACAACAGTTATCTTCTGTTATTATTGTTGGCTAATCTCACCTTGAAAAAGCCGTCTACTAGCAGCTTTTGTGTGTACATGAGTTAGAGACCATCAGATCCAGAAGTGCCGTTCACACAGACATCAACACAGGTGGCATATTTTCCCGTGCCTAGGTTGTTTTAAAACCCTCCTCGTCTCGGGGATGGCTCTGTCTTCCCACTAACACTACTGTGTAACTCTGTTTATGCATCTGTCATCTCATTCATTCAGCCCTGGTGCTTATCCAGTGCCCAGAACACAGTGGGCACTGAATAAATGCCTAGAGGAGAAATGACTGCAAGGTGCTTGGGAATTCACTAAGAGGCTGAGACCTTCAAACTCCTTTTGAGGGCCCAGCCACCCATTCATCTTTCAGAAGACAGCACTCAGTGCTAAGCAGGGGCACACACACAATGATTGGTGTCCTTCTAATTCTTCCATTTTTAGTTCATTAGCAGGACGAAGGAGCGACGTGGAGGATTTCAAATCACTCACCCTGAAGACCAGAATGGCTGACATGAAACACACACAGGTAGTTCACGGTGGAGCTAGAGTTGGATCCTTTCACTCTTTCTGTGGTACCTGTTTGGTTGAAATGAGTTAAAAATGGAAGGATGAGCTTATTTGGGGCTGGTGAGTGCCCCTTTGGATGATCACTTCTTGCTTATTTCAGAATGGGAGAAAGGAAGCCAAACTAAGAAATGAACATCTTCATCAAAGAAACACAGCAAAGTCAAAAAAAGCTGCAGGCTTCACTGGAACACTTGGAGGCCCACCCCTTGCACTATACATAGTAATGCGAGCTTAGTAGTAAGAAAGAATCCTAATATGTTAGTGCTATAAAAAATTATGCCACAACTAACTCATTTTACAGATGAAGAAACCTGTTTGCCAGGCACACGGGGAATCAATTCATGGCCAAGCTGGGACTAAAATTGAGGTGTTCAGACTTCTAGTCACAGAAGTCACTGTGTGTACTCAGGGCGGACAGACAAATGGGGCTTTGGCTGCTTGGCCTGGAGACTTGCTTCTATAAGTAGCTCAGAAAGCAAATACGGAGGAGACAGGAAACCCTTTGTCCCACTCCCCAACTGCATTTCAGGGCAGCCTTTTGAGGGATGATCCTGGCAATTGGGTGTTAAAAGAAGGGTAGACATCTAGATTAACCAGATGAATTTGGCTCTTCAATGCCTGGCCTGGTTGTCAGCCCCAGGGGAGGTGAGCTGGGAGAGAGAATGCAGGAGCTCAGGTAATCACTGCCCACCCCGGGCACATGGACACTAGAATAAAATCTTAAAATTCACTTTGTGGGCCCAGCCACAGATTCACCTCTCTGCTACCTGTCCATGGGAACGTCCTTGACCTCTCTGCTCATCACCGGCTGCTGTCTTCTCATTCTAATTTACTACCAGGCTCCACACTCAAAAGCAAAAAGCAAAACGAAAGCCAAAAGGCACCGCTAGTTAGGAAACCTCCCCTTCTTCCCAGCACAGTCTCCTCTCCTCATCTCTCAAAGCAAACAGATGCTTTCTTGAAGTCACACAAAGGAAAAGGAAGCTTCCTTCCTTGGTGGCATGGCCATAGAACCATGGCTTGTATCACCTGTTTGAGAAAAAAAAAGAGGCCTGGGGGGAAAAGAGAAGAAAGGTAATAAAATAGAATGCAAATGATGCTCTAGTGTGTTTGCAGTTGAAACAGAATAACCTCAGCTCAATGGGCTGGACAAGTGGTCCAGGCACCAGGCTCCAAGATGGTCTGTCCCCACATGGTGGGTCCTCCAGCCACCTCTCCCTTCACTGTCACCCAGCAAAAACTACAACGGAGCTGGGGACCCTCCTGACATGTGCAAATGCCCCAATACACTCTTGGTGGCAATATCCGATTTGGCACAAGGTGCGCTGAGGTTGTAGGAGAGTATGTCTTGGGGCAAAGCCTATGCATGAGCAACATCAAAAGCTGTGGGAGAGACAAGCGGCTCATCCCTGCTCGTCCCCAAGGCCAGAGTGCCACCCCTTCATGGTTATCAGAACAAATTCCGCTGGTCTGACAGAAATTCAAGCAAAAAAGGGCCACAAAGATACAGGCTGAAGGGAATGTTTGAGATGACAACCAGGCTCTGGTAGGAACAAATTCTGGGGCTTGAGGGAGCCACTGCCAAGAACACAGAAGATGGGGTATTGAAAATAATTCAGTCAAGGGAAAGCCATGGTGGTGGGGGGCCGAGCTCAGGGAACAGATCTGAAAACACCTCAGCTCGGATTGACTCAAGCCTGCTTTTCAGTGTATGTGCTCCTCTCGGCACCCCTCGTCTCCCTCAGGCTCCCCCTCTTTCTCACTTCCAGCTGCTCCCTGTGGAGGGAACTTGATACTCTCTAACCCCATTATGCCGGCACTCTGGGCAACTTCTCCTGCTTCCACACTGAGCAGATCAGTTCAGCTCTCACTCACAGCAAGTCTAAGGAAAAGTCATGACGCCGGCACCTTCCGCCATGGACTTAATTTTTCTGTCTGTCCTGAGCACGTTCTCTGATGGCCCGCGTACTACTTTGTCTTCTCTACCGAGCTACGGTTCCTTTAGGGAAGGTGCTCTGCTGATTTTGTTTCCTTTCCCCGAGGTGTCTGTATTTGCACTAGGAACTGAGAGTTTCAACAAAGAAATTTTTTTTTCTCGGGCTGGGGATTTAGCTCAGCGGCAAAAGCGCCTGCCTGGCAAGCGCAAGGTCGTGAGTTCGGTTCCCGGTACCGGAGAAAAACCAAAAAAAAAGAAAACCCAAAGGAATTTTTTTTTTTTTTTTTTTTTTTTTTGTACCAGGAATTGAACTCAGGACCTTGCGCTTGCCAAGGTTTATTTTGTTTCTGATAAAAGCGAGATCGCAGTGTGGTTTTGAAATTTCCTAATTTTCATTGCTGCCTTTTCTTATTCCCTCCTCACCTACACCACTCCCAGTCCCAAATCTGATCCTCTCTAGGTTTTCCCCAAAGAAGTACACGGTCCCACCATCCCCTAATGACTGAGGTCAGAAGCCTCAGTATTGGCCAGGGTCCTTCTTTGCTTCATCCCTACCCAATCCATGAACTCCACCCACTTCTCCCACCTCTCCTGGTGCTGCCTTACTCCTGCCATCTTCCTCAACTGTACCAGGCTTTAGGGTCTTTCCCCACCAGTTTCCATCCTCCCCTCCCCAAGCCCATCTCACACGGCAGCTTTTAGGACATACGTACGCCACCTCCCTGCTTGACACCCAGGACTTGCGTGCAATACAAACGCCTTACCATGGTGTTACAGGCTGAATGTGTCCCACTAAAATTCACAGATTGATTGAAGTCCTACAGATTGAATGATTCAAGATTGAAGTCTTGAAATGTGACCTTATTTGGAAAGAGAGCTGCTGCACATGTAACTAAGATGAGGTCGTACTGGAATAGGGTGGGTCTCTAATTCAGTATGAGTGGTCTTTATAAGAAGAAGGTGATGTGAGGTCAGACGCACAGAGAGCACCACTGTGACGACAAAAGGAGAGACTCGAGTTCTACTTTCACAAGCCAAGGGATGCCAAAGGCTGCCAAGCAACCCACCAGAAGCTAGGAATACAAAGGCGAGGATTCCTCTACACAGGTTAGAGCACTCTGGATCCTACCGACCCCTAGATATCAGATGTCTAGCCTTCAGAATGGTTTCTTTGAAGTCACCTACTTTGAGGTGCTTTGCCATACTAGCTTTAGGAAAGTAAAACACATGACTTCCAAGAACTCGTGTGTTCAGGTTTCTGCCTACCTTGCCTAAGTAACTATTCTTCAGGTTCTAAACATACAAGCTCATCTCACCTTTGAGGATGTTGCATGTGCTAAACCTTTTCTATAGAACATTGTCTTTCCAGCTGTTCATATTATTGGCATTTTCTTTGTTGGTTTTGTTTAAAATCACCACTTCAAAGAGGGTTTTGCAGCATTCCTACCAACATAGGATTGTTTAATTCTTTTAGCTACTTGTTGACTTCATTCTTCTACTAGAATGAAGCTGCATAAGGGCCTAGACTATTAAAGTGGGATTATTATTGTTGGAACTGCGAGTTGAACCCAGGGCTTTTACACTGAACTATGTCCTCACCTCTTTTGAATTTTTATTTTGAGATAGAGTTTCTCTCAGTGGCTAAGTTGCCTAGGATGAACTTGAACACCTCATCCTCCTGCTTCAGTCTTCCAGATTGCTGGGATTACAGGCACCACCCCTGAACAAAGTGGGATTGTTGTTCTAAGGTGATCTCATAGTCATTGTCTGGAAAGAGGATAGTCACAAAACATCCTTGACATTTTGCACAGTGCTTGGCACATAGAAGATACTCAATGAAAATATCTTCAGTGAAGAAATGAAGGAATAAATGCTGTATCCAAGGCACATCCTGCGTTGCTTGAAGGAGGGAAGCTGGCCGTTTTGGAACATCTGTTACAAAGCATAGAGGGACCAGCCAATGCAGGGGCTAGCATACCTTGCAGGAGTCAGAAATAGAACTGGAACCCAGGTTTCTTTGACTTCATAGTTTACTCAAACGGTCCAGCTGAGAATCTAAAAGATGTTTGTATATCAAGGTTTCACAAACCATTTCATAGCTGTAAAATACTAGGGGAGCTCGCTACCTAGAAGGAATCCAGAAATAAGCTAATTTATAAAATGAGCAAACTTCATAATTTGTGAAAATTCAGCTTTGTAGCTATTGACATAGTCAGTATCAAGGACTTATGTTCTGAAAGCACAAAGGTGCTTATTTTTATCGCCTGCCTAGTGTTGGGGAAATTTCCAATATAAACTGTGCTTCTACCCCTTGTCAAGGTTATATGCGAAATACAATGACGTGCGCCCCCAAAACAAAACCGACAAAACCAACCTACCAGCTTGTCCGATTTGGCAGCTGGTGATAACAATTTTGAGGCTAATTTGGAAATCTAGCAGCTTGTTAATTCGACCGTCTGGGGGATGGGATGTTCAGCTCATCCCCTTAGGGGAGGAGATGGATAACTTAGCATGGCCTGTCCTTTAAGTAAAGCTTCTGCGTCTCTGTCAGGCAAATTCCTTCTCACAGTCCCTCCATCCATCACTCCTTCAAGCTCCTGTGTCCACCTTTTCTATAACTCCTCAGAAAGGGGAAATGGATGGCAGATGTTCCCTGAGATCTTGTTTTGGGCAGAAGGAAGGTGGTGGGGAAGGAGGTGGCCCTGCTCACTCTGCCACACCCCCCAACCTTGCGTGGGTGGGCAGCCAGCATGGCACCTTGATGGTCTGTGTGACCCAGTGGAGTGATCAGCCACAACATGGCAGGAGGACAGCCCAGGAGGTCCTCAGTTGAAGAATATTCCCTGAGAAGGAGGCGTTCGGTCGCTAGAACGTACGCTCCAGGGGCAGGGGTTTTACCTGCTTTGCTCACCGCTGTACCTTCAGTACCTACAAAGTGCCTCGTTCATAGCAGGGACTCAGGCATCTTTGCTGGCTGAAGGAAAGAATGAGTGAATGCTCATGCGCACTCCCAGCAGGCTGTGAAGCACCTCAGATGCAGTGGATCCTTCCAGCCAATGCTTTCTTCCTGCCCCGAGCTCATAGCTCGGCCCACGGCACCGCCCATCTGGATCAAGCCACTGAATCTCCGTTCAAAATTCTTCCTTTGTTGCCAACTCTAAGCTATTGGAAGGTGAAAAGTTGGGGCCCTGGTTACCACAGCCATCTCTTTCCTTTGTCTCTGCATTTAAATTGAACAAACAACGCATCTTGATGCAGAGCTCAGAAAAGGCGGTCCCAGTGAAGGCTGCATGGTGCTTTGCAGAAGCAGGCCCAGTCGGCCTGTGTGGCATGAACGTGTCAGGGCTCCGTCTTCCAGACTCTCGGGTGGGATAAGGACACGGGGCAGAGAGGACCACAGGCTCAGGGCTGTGTTTATCTTGCGGCGTGGGGACAAGCAAATGCTCTCAGCCACCTCGGAGGTAAAGCAAAGAGGAAAAGAATGTAGCAGGCCTCCCCTTGGCTGCCACTTGGAAAACACCTGCCCTCTGCCAGGCACTGCGCATTACAGGGTGCGGACTGGAACATTCCTGCTCCCCTAACACTGGCAATTGGCATACAAAGCTGAGGCAAAGAGGCCTCAAGTCTCCACAGATTTAAAGACACCACCAATGCGTGCAGACAGACACCTCTGGGGACTTGGCAAAAGGCAGCTGAACTGGTTCAGCCACTCCCAGCACGGGGCACCGGGCTTGTTGACTAGGGGGGAGATTTTTGACTTCTCTCTGCCCTTCCACGAGGGAAAGGAGAAAAGGGTTCCTCTCTAACGCTGCCAAACCTAGCGAAGGGGGCGCCAGGAATTAGATAAAGGGCGCTTCCAAGAAGCAGACACTGGTATTCTCTTTCAGCTGACAATGTTCACGCCTCTTTCCTGTGGCCATCAAAATAAACAGACCAGAGTGCAGAATTCTTAAGAAAGCTGGTGTGATCCCAAGGGTCTGGGGGCGTAGGAGAACACCGGGTCCACGCCTGCAGCTCCTCTCCTAGTGGGAGGCCTGCTAGAGTTAGGAGCCAGGCAGGTGGGAAGGGACGGTGAGGGGGGATGGAGACCTCCCCTGGCCCCCGTCAAGAGTAGTTCTCATACAGTCTGGTAGGTAATGCAGTTGTGCATTAATTATTAACTTTCTCTTCTACAAGCCTAGTTCCAGGCACACTCTTCTCCCTGCACTTTCTGCGGCTTCAGTGAGATCTTGCTGATGGACCTTTATCTGTAGCACTTGGAATTTACCACACACTGTTCTGTGTATCATTAGCTCCCCTTCCGGTTGGTGATAGCTCTCTAATGAGACTATATGCTCCTTAAGGGCAGGAAAAAGTCCCCACCTTTCTGGGTGCTGGCAAGAGTGTTCAAACTTTTGGCTGGCCGAGCTCACATGGAGTAAAGACGCATTATCTTGGGGCAGCATATAAAATATATAATATAGTTAATGTCTGTCAGTACTGAAAGTTCCTTTTTAATATTTGTTAATATAACATTTTAGAAAGAGGGCCCGGGACCCGAGGGCCACACGCGGAACACTCCCACTAGCATCTAGCTGCACACACTGCGGGCTCAGTGAAATTAATACTTTCGCTGGAACACGGCTCTGTCAAGCACCTAGAGACACAAAGCTTATGGCGAGGAGGAGGATGACAACACTGACCACCACACTGTTAATTTCTTGACTACTTGCTCGGTGTTAGACAAGGGGCCAGGTGATTTCACTGTACTCCCTTCCTTATGGGCGCTATTAGTCCTGGCTATGAGATTTGGGCACTGGTGGATTAGTTGATTGGTTTTAACTAACATCTACCAAGAAAGTGCCATTATAGAGGCAGCATTTGAAGTATATTCAACACATTTATCCCATTGAGACCTCACTGCAAAGCTACAGGTAGACATCGGTATCCCCACCATATGGGTAAAGAAGGAGGCGGGGCCAAGTTAAATGCATGACTCGAAGTCACAGGGAACGAAAGAGCCAGAACTCAGATCCTTGAAATGTGTCCCTAAAGCGTAAACCCTTGTGCACCCTTGTGAACCCTTGTGAACCCTTGTGAACCCTTGTGAACCCTTGTGCTCCAGTGCTATCGAGTTTGGTGACTTGGCAAAGGGTACGCAGCCGATAGATGACCGTGTGGAAATTTAAATTCCCTGGCTTTAGAGCTTAGTCAGGTCTAATATATGATCACAGAAAAATGGCTCTAAAACAGCAGTTCATAAGAGAGTGTGAACATTTGATTCATTTGAGAATCTCTTCAAAAGGATAAAAGAGTTTATGGGTCCCTCTTTTAACCTCTTATATTTGTCAACAAAATCACTTTACAAGAATGGTGAAGCTTTGATTAAGACATCAAGAAATAATCCCTAGTTTCAATGAATACCATACAGCAGTTAATGTATACAAGCAGAAGTTAAATACTGTCATTTAACAATCCTCGAAGGAATAGTACCCTCTTAGAGAGTCACCTCTGACACCCTTTCAGGTACCCGGAAACCAGTACCTTACATCAGTCCCTGCACCTTCTGACATCACAGTGGGCCTCCTCCCACCCAGCAGTCTGTTTTTCTTTTTGCTAAGGGAACCGCCTCGCTGCTATCCTGCTATGGCTGGGGTCTGTAGATCCATTTCAATGGCCCCACTGGCTCCCCTCCTAGTGCCAAGAAGTTTGTGCACCCTCTGTGACTCCTCCCCCTGCACCTAGGCCTTCTGGCGTTCCCTCCACACAGCTACTCATGCCCTCTGGTGAGTTCCCCAGCACCATCATCATCTGTCTCCTAAAATTCTTACCTCCTTATAGTGTCTTTGCTCATCTGCCTCCCGCTCTGGACTCTGAACTGTACAGGGACTGGGTGTGTCTGACTCCTCCGCATGTCCCCACTGTGTGGCCAAGCACCTGGCACACAGCAGGGACCCAGCCCATGTGGGCTGGAAGAATACATTTAGGCCTAAAAAGCTGCATACTGCTATCAGAAAAGCTTTTCTATCTGTTGCCATAGGCTCTTTCCATTCACCTCTATTGACAGTTTTTACAGGAAAGAAACAAAAGTAATTTGTGGAGGACCACCTAGGCGACTCTCCTTGAAACAGGAACAACTGCCTCCATGCTGGCTGAGCCTGACCCTGTTTCCATGTACTGATGTGTGCAGAGCTGGCTGGGACCCTTTCCGTGTCCCATCAATTGGCTTTAAGCAATGCACATCGGTCTAACTGAGGTGCTGATGGTGGTCTTTGGAGATGGCAGGCGTGTTTCCCCAGACCTCCATTGTTCCCATGTGTGAGCGGGGATGAGGCAGGATGTGTGAGCCAATGCTCCATGCCGTCAGCTGGGATGGAGCCTTGGGATAGAGGCTATGACTGGGGCTTCAAAGATTACACATCAGAGCTGAAGCACCACCCCTAAAACATGAAATACTACATGGAATTGTGTTATGCAGAGTACTCTTTCTGCAGATCCTTCTCTCTGCCTTTGCAGAGGTGATTTCAGGCCTCCTACTTAGCCCAGCTCACAGCACTCACCTACTTCCCGTGGTTCTCACAGTCACTCGTCCTCAAGCCACTCTCTTTTTCATGAATGAAGAAAACCTGGGTTCGTCCTTGGGTCAAGGCCTTTGTTCCAGATGGCCATCACTGCGGCTGGACTTGGGACCCCTTGGCTCTCCATAACTACAAATATCCCTTAGTGTCTTTATTCTCGCCATGGGTTACACTGGAAGTGGTTGATTGGAATTAACCTGCTAGGATTCCAGTAACTTTTCGTGGGATCACAAATATAAACTTCCTGGGCTATGAGGAGGACCAGGAAGCGCTCTCTATAGTAATTCAAGATTTGGCTCGCAATCTACTTCTAGAAGGAAGTCCCGGGGATTGCTACCAGCTAATAATGATCTTTTAAAATACTTTCTACAGTCGTGACAGCCTTTAGATTTCAGTTGTCAATTGCACTCCTTCCGTATTAACACGCATTTTTTAATAGTCACAGGTTTATGTTCGACCTTCCTAAAATCCATAAAGCCATGAGCGCTGGGACTGTTTCTAAGACGGCAGCGTCATTTTATTGGCTTACTTGTTTGATGTCTCCTGATAAACTGCGAGCCCTTTCAGGCCTGACACTCTAACATACACAGTATTTATCTTCAAATGACAGCAAAAGCACAGTGCTGGTCCAGGGAAGTACTCCGCTGGACTTCGCTAAATGAAGACATTTGGTCGCCCATTTTGGCCCCATTCCCTGATCTTACTAGGTACCCACAGATCCTATTTGCCGACTGGCTGCAAAATGAAAAGGCACAGTCCTTATCATGAGATGGGGTTCATTCAAGGCACAGAAAAATCTTGGGTTAAATCCCCATACAATTCACTTTTGCTTTTTGTCAGTGCTTGAGTCTTTGGCTTTAAAATTAAAGAGTCTTAGGGAGCCATTCTTCATCCACTTCCAAGTATTTCACATAAATTCTACACAAAGCCCCTAAATCACTCTGAATTTCCTATATCTCCATTATTAAATTCAATCTATCACTGCAGAGAGCGACAGCCATGCCAGCTGGGTTGGCTGATGCCTGCCCGCCCACACCTGCACCTAAGTGTAATTCCTAAATATGGAACTCGCTTTGCTGTTTAATTTTTCAGTGAAGGCAAATTAGTGCCCCAGCCCCCTCACTAGAGATGCTACCCTGCTGTATCAGCTGCACACACAGGGCTCTGCTGTTTGGCTAACTGATTATACGAGGCTCCCCACAGATGGCAGGCTCAGCACCCAAACTGTTGAACGGATCACCGTTTCCTATTTTTCATTTTGTGTAGTAAAAGTGTGTGTGGGAAGACGAGGGAACTCACCTGCCCCTGGAAAACCATCCCAGCGCTCTGTCCCCAACGTCGAATGCCCAGCCCTATTTCTGGTCCTCCAGCTGTGACCCAGTGCACAGCTGCCACATCCCAGCATACCGCTGTTGCCGCTGAGGCCTCATGTGCTTCGACTGCCAAGGCAAGAGGACGGAGAGGTTCTGATGCCACTCCCAGGAGACACAAAGACAGGGAGGGGCTCAGGGAAGCTGGCTGTAAAGCAGAGGCGTGGAAGGAAGGGAAGCGATCAGGCAGGCCCAGAAGATGGCTTGTCCCAAATCTCAGAATAAGAGGAAGCTCCGGAACACTACCAGTGAGTTGCAAGGCCTTTGCCGCAGGTGGAGGAAAAAGGAAAAAGCAACTCGTCTGACACACCCACAGCCAGCTCTAGCACTTATGTGCCAGCGTGCTGCTAGCTACTATGGCTGTCGGCGGTGTCTCCCGCTCTGGGCAGCAGTGGTTCTCTGACGTCATCAACAATGGCACTGCAGGGAAGTTGAAGCCAAATTATCTTTGGCAGGCATCTGGGCCTGCAACGAGGCCAGACATTGACTCTCTGTCTTCAAAAGCTTCCCCTCAGCACACTTGATCTCTCAGGAGATCACCAGCAAACATTTTTTTAATACTAGTGGTGACTCAGTCTCCCTCTTTTAATGGCATGCAGGACAGCTGTAAAATGTACTGAGGGAATGATTATTCTCTGGAGAGGTCCAGCAAGAGAAAAGAGACTTTACTTCTGACCCTGGCTCTAGTTCCTCTAAAAAAAAAATTAAGAAAATAAAACATGGTATTTGTACATATATTTGTATGTATTTCTGACTTTGAGTGACCTGACTGCATGTTCCTGCCTGGGATCAATCAAGAACGTAATATTCCGCCTTCTTGCTTTAATTCTCATGATGGGAATAGCTGTCCTTTTTGAGGTCTATTTAGTGTCACATTTTCACATTTTTGTATTTATTGTTCATGATTTTCCTGTTTAAAACAAACCCTTAAGCATAGTGCTGAAATACTACCTACCGTTCCAAAGTGGAGAAAGTCTGTGATGTTCCATATGAAGAGCTATGTGTAGGTAAGCTTTGTTTAGGCCTGAGAATAGTGTTGTTGCCCGTGAGTTCGAAGTTGATAAATCAATAGTGCATATTAAATAAAGTGTCTTTAAACAGAAACACAAATAAGACACTGTTATGTATTGATTAGTTGAAAATGTGACCATATGCTCACAGGAACCTTGTATTTTTGCCAGAGCAGTGCTTTGCTAGTCACTAATTCAATGTCTCTAGTAACTGTATAGAGCATTTTAACTACTACAAACAGTGAGAACTGACTGTCCTTTTTGGCATAATTTTGGCTTCCTGTGCAATTTCAAATCACAAAGACTGCAGGACAACAAAAGGCGGGATACACGGAGAACTGTTACATACTTGTCCTACGATTTGGATATGCCTGAGTGATTCTCCAAGAGTTTCTGTGTTGGTTGGGGCCTTGGTGTTTAGCGTCGCAATGTGAGTGGTGGTGGACCTTTAAAAAGTGGGGCTTAGTAAGAGACTCCTGGGTCATTGAGGGAGCTGCCCTCCAGGGAGTAAGGAAGCCTCTCGTGGGTCCCTTGAATTCTCCTGACGATGACTTGTTAGCAAAGCCTGCGCCTGCCCACTGACTGGATCTCAGGCTTCCTGTCTTGCGATGTGAACTTTCTTGCATACATTTCCACCACGGGGTCATCTACTGTTAGACCATCAGCAGAGACTGAACCTATTAGGCTATCTTACCTTCAACTTTCAGGCTTTAAACCATGAGCTAAACAAACATATCTCTTGATAAAGTGAGCCGCTTGTCTCAGGTATTTTGTTTTACTTTTTCAATATAATACTGATCATTCAATCTTTTTAATAGCTCTATGTGACTAGTCTTACTGCTCTTTGTTTCCAGGTAAGGAAATCGAACGTTAGAGAAATCAGTCAAGGTACCTGAGACCACATAACAAAGGAGGCAGAATCGTACGTGGCTCTGGGATTCCTTTGTCTCTTCCCAAACCCATGCACCGCATGCTATAATCAATCCTTCCCTTCAAATGTGAGTGAGTTCTGTAAATACGGCTCTGTTTATATACCAGATGAGGTATTTTGCAGATTTTAATGCCCCTAATTAGTTGACTGCTAAGGCCTGACTTTCAGGGAAATTATCCTGAAAGGGCCTAAACCAATCTGGTGAGCCCTCTAGAAAAGGAGAGAGATTCTAATCTCTCTCCTGCTAGCCTTAAAACAGCAAGGCCTGAGTTCTACAGCGGTGAGGGAAGTACTTCTAACCACAACCACCTGAGACTGGAAAAGGACCCTCCAGGGCCCGGAGGTTGCACCACTGGAGGCTTAGTGCAGGGCTCGTAAATAATGCCACACGCTGTTGTAGTACCTGGCGTTTTGACTGGCACATGGCTAAAGACTAAAGAAATGGCAACATTATCATTTGATACTTCATTAGATGACAGAAAATTGCCTTGCTTAGGAATGGCAAATATAAAGATAAAAAAAAAAAAAAAAAAAGGAAGGTATATGGCCCTATCTGATTGGGAAAGCCAGAATCAGACTGGGAAATAGTTCATTCTTCAGTGGGGGAAATCCCTCTTTGGGGGCAGTGAGAGGGAGGGGCCGCGCTCTTGACAGCATGAAGCGGGGGTTAAGATCTCACTGCAGGCCATCAAGAGCAGGCCTCTGTCTGAAGGCTTTCATCATGCAGCCCAACGGTGTGACGCTGTCCTTAGCCATATTGTTCTGTTGAAGTCTCACGGTCACTGACAGGCTCCGGGGCGGAGGACACAGACACTGCAGGGCCTGGGAGGTGGGTGCAGTGAGAGATGCCTCTGTCCTGCCCGCATTCTGCTCAGAGGTGTGCCAAAAGCCCTCTGAGGCCTGTCCTGTAATTACTGCAGTTGTTCCGGCCCCAGAGTCCCACGGGCAAGTGGTTGCACATGTAATTATCCTTGAGACAAGAGAGGCTTCGCCCATCCTCCTCCCAGCCTTTTTTCCTTCCTCTCCTTTTATTCTCCTTTACTTGCTACGTCCCTTCTTTCTTTCCCTTCATCTCTCAAGCGAGCCAGACAAAGTCCACATCAGGATGCAGAGAACTCAACCTCAAGGTCACCTTCTCCCCTGGCCTGGGGCTGCTCTCTCCCTGGGGAGCAGCCTGTCATGTTCTGTGACATCGTCAAAGAAAACCCGGATAATGACATTTCCCTCCATCTTCCTCCAGACAATACCCTTTGACTTGCTATCTTTAGATCAACTGTCTCCTCCTAAGAGCTAACCTTGGGTACAAGGAGGGAATCCAATTACTGATGGGGGAACCAGAGCAAAAGGCTAGGTAGGTCGTCGAGATTCTACTAGTTCCTTAGCTAATACCGAGCACATCCTATCCCGGTGAGTAATTGAGACTAGGCACTGAGGTAAATATTTGCTATTGCACGATTGTATTCAATCCCCACAGCAGCCCTGCAAGACAGGTACTTTAACATTCACATTACATAAACGAGTAGAGTGAAAGGTTAGGTAACTTTCTCTACATCATCACCAACATGTAGCCAAGCTGAGACCCCACCTCCACTTGACTGAAAAGAAGCCCATGGATTTACCCACATGGCTCCGTTCTCCCCGCTGTGTATCGGGGCTCCAGCCCACATAGCTGCTTTCATTCCTCTGTTCTTGATTTCTCTGTGGCAAGGACAAGGCAAAATTCTGTCTTCTGTGAATTCAGTACCTGTCCCTACTCACCAACCAGTAGATACCCTCCTTCTGTCACAGACACCCATGGCCTCCACGGCCCCTAGATTGCCCAGGGCAGTGTCCACTCTGCCCCAGCCATGCCTGCCTCCCTGTGCAGAGAAAAGCAGGTGACGTCTTTGCACGTGAGGACAAGCAGGTAACACACCTGTGGCTCAGGGCCAGGCACCAAGGAATTCCAAAGGGATAGAGGCGTCGGGGAAGGAAGCCTGCTTTGCATCCCTGGCCGCAAGACGAAAGCCTCTTAAGTCCACTGCCGGGGCTGTATTCAGTGGCTCAGGCCTTCATTGTTTGGGAGGATGGAAAAGCAGAAATGAACGTGGAGCTCGGGGAGCATGGACTGGAGCTGCTGGCAGTTGTTTAAGACCTGTGAAGGACCTGGACTAAGAAGACTGACAGGGAGGAAGCGGCCATTGAAACAGCCATAATAAAGGAACTAAATGGACTCGGGTATGGGACATAAAGAGAGTGGTTATGTATGTATGTGTATATGTATGTATTTATTTGCATCTATTCACAAACAGACATTGAAGGGGTTTGCAACTACAGCCCCTATATGACAAATGGTAAATGGTCTCTGACCTCCTACACTGGGTTCTGAGGGTCACTGAGGGACAGTGAGCCTCCCCAGGCAGCTCTCGTTTCTCCTAACCTCCTTTTCTTCCTTCCTTCCTTCCTTCCTTCCTTCCTTCCTTCCTTCCTTCCTTCCTTCCCTTTTTCTCTTTCTTTCTTTCTTTCTTTCTTTCTTTCTTTCTTTCCTCTTCTTTTGTTTCTCTTTCTTTCTTCCTTTTTTTTCTTTCTTTCTTTCTTTCTTTTTTTTTCCTTCTTTCTTTCTTTCCTTCCTTCCTTCCCTCTCTCTCTTTCCTTCCTTCTTTCTCTTTCTCTCTGTGGTACTGGGGATTGAACTCAGGGTCTTCACACTGGCCTTTTTTCTTCTGAGAGAGGGTCCCACTAAGTCACTAAGTTGTCCAGGATGAGCTTGAACTTGTGATCTCCTGCCTCAGCCCCCCAGGGTGCTGGGATTACAGGCATTTGCTGCCATGCCTGCCCCCCCCCCCTAGCCCTTTGACTATAATTCACACAGTGAAGTCTGAAGCAGGTGGTGTGCAAGGATTATGGACTTATTTCCTGTAGCTGCTGCATCAAATTATCACAGATTTGGTGGTTTAAGACAACTGAAATTTATCTTTTTGGTCTGGAGGCTATAAATCTAAAATCAGGGTGTTAGCAGCGTTGATTTCTTCTGGAGGCTGGGGTGGGAATCTGTTCCACGCTTCTCTCATAGCTGTTGTTGTTCACTTGCAGTCCATGGCGGTCCCTTGGCTACTTCGCGCCTGTCTTGCCTCTGCTGTCACACGACCCTGTTCCATGTGTCTTCACCTGGAACTCGTGTAAGGGTCCTAGTCACAGCATCTAGGGCCACCCTGACCCACCATGATCTTCCTACAGCCAACTGTACCTGCAAGGACCCTCTTCCCAAGCAAGGCCACCTTCGGAGGCTCTGAGTGACCATAAACCTAGGAGGGACAGACACTATTCACTCCAGCACAGGTTGCCCCTGGCGTTTTGAGCAGACCCCACATAACGGCAAGGAAAGGCTTTGGGTTTCTCAAGAAGAGACCTCAAGTCAACCTGAGCTTTGGTCCCCAGTCTGACGGGGGAGACACTACCCAGGGAAGCCCTGAGCAGTGTCCACAGCAGACTGAGGCACTACACATGCATCTAAAAAGCTGCACAGAAATCAAACCCGAGGCAGCAAAACACACACACACACAGAGAACTAAGGCATCTTCCCCCACAGTTTAAGACACATCATGTACCCTTCCCCTCAAAGCTAGCATTTGAATTACCCAGATAAAATGCCCATGGGGACTCTGTCAACCTTGCGCCCTCTCTCCTCAGGCTAACATAGGAAAGAGGCACAAGCCTTCGCTCTTTCCTCTGTCTTCCGGTCCCCAGGCAGCAGGGAGACCAAGTGGATGTACCGTGACAAGAGAACAGGGCTGTCCTGCTCCCTTGACCTCCACTTACGAGAACAATCCTGGGCAGAGCAGCTAAGGACCAAGAGCAGAGCCAGGCTGCAGGAACCCGCTGTCCCCCAAGCCTGGCCCATTCTGCTCAGGGCAGTGCCGCACACAAGTGCATCCAATCTGGGCTAAGCAGATTAGTTCCCTCCTGGGGAAAGGCTCTGGGCAGCTGAGCAGGGCAGCTCCCTGCACAGAGGCAGGGGGATGGCATTACAAGGCCCAGAGAGGATACAAATACATGTTCCCTGGAGGACACGCTTAATTGAATTCCAGGGTGTCTCCTGAGCATCAAAGGCCACGCAAGCTCAGAGGTGGCTGAGCAGCAGAGGAACGGCCCGGGAACACCAGTGTCCAGAGAGCACTGTGGGTCTTGTTGAAACTGGAAGAAGAGAGGAGGGAGGCCGAGAGAGTGGAGAATGGTGAGTCCTTCCTGGTCCTTACGCCTGAGAGGCACAACCCAATCCCAGGTCTCTTTGCACTTGATGCAACCTAGAGGTGGCGCATAGCAGAGGATGTGTCACTAACCCATCACTCACTCACTCACTCACTCTGCAGATATTGTGTCCCTGTGGTGTGTGAGGCCTCTTGCTAGACAAGTGGGTAGAAACAGGTGCCATCCTGGCCCGAGGGTGTGGCCCGCATGAGGACCACTTACTCCCGTGGCCAACCTCTACCTCCATCTGTGTGTGCTCCGTAAGTCAAAGCCACTTAGTCATTCATTCCTTCTTCCTAAGTCCTTCAGAATCGACTGCAGGAGGCAGTGCACGAGTCCCCGTTAATGACATCAAACCAAGTCCCTGACACAAAGCAGGAGGGAGGTTTGCCTTTGTGTAACCCCAGTCCTTGGGCCCCTCGGTTATAGCAACAGTCCAACATACTCATCCTCACAATTAGAAAGGATGAGCTCCCCAAATGTCTGCTGATTGTGCACTGAGGGGTTCACACCCAGCCCCTGGCTTCCATTCTCCTCTGGATTCCCGTCTTACAGATAGGAGGCTGTCACAGGCTCTCCTGGGGTGGCAGCTGAACCCATCCCTTTGCCTTCACCGCAGCCCTCCACCAACCCTGGGTCCTGGACGTCCTCAGACCATGGACGCAGCACCAAAGAAGACCCTCGGCTCTGACCGCAGGGTCCTAAGCCCACTTTGCCCTTTCTCCAGGTGACAGGTCAAAGCATCATCTGCTGGTGGTTACTGATGATGAGGTGACATAAATAACAATCCTCTATGCACCGATTTGGGCAAGGGTGAGCAACCTAGACTCTGGAATGGGTGTTGAGTTTGTTTGGCACCAGGCCCAAATTCCCTGGGCCTAGTTGCTCCTGAATTAAAAGTCAACTCTTGCTAAGGAAGAAATGTGGGATGATCTCTTAGCTTTTCAGTATGGAGGAAAAAGGAAATCTGCTATGTTCCAGTTCTGGACCTTATTCTGGTGCTAAAATATGTGCCACAGTAGAAAGAAAACATGATTAGAATCAGAAGGTGTATTTTTTGGACTCATTTACCTAATCTGTACAAAGGGTTAATGGTAGCCCTAATGGTCTGACAAAATCACTGTATGATTTAAGGTGGAATTTCATGTTTTCATACAAGTATTAGAAGATGTAGTATGTGAGAAAAACAATACCAATAACATTAGGCTTTCCCAGAGGTCTGAACACCCACAGCACTACCCAAAGCCCAGGTAACCAATAACTGTGCCCATCCTCTCCAGAACATTCTGGCTTCCCCGCAGGATAACCCTCATCAGAACGGCTTCCCACATTTTCAAAGCATTTTACATAAAGTGAGTTCCTCTGGCAGTCAGTGCTTGGTTGCGTTCATTCTACTCTCTCCTCAACTCCAAAAATAGTATGTCTTCGTCCAACTGTCCACAAAGGTTCATTAAGATGTCTTTTCTCTCTGATTTGGTTAGAATTATACTAACTTGTGATAGTAACACTGGTTTTCCTTTGCTATACTGTATGAGAAAAGTAGAAATCATAAAGTATCAGCTAACAGCCTCCTAAAATGTAGGTTCCAGGGGAGGGGCAGGCAGGACCTGCGATAGGAGTGGTTTGGGCAGTTCTGGTCTAGTTTATGAGACACGTAGGTTAGGAGGGGTTCTGGAAGTGGGAAGATCACCTGCTTCATGTCCAGTACTAATTTACGTTCCTGTGGATTCATTAAGGAATAGAAGAAGGTTCTGTGATAGCAGGACAAAGAAGAGAGTCAATCAAAGTTTTTCTCCTTAGGATTGGAGAAATAATGGCAATTCCACACTAACACATCTCAATGAAATGAAGACTCCTAGTGTCTCTATTGCTGGCATTCTTTCTAGCTCTAGACCATCAGCACTAGGATCTGCTAGGATATTTGGTCGTTTTTTTTCACCTCTACATCTGAGCCAAGCTTTAGCCTCACGAGTCCTTCCAAGATGACCCCCATGGATAGCCACTACTCACTCCCTACAGTTGATACGAAAGGAGAGCCCTATTTTTCATCCCAGCCTGGGCCCTCAGATATGGGCTCTGGCTAGAGACACACAGGGTGCCACTTGTGGAGGAGAATACCCTGGCTTCTGGGAGTTCCTGGCCTCAGGTTACAGCTCCTAGGACAAACAGGATGCCCGTCGGCTCCAGCTGAGTCCAGCTGGCCAACTGTCCAGCAGACGAGAAGCGGACAGGGGGGAGCCCAAAGAGAGCTGTCACACTGCCCTTGGCATGCAAGAGCGGCGGGGAAGCTTTCTGTCGGTTTGGAGCACAGGCTGCTCTGGAAACCCAAACCCAGGAAGAGGTTTTCAAAGTGACTCAGGACCCAAACAGCGCACCTGGAAATGAGAACAAATTATCTGCTGACGCCAGTCTCCTGGAGAGGACAGACCAGCACAGAGTAAAAGGGAAAAATGACCCTGGTAGCCTTGAGATTTGTTCTACTCAGCACCCCAGCTAAGAACGATTTCTGTTGACCTGGGCAGAGGCCGGTTCCCTCCTGCTGTGGAGCCTGCAGTCAGCTCCACGCATTTGCTAGATCTTGGCGATCCCACTCTTCCAGCCTACTGCCCCCCACTGGTGCCGAACAGACCACTATAAAATCAGTGCTCCGCAAACGCGCACCAGTTCAGAGGTGACGGGTGGCTGTCTCACCCGAGACTCCCTTCTGCATGACGCTGCCGTCATCACCTATAGATACAGCTGCTTAGATAGCTTATCATGGAATTCTCATGACAACTTCATTCCTGCAGCCCATGATCCAGGGATGTGGATTAGCTGCGGTGGGGTAGGGAGAGGGGTCCTTGGCAACCAGCAGAGCAACCAATGCTGTCCGGCCAGTTGCCTCCGACATGGCCAACCTGAAAAACATCAGATTTCTTCTCTTGAGATTGGAGCCGGAAGACTAGAAAGGGCTTTGCAGGCCCGGGCCAAAAGCTCATACAGAGAGAGAATCGCTGGTCAGTGAGGCACCACTGCAAGATAGACGTGGTGATAAAGGAGGTCACAGAGAGAAGCAGAGACGCCAGGAGCAGAGACCACAGCCCAGGAGAGGGTGCATCAGGAAGAGTAGGCCGTCTCCAGAGCTGCCTCGTGCTCATCAGCTTTGTGACACCAGTCCCGCCTGTACTGGACCCGAGTGATTAAACCTTCTCATCTCCACACCGTCAGGCAGATGCTTTACTGTGACGGAAAATAAGAAGTCCCGTGAGTGGTTTGTTTCCTGGGAGACATCCATCTTCCTGGTGCTATCGTGGATCTAGTTTGTGCTGCCCAAGTGACAGACTTTCTTAAGGGATACTTCCCTATTCCTTCTCGCTCACTCAAAGAAGTCACAGATCATAAAGCAGACAGAAGGCGACCCAAGTGCAGAGGCCAGCCAGCAGTGGGGAGGAAAGAAATGCTGGGAGTGAGATCAGCGTCAAAGAGCAAGGAGGGCCTGAGTGCAAAGGACAGCGGGGACCACAGCGTGGGCTTGCTGCACCTGGAACACCTGCGCAGGGAACGGCTTCGGCGGTAACACTGAGAAGAGGGAGCAAGCCCAAGGACACAGCATGCAGGCAGACCGTAAGGCCAAGGATGAAGAGCAAGACTTACAGCGGGGGCACGGCCAGCCCTTGTGGTGGTGGCAGAGTATACTCTGCTTCATCGAAACGCAGGAAGAGGAGGCTGGAGACGCAGCGAGGTCAATGAAGGGCGTGTGAGATACACAAGGAGAAGTCCAAAGGGCTAACAAATCAAGATACAAGAAGATCTGGGGAAAGTGGAGTACTGAGGAGAGGCGGTGGGAGTAGTCACCCCTACTTTATTTGGCAGCCTTGTTCTGTCACATGTGGAGAATAAAGTGACTATCAAGATGCCACTTATTTTGAAAGCACTAACTCAGGATCATACTGGAGAGTGTGGCCTGGATCATACATAACTGGTTCTTCAGGAACCCCACCCACTGCATGCTTGCTGAACTGGGCTCGGGCAGTAACAGGCTAGCCAAAGTATGCCTGCGTGTGCCAACCCTTAGCTGGGCAGGGAAAGATGACGGCACCAAGTCAATGGCTGACCTTAAATGTACACCATATCTACTGCTCAGTAACAAAGGGTTTCAGAATAAGGTCCACCTTCAACTTTAAATTCTTCTCTACTTATGGGTAACTTCTTGTGTGGGTACCCAGAAGGCGGTAGTGGTGAGAACATAACCCCTATGAATGACAGCTATCACACCACTCGAGAATACTGACCTAGTGCTTTCCTTTAGTTATTTAGCAAAATCTTCAGAGCATGTGATTCTTGCAAAATGCTTCTACGTTGCACAGAATCTACATATGGGGACCTTGTTCTATTTGTGGATCAAGGGGCTTTTTCCCTTCAACTACCAATGAAATGCTACTGACTTTCTGCCAGGACTTCAGACTGGCTTCTGGAAACACAGCTGAGTTTCTTTAAAAAAAAAAAAAAAAAAAAAAAAATGAGAAAACAAAATCTTGAATAAGTTGAAGGCCAGAGCTCAGGCTGTGTCTCCGTGTTCGTGGTACTGATAAGGGCAGAGCCCAGGGGTGGAGAAGGAATGAATGCTTGAGCCCCACCCAAACTCCAGGTGGGAAGCTGACAAACGGTTGAACACCCAGGAAAAATTCCTTGCCTTTGTTCTCACGAGTGCATGTGGGAATTTTGACCTTAGGAACCGAACAGTCAAGAAAAGTAAGATTTTTAAAGTGAACTTTTATAGACTCAGCGTCTTCCTTCCTGAGCAGTCTCAAGGTGAACCAAGAAATTAAAAATAGTTCATAATATATTATTATCCTTGGTTAACAGATTAGTCACATGATACTCCTGGATTTGCACTTCCAGAGCACCTTTTATTCAAGAATTGCTATATTACTTCCAAAGTTAACATTTTATTGAATAAAAATACAATGGAGAAGGGTATTAAATCAGTAGCTTCGAAAGTCCTTTTCAGCTCTAACTTGCTATTATATCTAGCTGGGGACTATTGGACAAGTCACTTTCTCTCTCTGAATCTTAGCTTCATAATTTTGAAAAATAGGATGTCAGATTTTTTCCCGCTTTAACATTTTGATTTGGTAGGAAAATGTGGAGTCTAGCCGGTACTGCGTTCTTCTCTGAAGGAGGCCTGTGCTATTTAATTATAGTAGCTCTTAGAATTAGCATATTTGACATCTGTGGCTTCGATTATTTCCAGAGACCCCAAAGGTCCATGAGCTGCAATAATCTGTTATTTTGCCGAGGCGTGCTGTGAGCCTGGAGTATAACAGCCAGTCACTTGTTTAATGAGTGAAATTAGCATGCAGGCAAAACTCTGTTCTCCATGAGATTTTTGTTATTTTATCCCAAATTCTCACAGGCTGTAATTTTCGCGAAGTACTGTAGGGATAGTCACAAAAGTGAGGATTCTTCTAGATCATGAAGGGTGAACAGTATACCTTGCAAATCTCAAAGGCTTATTGTAACGTGATATAAATTACTCATCTGCCTGCCCCGTCCCATCTCCCACCGCTGCTATGTCCTTAATGAAGGTTACTTTACATTTCAGTGGTCTCACACACCTGCAGGGAGCTCTCCTTCCTCTTTTCCTGAATCTATCTCAACCATACCTGTCTCTCATGTATGTAGATTTGTGTGTATACCTTCTCTCCTGAGGGTAAGATCCTTGAGAGATGAAATACCAGTTTGTCTTATTCATTTATTTATCCCTTGTACCTCATAATGTACTTAGCACATAGCAAATATTTAATAGATGTTTGCTGAATTACTGAATGCTTTGTATGAGAAGGCATTAAGCTAATGGTACCCCCTTTTTATCTTTGTGTTTAGTATTTACCACTCTCTAGCAGGATAAATATTATTTCTAACATTCCCACAAAAAAATCTGGAGCTTAGGCGAGTTATGTGACTTGTTCGGTTACATAGCTAGCAAGTGATGGATTCAAAGCTGTTTGTTAGATTCCAAAGTTCACGCTTTTTCATCCTACTGTGCTGCAAAGGATACCTTTGAAGAAGTAAAGATTAAAACAAAGAAGTAAGTTTATTGATCTGATATTACTGGTAGAGCAAAGGCCAGCCTCTAACTTGATTCTATTTAGGAAGATTAGGGTGAACACAAAAGTTACAATACTGCCAGGCAAGGTAGACAGATAAAGCTTCACAAAGATGGAAGGAATTAGAAAACTGGATTGTTCCAAGAATCCCATAGCTTCTGTTCAAGGACCCTGAAGGTTCAATTTCAGGTCCCAGATTGGTATTGCAATTAGCAAGGCCTCAGTAAAAGGGTGTTCTTGCTAAGTTAGGGTTGAAGCTGGAATTAGAGAACAAGCATTCATGATTCAATTAAACAAGTCATTTAAAAAGCCACTTTCTCTTCTGGATCCAATGATTTGGTCAAGGGCTTTATAGCCTCTTGACTCTATGAGTTCAACCCACAGCATTAGGAACCTGTTAGAAATGTAGACTCTTCAGCCCTACCCTAGACCTTTGGAATTATAATCTACTTTAGCAACTAGGTGACTGATGAATACATGAACATTTGAATAATACTATCCTAAAATATATTCAAAGATCCTTTCTGGCTCTAATATTTTATGAGTTCAGGTGCAGAGACCAGAGACCAAGTAACCCGATCACCTTGACAGTCCCCTCTGAAGATAGTGTTAGTTTAATATTACTATTAAAGTCTTCATTCACTGAGCCAATATTATGTACCAGGTACACTGCATATAATATCTTGAATCATCATAACTGTCCTGCAAGAGAGATATTAACCACACTTTACCAATGAAGAAATGGCCTCACAGGTTAATAACATTTCCCTAAACCATACGGTAAGCTAGTAGTAGAACCAAAATTCTTACATAGAGGTTTAGAGCCTCTGTTTCCTCTATTATATAGTATTACCTTTAGTTACAAAATTACATTTTGAAGTATCATGGGCAGGGCTACTATATGAGGGTGACTATCTGGTTTTGAACTCCTTGTTCTGCAGCAAGGAAAATCAGAGAGATCAAACCACACTGAAGTCAAAAAGTAACTCAAAGGAATACACAGATACATGGATTTGTTCACCAAACTCTAAATCAGGGACGGCGAACCTTTTAGTGGCTGAGTACCAAATTGTAACCCAAAACCCACTTATTTACCACAAAGTGCCAACACTGCGATTAAACCTAAGGACTGAAGTTGTAGTTTAGAAAACACTACTCTACACTAACATCTTTTGTCTTAAAGAAAAACACAATAACATGCATGCCGTAAGTTCATCACCACTGTCCTAGACTATCTGGATGAGGATGTCACACTTTGGAAGGTTGACATACATTTGGAACAAATATCACCCAAGTATAATTCACAGGCTCATTTACACCATGGTATTATACAAACAAAACACACATGAGTTTGAGTAAAGTTTAATCACACTGAGAGATCCTTGGTTCATAACTATTAACAAAATGAAGAAATAGGAGCCATGCCTCTGATCTCCCCAAATTCCCCTTCTCTACAGAATTGGAGCAATGACAAAGCTGTCACATTATGGCAAATTTTGTGGTCTCAATGTCATTTAATGCCTGATAATAAACTCCAGCATACTTACATCACCATAAACACATGTGAAATTTCACGGAGTCTGTCTCCCATTGAGGGCTTGGCCTTCATTTGTATGTAAGAGCACTCTCCCCAGAGCATATATAAATGGACAGTATCCTCTGGAAGGCTCAGGTTTTTACTTAGGCTAACAAATGATTATCTTTCCCAGCAAATGACTAAATAGAGCTCTAATAAATCAATTTGTCAATGGCTATTTCTCTTCAGGAGAAAATATCCCTGTTTCATTTTTGGCTAGTACAGACATGACCTATCCTGAGTGCTTCTGTCTGTTGTTCAGAAAATCCTACAGCTGGAAGGAACTGCAAAAAAAGATCTGGCCTTGCCTCCCGGCAAACAAAGTATTGTTATTTCCACTTCGCACAGCAGACGGTTTAGTTCCAGAGTTACTAAATGACTAGCCCAAAGTCACATTCTTAGGAAGGGACAGAGTAAGAACAGGGCAGAATCATTCAGTTCTGTTGCCAGCAGAACCCAGCCTTCTTTGCTGTCTGCCCCATGGGGGAACCTGGGCAGAAGTAAGTCTACAACAGCTTTCCCCGGAGTCTATGGTTCACCCTTTCCTATGAGTTCCTTCCCTCCCTCTTATAGGTGCTGTACGATTTCATTTCCTACTGGAAGTATAAGGTGTAATCACAAAATATGGTGGATGTTTAAAACTTTTTAAAGAAGGTTTATTATAGTAAAAGACACACTGCTGTTAATTCCTCCCAAAATATTCCTTGTCACTTCAAACACACTTGTCCCATCGTTCTTGCCACTTTCTGAAGCAGCTCTGGAAGTCCTCTTTCAGGAGGGTCTTTAGTTGTGCTGTTGGGGCTGCCTCACTGTCCCGAATCCATTCAAAGTATTCAGCTTTCATGGTCATTTTGCCTCTAAGAACATCCAGATGTTGCGCGGTGTCAGATGCAGGGAGTAAGGTAGTTAAGAACACACCGTAAGGTCTTTATGAGCTGCTTTTCTGTTGCATGTGAGGCAGCATCAGCATGCACTGTATGTTTGATCACACCTCATGAAGACACTCGCAAGAGAGGACCTCCAGAAAGTGGCAAGAACGACGGAAGAAATGCGTTTGAAGTGGGGGAGGTGTGAAGGAGATTAGTGTGTCCTGACTGTAATATTTTTCCTGTGAACACACATCATACTATCTGATCAGCCCTTGTATAATCAGCAGGGTCCTGGAGTGGGTTGACATCCCCCCTTTATTTCTCATGCCATCTCCCACTACCGCTTATCGCTTGTGGACAGGAGCAGTAATTCAGACTGGATCCCGTTTCTCATTTCCATCCTTCAGAGCCAGCCTGCCCGCAGCTGCAAATTCTGGGGAAAGCCATCCTGATTTCTTTTTTGAGGCTGTTCATCTGAGAAAAGGACAGATGTCCAATCTGCATCTGTCTTGATGGGGCGAGGCCTTAGGGTAATATAAGCAATAGAAGTACAGGACCGGCAGTTCTGAGCGGGGCCAATAACTCGAAAAGTGTTTCAGGCAAGTCCTAGACTATAAAAAGAGATGACCACACAGAAGACGTATTTTCTCCAATAATTCTTAACAGCCTCCTTCTTCACTGCACAGGCAGATTTGGGGCTTAAGACCTGAGATTAGGGACAAGTGGCTGTACCCCTCAGGAAATCTACTTCTCCAAGATATCACCAGTACCCAAGCCATACTGACTTCTCTCACCTAAGCTGGTCGTGCCTCGCTCCATGACATAGCCTATGGACATTTTTAGAGACTGCCTAGTTTCACTCAATGTTTCAATTCCCAAATTGCAAGAGGGGTGCCCAAAGTCTGGCTATGCAATACAACTGCAACGGGGGTTGCCAAAGCCACTTGCTTACATTCATTCATTCATTCATTCATTCATTTTTGGTTTTTTGAAACAAGGTCTCATTATGTAGTTCAGGATGGGCTTAAACTCACCATGTAGCCCCAACTGGCCTTAAACTCGTGGTGACCCTCCTGCCTCAGCTTCCCAAGTACTGGGATTACAGGTGTGTGCCACCACCTGGCTTGCCACTTGCTCTCTTAATACAGATATTCTGGTTGGGTTATTACCATCCTAGAATTGTAGGGACTGGCTGAAAAACCCATAATCTCTTGGTATGAGAAGGGGAGGAGGGACAGGCCCAATCAGTTTCCTGGCTCTCACTTCATCCCAAGCATTCGCCAGAATCTGATATTACAAAACTTCTGTCACCCTAAACCGCTACCGGCCACCCTTTTCAGTTCTGATGGACAAAGTGTTCTGGGTGCTTAGATCCTGCCACAGCATCCCTTGCCTGGAAGCAGCGTAAAATGAGACAACCGAAGGAGACTGTGGAGGCAGGACCTGCCCCGTATCTGCTGGCCCTGCACACCTGTGGTGGAACCAGAACTTGACATTAACACAAACGCAAGGAACAGGCTTCCGGAGTAGTACCGGAGGACAGAGAAAGATGGCAAGAAACAGGGTGGGCAGGGCTAGAATACAGAAGGGTTACTTACACTGTTTCATCATTCTTGAATTCCAACTCCCCATACGTGTCTTCAAAGTCCTCACCGCCGCCCTTGGCTGTCCCTTCTACTGTCCTAAAGGGGACAATGACTGTGCCCCTGGCACCTGATGTCCGCAGGACCTTGACCTCCATAATGCCAATACTTTCACTGACACGAATGGTGTCACATTCAAAAGTGAAGATACCCGCATGGTCATCATCCAAGATAGTGACTGTGGCCAAACACGGAGGGACCAGGACGGCCCGAGGCAAAGGAAGACTGTTGAGTACGGGGGGCAACCCTTCCTCCGGCTGCTCCTCTTCCATGCGGACATTGCTGAGCCGCACGAAGAAGTGCTCATCCTCCTCAAAAATGTCATCGTCAATGATGCCCACGGAGAATTCCTTCTGGGTCTCTCCGGGCTTCAGGACCACAGTGCCCTCGGTGAACTCGTAGTCGGCCCCCGCCTTGGCAGAACCATCCTCTGTTTTGTAGTCTACATACACCGTCTTGGACATATCGCCTCCTTTCCTCACCACTGTCAGGAGTACAGCCCCACAGTTCTCCAGGCACTGGTAAGAACATGGGTCAAAGAAGACCTTGGAGATGAAGTCCTCAGGCTCTTCCGCGTGCACCTCACTCATGCTGGAGGTCTTCTTGGCCTGTTCCGCTGCGTGTTTCTTCAGGATATTGCCTGCACCAGTCATCATACGCGTGGCTTGGATTCGGTAGAAGGCCCGGCTCTTCTGTTGGTGGGAAAGAGCATAGTAATTGGCCATCTCCACCAGCTGATCCAAGTCCTTCTCTGGGTGTTTTTGTTTCAGGTCCTTGAGAATCCGGATCATCTCCCTGCGGGACTCATCGACCTCCTTCCCTTCCAAGGGCACCAGAGTCCCATCTAGGAAGTGGGAATTCATCATTTTCCCGTCCATCTCGATGCCCTTTGGGTGCTCTCCCTCTGTCTCTATGATAATTCCTCGGTGCTTATCTGTGCGGTACTTTTTGTGCATGTATTTGTAGAAGAGCAGTCGTTTGTCTGCCACCCAGGCCAAAAGGACACAGACCGGAAAGAAGAAGAGAGTGAGGAGGCCTTCCCAAACCTGGACCACGCCAGGGGAGAAGACGGCCAGGATCATATAGAGCCAGATATAGGCAAAGATACTCCATGCAGCAGTGACAAAGAAAACCCGTAGGTGTTTGATTTTGCGAGTCTCTCCGTCGGGGATGACGTAGATGCAGAGGCCAATGATGATGAACATGTTGAAGGCTGCACTGCCTACGATGGTAGAAGGTCCCAGGTCGCCAGCAATGAACCCATGACCACATACCTCGATTAAAGAAAGGAGGATCTCAGGAGCAGAGGAGCCCAGGGCCATCAGGGTCAGGTTGGAGACAGTTTCATTCCAGACTCGAATTGTAGTTGTGCTGGTCTCTCCATTGGGCTTTTTGATGGTCACCTCCCTCTCCTGAGAGGTGATGACTTCAATGGACGCCATGAAGCGGTCAGCGATGATGGACACCCCGAGGAACATGTATATCAGAGCCACAAAATAGACAATGACCCTGGCGATCTTGTCCCCAAGGGAAGGGTTCTCTGGATACCAGATGGGTAGGATGACACCCTCTTTGCATTCTGATGACCCTGAGCAGGACTCATTGTTCTGCCCTGTGCTGGGCACATCCCTTGAGCTACCAGCCTCTGCCCGAAGACCATTCAGGAAGAGCACAAAAGTAACCAGCCCGAAATGGAGGAAGGCAGAGGTGAGAGGCTGCAACCTTAACCACGCCATACACAAGACTTACACGCCGGCTTCCACCACAGCACCAATGGTCCTCCTGACGGGCCAGAGACCTAGAAAAGATCAGAGAGGCAGGAAAAGGCGTGAGGAAGGGGGCAGCAAGCCACAGGCTCCCACCGACACAAATGGATGCTTCACCCCGAGTGCCATATTGTACTAACATATGGGGCAGTCTCTCACTTGGAAAAATAGATGTCAATGGGAGGCACAAATTCTGCTCTGTCCTCAAAACCATCTGGTGGAGATTCAGCTGAAGAACGGCTCGAAATAGATGGGAACGCTGGTGATGGAACCCTGAGTGATACCCTCTCAGTCCTATCTTCCAGCCCACTGCTACCTGGAATCAATATAAAAATAGGATTCCTGGACCCAAGTCTTTGTCCCCATTTATGCTACTTCTGGAGTTTTCCGTCTTCCTTACCTTGTTGTCACTATGTACTTAGCAATCCTGCAAAACATAGGACTTCTAGAGTACATACTGAATTGACGTTTCACAGATGCGTCCCCCAGAACACAATACCTCACTATGTGGATAACTGAAGTCTCCTCAGTAGGAACTCCTTTCCCCAACACAAGACTCTTGGAGGCAAGCTGTAATTCTGAGATTTCTTATTGACTCACAGTGCATGCTACTGTCCTGCGGCTAACCTGAGGCCCTGTAAGGTATGCCAAAGACCCAGTCCACAGCAGCTCCTCACCTTCCAGGACAACATGCGCATGAACAGGTTAGGCATCCAGGCACGGGAAGGTAAAGATCAATCCGCCACTTCAATTCCAAAGCCAAATATGCAAATCTCCAAGTGACAGAAGTCGTTATTACTAAAATGTGCAAATGCCTTTCAAATAAATTTCTCTTAAAACTGGAGGTTTGGGCGATAAAGTGCAACCCCACCTGTCGGACTCCAACCATTAAAAGTGTGAGTTCAGAAGATCAGGAAGAAAGTCAACTGAGGCTACTTTCAACTGAGGAAATGAGTACAGAGAGGACTCTTTCTACTCATCGCCTCGCTTAGATAGGGTAAAAATGGAAATAACCGCGCGATAGCTTTACAAGGCAACCTGTGCGTTTCCCACCTCTGTCACAACCAGGTGGGGTCCTGCAGTAACACAGAGATGCTGATTTGTGTTTGTACCACACCTTAAAGGGTTCAAAGTGCATCTTCCATATTTGCTCCTGTCCTGTCTCTGAAAACAGCACCTCTATTCTCACACCAGAAAACAGATGTTAGTCTGCAGACTTTCCTCCTCCTTCTGTCCCTCATCCAACCAAGCATTAAATTGGGCCAGTTCTCCCTCCATCTCTACCACCACCATCACAGCCCAGAGGAAGCTGCCACAGCGGTCTCCTAGTGGAATTCACCACTTCAACTAGTGCGAGAGAGTGGAGTCTCAATTCCACTTTCCTCAAACAGCCACAGGATCTTTACCAAAAAATCCAAACTTAAGCACATCACTCCCTCTTCGAGGGTCTTTAGTAGTTTTGCTCTTGCCGCAGAAATAATATTCGCTGCCATGACACTCAAAGTTTCCATGAACTACACACAGCTTTTCTTCTGTTCTCACGTCACCCTCTGACACGCTCTCTCACTACGTTGCAGCAATAATGCCCTTTGTTTCTACCCCCAGTAGGACCAATGCATGTGCTGTTACTCATAATTTTTGTAAGCCCCATTTATAATAATGCTTTAGATCTCGGCTTAAGTGTTACTTCCTTAAAAAACAAAACAATCATAAAAAACCAAACTTGCACTCACTCCTAAAAATTGTCAACTCCCTTTTGCTGTGTCTCTTTATTGTATTCTGGCTTCCCTCCATGGCTTTTTTAAAACTTCAAAATCACGCATTTATTTGTAATATTAGATGAGTCATATCCTACTCATTCATTGCACTGTGAGTGGCCTAAGAGCGAGGAGTCGTCACTCCTGTTTCCAATGGTATGCTAAGTAGGTAGTCAGTAGATGCTCAGTAAATGAATGCTTTTGGAATGAACGAATGTAACCACCACAGAAGTTTCTTGAAACTTCAACCTTATCTAAAACTACTCATAATCTACATTGCGGCCATTTGCTCTGGAAGTATGTACGGGTCCCATTGAGAATCCCCAACTAGACTTCAGGGTTCATGTAGGACCTCTTTAAATTCCCAAAGCGTGTCCTCACAGAGAAATTCTCTTTAGGGCATAGTGAGTCAGGCTGCATACTGTAACCAAGGGCTTCCTTCCAAAGAGCTGGGGATCAACTTGGTTTCAGGTTCGCCAGAATGGCATTCAAGTGCTGAGACTCAGATTCCTCATTAGTCCGGGTTCTGGAGGTCAGCAAAACAGGTGCTTGGGGCCTCACTCAGAGGAGGAGAGGTCACAGAGATGACTGAGGAAGATACTCAGCATCGATATCCAAAGGCTAAGAAAGCTCTTGCAAAGTGACATGCACAGAGACACCCAGGAGCACCTCTGACACACACATCACCCTGGAGACGTGGACCAGGAAAGATACTGGCTTCTTGCCTTGACCTCTGCAAGCCCTGCCAGCTTGTGGATTCTGACACATTGTAGATTCTGATAAGCCCCGTGCAGGAAGAGACAGAAGATCGGCACAGCCGGAGCAGCTCTTCAATCACAAGCCAATGTGGGAACAGGAGGTGGCAGCCCCAAGGGGGTGGGGTACCCACAGGTGAGGGGAGGGGGGAAAGGACACGGAGCACTATCACAGTCAAGTCAGCCTGATTAACAGAGGCACGGACTCCTGTTTATCTTGCACACCAGGAGAATTTAGAAAGATCCTGGTCTTTGTCCTCATTTGGCCTTGTAGACGCTTCGTGGTGACAGGTTTTGGGGGGAAGAAGCTATCATGTGGTAAAAGTCAAAGACCAGTTCCCTGAGAAAACTACTGCGTTGATGGAAAGAATGAAAGAAGACGAAGGAAGAATGTAAGACGGCTAGTGAACACCTATACCGGGCTTTGGAGTGGAAGGTGGGAGAGGCCCGGTGATTCCTAGGGATCTTCCAGACCTGCTAGGAAACGTTTTCTGGCCAAGATGCCAGACAGAGAGGGGACGGCTCTGACGACCAAGCCAATGGTCATATTTGTGCCATTTTTCCAGGCCCAGCCACCAAGTGAGACAGATCTCAACCTCCTGGCAGTCTCTTCGGCTCTTAAGAGACACAGGTATATGATTCAGTGTGAGACTCCCCCAGGACCACCCCAAATACTGATACTGACCATGATCATTAACATTTATAAGTATTTTTTCCTGTTATGTAATTTTCTATTTTTTATTTATCATAGGGAGTTGCTACACGTACATAACACATCTGAACTTTCTTGATTTCCCCTTTCCCTCCCTGCCCTACGCTCTACCTCCATCTCTTGGTCCTTTTCCCATTAGCAAAACATCCCCCTCCCTGTTTCCTGTTACCGAGCTTGTATTTTGGTCTTTAAATGAATTATACTTGAGCTTTCTCATATAAGAGAAACCATGTGATATTTAAGCTTGTGCGTCTGGCTTATTTCATGTAAATTTCCTGCCTCCAGGTGCATCCATTTTCTTACAAATGACTCGAATGTATCCTGCTTTGTGGCAGAGTCTACTCCATTGTGTATAAATACCACATTTTAAAAAATCCTTTCATCTGTTGGTGCACTTCCCAGATTTAGCTGTTGTAAGGTGTATTGTTGCACACACAGTGTAAGTGTTGCTGTTTGTGGTATGCATAATGCTAACTTTAAGTTTCATAAGAACCCTGTGAGATTGGTAGTATTTGTATCTTTATTTTACACTTTGGGAAACTGAGTGTTCATTAAGTCATCTACTCCACGTGTAAGGCAAGGAAATAGCACAGCCCCAACTCACACATAGATGACACAGGTATAGCTCTGGCTATTCAGCTTCACCAAACTGCCCCACTTTGTTGCAGGATACCCTTGGCTCCCAATCAGCTTTCAGTCTGAGGCAGAAGCACTGTGATGCTCTCACACCCTGGACAGGGCAGACTCGCAATTTGCCAGGGTTGCATTGGCCCCTGGTTTACCAGAGCTGTTCTGGCTGCCTGCTGTAATCTCCCACTTGAATATTCTTCTCATCAGCTCGGTTTGACAAATATTGACAAAAGCCTGTAATTTGCCAGGCTCAGTACAAGATGCTGGTAGTTAAAATAAAAATGAGGCAGCGTTTGCCCACAAAGGTACAATCCAGCAGATGCAAAAATAGACAGTTTTACTATAAAAAGTGGAGGTAAGGGCAGAAACGCGGTGGGGACACGAGGAGGGCGGTGAGCCAGTTCAGGGATTCAGAGAGGCGTTCTGAAGGAGGCGATCCCTGAAATGAGTCTTCAAGCATGAGTGAGCTGTAGTCAAAAAATAAAAAAAGAAGCAAGATTAAAAAGGAAAGTGGGAAGGGCATTCAAGCCAGAGAGAAGAGCCCAAGCAAAGACCTGGAGACATGAAAAAGCCCCGTGTGTGCGTGGGATTACAAGGAATTCAGAGTGAGGCAGGGGGTGAGAAGATCAGGCTGCGTGATACGCAAGAGCTCATAGCAAGTCTTCCATGCCAGGCTGAGAAGGCGGGATTTTATCCTAAGGGCAGTGAAAAGCCCATGATAGGATTTTAAACAGGAGAACGACATGGTCTGATTTGTGTTTCAGCAAAACCAATTTCGCTAAAGGCTTAGGGTGGCTGTAAGGAGGACAAGGCTGGAGCAGGAAGACCAGTTAGAAATTGATTGCAAACAGAAGAGATGCAGATAAGAAGGGCACAGGGTGGTTCTGAGAAGGTCAGCCTCCTGCCCCCATGTCACACTCCTCTCCCTCAGCCAAACATGCCCCGCTTACGCCCACGACCTCTTGTCTCTTTCCTGGATTATTTTCCTAACGCCCCCAGGGCCATCTGCAAGGTGGCTGTGTCCTCAGCAGTGGCTCCTGACATCTTTTAATATCACTGGCAAATTTAATTAAAGTCACTGTTCCTCTGCTCTTCCAGATCATTAATAAAACAGCACCACCAGGCCAGACCAGGAAATTCTCCCTCCTGCTCCGCCTGGCACATTCCCCAATGGGAACATTGCTCCTGGGCTGTCACCAGCCTGGGTAGAGTCGTCCCGCTCAGCTTCTAAATCTGGGTCCCTGCACAGGCGTCATGGCCAATTTACATTAAAGTTTTAGGAGCAGCCAGGCCGCACTGGCTCCAGCATGTCAGCTGGGTCGAAGCGCAGTGCAGCGCCTCCTGTACTTCTGCCCACGGGAGTGCGGGAAGGACTCAGCACACAGCCCTCCTCTCAGGGGCAGTGCTTCCCAAGAAAAAGAGGCACAAAAATCCTTACTCTCACACGAGTAGGAGAGATGTGACCTCAGCTGCTTAGGCAGCTGGTCTGTCACCACTGGAACCTGGAACCAAGAAGGAAGATCCAATGATGCTGTAGGAACCAAGAAGGAAGCTCCAATGATCCAATGGCTCCTGTATTCATTATTATCTTTCTTTAGCTTCCCAAGGAAGGAGGTACGATCATCTCACCACTTTTACAGGCAGCAAATTAGAGTTCGTAGAGGTCAAGTAATTTGCCCCAAATTATGGTTACTCAATGGAGGGGCAGGCATTTGGATTCTAGCAGTCTGTCTCTGGAGTGCTGGGCATGAGCCCTGGGTGTTCGGGGTCCTTTGAGCAAGGGCTTAGAGACGGCAGGATGAGTCTTTCTGAATGCAGGGCCTTCCCACAAGTTTGGAGGCTCTATGCACTCTAAGGCAGGGTAGAACCCTGAATTTGAAAGCAAGAAAAAGAACATTCTTCCCAGCTGTGCCTCCATGAGCTGTGAGCCCTTGGAAGGTTGGGTGGCTCTCTTGGCAATAGCTGCTTTGTCCATAAAACTCAGATTGGGTGAGAGGGTATCTACAGTTCCTTCAACTCAGAGATGCTTGGATTACAGGGAAGCAAAGACATGGAGGCGCACATTTAAATTAGAGCAGTCCGAGGGCCAAGCATGGAATTCAGACTCTCAAGGAGAACTCAGAGGATAAGAGTGGTGGTAGGAGGAGGGGGCCGGGAATATCTCAAGGACAGCCTACATTCTGAATTTACAAAAAGCCTCTTGCACTAAATCCATTTCTTAAGCAACTATTCTTTGTCCAAGTGGGACCAAACACTATGCTAAGCAATTGGGTGCAGAGGTGTGAATGGGCTATACCCCATCCTCAGCCTACGAGGTTCATATTCTGTTGATGCATGGGTACCAACAAGTCGCACAGGAATAACTGACTGCAGTTATGCCCTGGGAGGTAATTAATACATGTTTCTTGTTCTGCTCTGAGCACTCAGCTTGCTAGCTCCACGGCTGCCTCAAACCATGTGGGAAGGGATTGCAGCACAGCAGCCTCTGTCCCATGGGGAATCTTGCAGGAGTAGGGGATGGGCTAGTGCACTGTTCTTGCTTCTCCAGTCTCACACAATGGTCATATTTCACCCTCCAAGAAACTCCTCTGGAACCATATGATAACGTTACAGAAACCCGGCGACATCCTTAGACACAGCAGGGCACCACAGGCCTCAGTCACCTCATGCTTTATCACGACTCAAGACTTATAAAAATAAGGACAACAATCAATCCATTCACTGAGTACCGACTCGCCACTGGTATAAGCACTCTTGTATCTGCTATTTAACACCTCTCAGGGCCACAGCGACACAGGTTTTGCTATCTGTTCTGCAAATGAGGAGACTGGGCTCAAAGACGAGCAGTTCACCTCAGGTCTACGAGCTCAGTAAGAGAAATCTGCCGTTGTCAGGTGAGAGGGTCTGCTGCCGAGCCTCAGGGGATGAAAGGCCTGGTGGAAGAGTAGGTAGGAACTCGGGGCCCCAGAAGGCTCCACCTCGGCCCTGACAACGCCCCGTCCTCCTCTACTCTCCAGATGAGTCATTTGTTCCGTTGGGTTCCTCTAACACTCTGATTACCACCAGAGCACTTGCCACGTCACAATGGGCTTGTCTGCCGGCATGTCCATCTTCCACACTCTGCTGGAAGCTCCAGGAGTGCTTTCAAGTCCATGTGGGGAGTTTTTCTTACAACACGCAGAGCAGCTCTTGACCTTGGATGTCATTTCTCCCTCTAAAATTCTGACTCCAAGATACCTAAAGTTTACCGCACTTGTGGAAGCTAGAGGACTTGGCCTGTAGAGGAAGCTGGAGGAGCTGCCCTTGTCAGATCTGGAGAGCCACAAACACTAGGAATGAGGTGGAAAGCTGAGAAGAGAGAGGACTTGGCTCAGCTTAAGCTCTATTTTTCCTGCTAATGGACCTACATCCATTCTAGTCATCCCCTAACTAGAGATGGTTATAGAGCAAGGTCCGTATACCAGAGATGACAGTGTATCAGAATTATTCTGGGGCTCTAAAAAATACAGGCATGTTGATTCTATGTTTGACCTAAGTTTTGAACTGTCTGAGAGTAGAACCTAGATATTTATGTGGTTTTTTTTTAAGGCCCTTAGCTGATTTTTGAAGTACAGCCAAGGCTTAAAATCCTGCAAGAGAACACAAACTTACCCTGACTACAACATCTGAATCTTAGGTGTTCCAACCATTAGGGACTGTCTTTGGACCAGGAGAAGGACTTTCAGTGGACTGTGAGTTGACCCGCAGGTGAATACCACCAGGACTTTCCACACACTAGACAAACACCCCACCCTCTTGGATATTCACTTGCTTTCATATCTCAGCAAGAATAGTAGCATTAGTTTCCCACTCACATAAGCAGATTTTCTCTCCCTAAACTTGCTGTTTGCTTGGTTTACATGTTTACTGAGGAAACATAAAAGATATGGAGTTCTCTTATCTTCACAGGAAAATGATGCTACCTGTCCAGAGCCAGCAAGATATGTTTCTAGCTACTTTCTCTTACAGCGACGACTACTTAGGTCAACTTCCCTGTGACTTTTGTTCATTCACTCATTCACACATGCATCCATGCATGTATGCATACTTACATCTGTGTGAAACCTAGCTATATACTGCAGGTTGACTTTCACTACATTATCGTAAGAAGGTTATTCTGCTTTCTTCCAAATTCTCTTTTTCTACACATGCTCAAAGAAAGTCTGAGTTCCAAGAGGGTAGGAATTTTTATTTGATATGTCTGTAACCTCAGTGCCTACATCAGCGTTGCTGATATGATAGCTCGGTGTATATTTACTGAATGAATGGATATATTGAATGAATGTGCAAAAATAGAAGGGACAATATTCAGTGATTTCTCCCACCTTGGCAGTGTTCAGACGGAGGCTGGAAAACCATCTGTCAGGAATGCTGTGAGCAAGGTTTTTCAAATTTGAGTAATATGAACAAAATACAATCCCCCTTGAAAAGCACACATTTTATTGGAGAACAGTGAGAAAAACTGAATAATTAGGACAAAACAAATATTAGATTTGGAAACACGTGCAATATGCCAAGAGAGCTGGAGGAAGAAAGGTTTACAGTGCCTGGGATCCTCATTGCCAGCTCCGTGAACCAGGTAACATCAGATACAGGATTTGAAGAATGACCTGGAATTAACTGGGTTAGGTGGCTAGAGCACCACCAGCAGAGGCAGCACGAAGCCCATGCCGAAGGCTGGGGAAGCCTGGCCAAGCGGGGTGTTTAGAGAAGAGCAAGCAGTGGGTGCTGGACAGGACCCCTGGGGAAGGCTGCAGAGATAAGTAAGGAATCACTGGGTGAAACACCTTGCACGCCTGGCTGGGGAATTTGGACATTATGTTGGAGGCAAAAAGGAGTGATAAAGTTGAAAGTTTTTGAAACACAGGAGAAACAAAATGAACATTTTTTCCTTTGAACAGGAAATCCACAGGGACTACAGTGTGGAAACTGAAGGAGCGAATGGAAGCAGGCTACGCCGGAAGCAGGAAGACAGCTTCAGGTGCTCTGCGGGGTGAGTGAGAAGAACCCGGCCAGTGTAAGCAGGGCTGCTGAGGAAGCTATGGATTTCAACGCTATTTAAGGAGAATCTAGCCAAGCTGGGGGCCAATGGAAACAGAAGAGGATAGTGAAAGAGGGATGAAGAAGCATAGAGAGGATCAAACCACATCAGGAATCTTCTCCATCCCGTTGGCTCTGCGAAGTTCCTCTTGATTCAGAGATACACAGCCTGAAGAAATCAACACAAAACCACCAACGTAAACACTGCTCAGCCTTAGGACCTCCTGTGGCAGAGGAACCCATGAGACCAGTGAGAGCTCTTGGGAGACAAGGAGGCAAGCTCCAGGAGACAAGCAGGAAGTCCCTGGAATTCAGCGAAGGCACCGGAGTACTCCTCACTGTAGTCCAGAAAGGGGCTATTTATGGATTCAGTGGCCCAGATTGTGGTAAGCTCCGGAGATGCATTTATGAAGCAGGTCGGTCCCCATCCTGCACCAGCACACAGAAGAGCACACAGACCAGTATTGAAATGTGAGCACAGGGTTTAGCACTTACAAACGCTGACAGTGTCACGGAAGTTGGGGAGCTGGGCATACCCTGTTCGTCTCCAATGAGAATGCAGTCTCACATGGAAGGAAGTGAGCCCATGACACGTACTGCGGTAAGAAATAGTGCTGGCCGGAAAAATAGAAATTATTTTTAAAGATCCAAAATGCGAACTCAAACCCTACAGCGACTATAAGAAAGCCTTGTTCTGCCCATTGATCTGCAGAAAAAAGTACTTGTTGAGCACTTGCTATAAATACACCCATCAGAGTTGTAGGTTCTTTGAAGATCATTCCTGCCTGGATGTGTTCTCAGATTTATTGAGTGCCAAGGATGTGTCACACTCTGTTCTAGCTACTGGAGACGCAATATTATGTCTCTTGCTGGGCCTCCTGCAATAGCTGCCAGTCTTGCCCCACCCATTCAGTACTCCCCACAAAACACCAGAGATGTCCCTTTAAAAATATAAACCTAGGGGCCGGGGATTTAGCTCAGCAGCACAGCGCCTGCCTGGCAAGCGCAAGGTCATGAGTTCGATTCCTGGTTCTGGAAAAAAAATTAAAATAAAAATATAAAAATATAAACCAAGCCAGGCACGGTGGTGAAAGCCTATACTCCCAGCACTCTAGGAGGCTGTATCAGAACTTCGAGCCCAGTCTTAGTACCTTAGCAGGACTGTGTCTGAAAATAAACAATAATAAAGGTCTGGGGATGCAGCTCAGTGTGAAATCTTTGGGTTCAATCCCCAGTACTACTAAATAAATAAATACCAGCTAGATCATGCTACCCTTTACATCTCCTCCCTTCCTGAAGCACCTCCCACCGTTGCAGACTGGTCTGCTAACTTCTAACTTGCTGATTTTGTTTTGTCACATTCATAATCCACTTTGGTTAGCACAAAGTTCCTTGAAATTTCTAAAAGAGGTCAAGCATGAGCCTGCCACAGAGACTACATAGATACTGGTCCCTCTGCTTGGAGATCCACAGAAGTCACTTCTTAATCTCCTTCAGGTCTCAGATGCGTCCTTCTCAGAGAAGCATCCCTCATCCTTTAAAAGTGACTCACCCTCCCAGGACTCTGTCGTATCTTTTTTCATTTGCTTTAGAGCATAGATCATCATTGCTGAAATCATCATTGCTTTGATTTGTCTGCCTGTTTGTCAAGGAATATGAACCCTCAAGAGCAGGAAACGTGTCTTTTTTGCTCACCACTGTATTCTCAGTGCCTTGACTAGAGCTTGGTATAGTGAATTCTCAGTATTTGTTGAATGAATGAATGGTAACTGCTGGATGAAGTGATTTGGAAGGATACATCTGTGAGGACAGAGTTCAAACTTCCTGGGACATCCTGGGGTAGAGAAGTAAATATGCAGTTTATAGCCAAGGAACTTACAGAACAGGTAGTTTTGTGCATTCAGAAGAAAAAACACAGTCACATGGCGGTGCAGCAGAAGTCATCAGTCGACTTCTTAACACAATTCCTTTTCTCCACTTTGCCCCCTCAGGAGCATCTTCCTTTTCTTCTGGACTAAACCACAGTGATAGCCAACACACCGCATGGAGCCTCTGACAGATGCACTCAGCTATACTTTGTGCCATGAGTTTGAAAATGCTTTCTCACTCACATGATCTCACCGACTCCTTCTTGTGAGGATGGTCATACAGATGAAGAAATTGGAGCTCAGTTGATTGCCAAGAATTTCTTTCAGTAAATAATGAAGCCAGAACCAAACCTGGATCCTCTGGCGGCCTTTCACTAGAGCTAAAGGAGGGTGTCAGATCAGGAAGGACCAAGAAAAATGACTCTTACAACTGAAAGGACCTTGGGGCTAGGGCCAAACAGAGGCAGATGGTGCTACCACCCCTTCCTGTTCCAGAGACATCCACCTGGTCTTTGCCTTGCCCCAGTCCTAGAGATGGAACTCAGGGCCTTTGCACTGACCTACATCCCCAGCCCATTCATTCTTCAATCATTCAATCATTTATTCATTTACTTGAATGGTCTTGCTAAATCGCCCAGGCTAGGCTCAAACTTGTAATCCTCTTGCCTCAGCCTCCCAGACTGCTGGGAGTACTGGTTTCTGTCTTTTGAGGTTATTCGTGGAAAGAGAGCTGATGCCCTGTACTGCTGCTGAGCCATCCGGGGAAGTTGCTGATCAGTCTCCTGTATGCACATTTTCCTCAGACCATTTTCCAGGAGCTTGATTTATTTTAACGCAATTTAATTTATCTTAATTTTTTAAATGTTGAAATATGGAATTAAATCATCTCATTGCCTGAGTGAAGAATAAACAGAGTCTGGCAAGCAGTCATCTCTCTGGGACACGGCTGGGGGGTTCTCTCGTACAAGCAGCTGTGGGGGTGCTCTGGGTCTGCCTTTCACAAGGGGGGCTGGAAGAAGATCCTCAGACTCCCAGCAGACATGGGTGCTGTCTTTGCAGCTGTGCTTTCTTTCTCCATCCCTGTGATCCCCCTTGAAACCGATCCCCTCCATTAGTTCCTTCTGAGGGGCTTGAAGTCACAGCCTCAAGATGGTTCTTCCTGCCTCACTAGGGAGGAGTACGGTGGCCTGGTCAGGCTGGGGAGAGCCTCTGGAGGGACACTGAGCACAGTGCTTCCACTGGATGCTCAACAGCCCACGCAGCTCTGAGAAAAGCAGAAGTACCAGCGCCAAGGCAGCGTGGCGGGAACATGTGGGAGCCGAGATCACTATAAGGCATCATGTGAATGCCCTGGCATACACAGTGGGAGGTGACTAGGGACTGCACACTGAGACTCGCCGTGGAGGGCCATCGGGTCACCCAGATCAGCTCAGGCTGCACTGAGGCTGGACACGCAGACAGCTGAACCAACTAGCCAGGTGGCCTCTAGAGACCCAGTGTGAAAATAGACTCATTAGGGGGCTCATATTATAGGTGGGAAGTTCTAATGCACTAAAAGCATTCTTAGCAGGAGGCGATCTGTATGCTGTGAAGCAGGACTCAGGGAATACCCCGTTGGGTCAGGGAGCCTAAGAGTCAACACATCCGACTTAAATTCTTTTCATGGATAAGGAATCCAAGGCCCAGAGCGCAGAAGTGGGTCTCACTTGCAGTTGTCAGACGTGGTGGAAACAAGAACCTAACCTTCTTAGCACCAGCTCAGTGCTTCTTCTATTGTACCATGTGGGCTGTCCCTGGCTTGATTGTTGACTCCACCACTTGCCACTTCTATGATAAATAGTATGGATCCCTTCTTGACCTTGTCTCAGCAGCCTCCAGAGGGAGGCGGGTGATTTGTTTGTGTACTCCTTCGCTTTTCATTGGACATCCACTGCATGGCAGGGAGTGAGAGGGAGAAGCGGTGCTCAGCCCAGGAAGAGAGGCGAGCCACAAAGTGCAAAACAACAAAGCAGCATGTGCCCTTCAGAAAGCGTAAAGCACTCACAAAAAAACAGACGCTCTGCTTTCAAGACACAGGAGCAAGGGACTGCTGCTCCACGAAGTCTTCCCATCAGGAAGAAGCGTTCAAATTGAACAGGAGGGGGAACGGGTATGGGTCCCAGGCAGGTACACTGTGAGCCAGTGCACAAAGAGGAAAGTACAAGTCTACTGGTGATAGTGCAGCTAGACACGAGTGGGGGCCAGGCCACGGGCTTCTTAACACAAAGAGCTGGAAAAACAGGAGTACCTCTGAAGATTTTTGTGCAAGCAAGTTACAAGCTTACAAAGGTGTTTTAGGACGTGAGTCTTGAAAGAGCGGTCAAATTTGCTATAAAGAAAAGAGGCTGGAGTTGGGAAGATGGCAGAAAACTATTTTTTCACAACATCATCACAGCAATAACTACTGCATGCCGCTATGGTAAGGACTGAGTGCGAAAATCAATGCACAGCACATAGCAATAGGGCAGCTGATAGATGGCAAACCCGGAAATATTATTATTATTACCATGAAGAGGTTATCAAATTGGCGCTGAAGTAGTGCTGGTAGGGATGCAAAAGACAGGAATGAGCATAAAAGTTAACAAGTAAAACCTGGGGAACAAGGGAAATTAATCAAAGATAAACTTGGAGGTTTTGAGCCAAAGTGTTTTTTGGTACTACTGTAAAAAGTGGGGGGTCAGGAGAAGCAACTCCCAAGGTCAGCGGGTACCTGGTGAGCATGGGGAGCTGGCTAAAACGTGGAACACTGCATTGGAGAAAATGTGCCAGTGGTTGGAAACAAGATATACGGCATGGAGAGACAAAGGCACAGACTCTGGGAACTGTCTTCCCAGAAGTAGGAAGACAGATCCCTGAGGGACACTGCCAATGGAGGACGGAAAAACCGGGAAGGGGAGGAGAATGTGAAAGAGGGAAAGGAAAAGGGACCAACGAGAGAGCTGGTATAATCTGGAGGGCTCCGTGTGCAAGAGGACAAGAGAGGAAAGTTCTCAGGAGTTAATGGTCAACCTTATCTAAAGATGGGGGCGATAGCAACAGTAAGTCATAACAGGAATGAGAAGTGCGTGAACAGAAGGTAGAGAAAAGCATTAAGCATGGGGCTAGGGGACTGAATGAGTGATGAGGAAATAGAGGCAGATGATTATGCTAAAACTGCGACAGATTACTGTATGTGGGATGGAGAGAAGTGGGAACCTGAGTGAGCGATACTCTTCTTAGGACAGAGTTTGCGAAGGAGAAGACGTTGTGTTACAGGAGGAGACTGCAGAGGAAGAGAAAGAGCGCAGGGCAGTTTAGGAAGGCGGTGGTAGCTCCTGCCCACTGTGTAGGAGGGAAGGGGGGATTTTCTTTAACTCTGAAATTAATGACATTCTCACACTGCCCACTTAATTGTCTAGGACTCTGAGGGCCTCTCCTCGTAAGCGACTTGGACATGATCACATGGAAGCCAGGGTAAGATTAGTTTTCAGTCCCACTTCCGGACCCAGTGCCCACCCATCCCAGTGTTCCTGCACACAACCAGGGAAGACCTATTTGTCAACCGGGTATGAAGGCACTAAATGCTCCTTGGCTAGGTACAAAGTATATCTATGATGAAACAAAGCCGTTTTCTTAGCAGACGTGACTCTGTACATCATATCTGAGAACCCTGGATCCTGGCATTCGTTTTTATCATTCTTCAGTATTTTTTTTTAATACATCTACATACACGTGTGATTCTTTTCTTCCTATCTACAAGTCTTGCTCTACAGTCTCTAGGGGTTTACATATGGACCTAAATCCTCCTTGCCCTTCAGACTCCTGGGGGCCGTCTCCAGCCCCAGGGGCCCTTTTCAATTCTGACTTGTAAGAGTTGCCCTGCTCTGTAACTCAGAGGGCTGAGGGCGGAGCCTTTTCTCCCTTCCTTTAAAGCGCCCCGTCCAGTGTTGGGTTCAGAGTGCCCATTCAAACAACAAATGAACAACTAAACCTCATCCAACCTCATTAAAGAAAATGAGTGGGCCTTTTTCTAAGAAGGGCATGTCTATTTTGTACATTTAAAGACATCGAAAAAATCCCCCACCTTTGCGCTCACAGATAGCTAGGTCCCCCCGGGCGCCCCAAGTTTCTACAAACAGCTTCCTGTCTCTTTGCCTCCTTCTCACCCTATAACCCAGCCGGTGCCAGCATGCTACTGAACATGCAAATCTGACTCTTCACTTCAGCAGCTAAAACTTTTCTCAATCCCCACTGAAAGCTCAGGGGAAATCCTTAGCACGGAGCACAAGCCCTTCGAGGTTTGACTCTCCAGACTCATCTCCCTGCCTTTACGCTGTCTGCAGTATTTGGAAAAGCCCTTTTGACTTCAGACCTTCTCCTGTGGACCCTTGCACTCGTAATACTTTCTTGCCTTCCCTCTTTCCCTTTCTCTACTTTCACCAGAGCTAACTCCTACTCACCCCTCCTGGGCTTGGCTGTCCCTGTGAATCCTCCATAAGGCCCTATGGAGAGGCGCTCCTTTTCTATGTGCTTTTGTTGACCTGTGATTTACTTTCCACTAGAAGAAGTCACTTTGTGTGGCACTCGCCTGTTCGCTGGTTGGCCATCCCTGCTGGAATATATGTTTATGAGGTAAAAGGCCTTTGTCTTCTGCTAGCCCAAGGCTGGCAGCAAGGGTGGCTGTTGAATATTTAAATAAATGGCTCAGTGAATAGTTTGAAGAGAGGTCAGTGCGTGTGGCATATTCTTCAAATCCAGATTGTAGGCAATCACCGGATCATACAGGCCAGGGGACAATGCCACAGCCACTGCCCACGGGCAATAGCAGTCACTCTGCCCAGAGACTGTATAAGGAGCCACCTTGCACAGGAGTACTGCAGGGCTGGCGCAAGGGTGCCAGGGCCCTGACCCAGGGGTACAGGGGAAGGGAATTTTTATAACAGGGTTGTTCTGATCACGCTCTTCTCTCCTTTTTCGGCTGAAGAGGCTGGGATGACAGCCTAAGGTGAAGCTCTGAGGAGCAGGAGCAGGGAGCGGTAACTACAACTTGCCAGTCAATTTCACTCATCCAGCCGCCTTTCCTGAGTGCCTGCTCTGTGCCTGACCCTGTGCTGGGGCTGGCATGTGGATAAACACAAGGCATCTTTCCTCCCCTCCTGGAGAGTACTGCCTAGGGCTGTGCACAGTGTTACTAATCTCACAAAAGTTATCGTGCATCTTTACTTTAAAGTGACAGATTCGGGTTAGGGGTATAAGAGGTAAGAGGTAGGAAATGGCCCAGTCAGAGAAAGAAGGGACCTTCCTTCCAGGAGAAGGAAGGAAGGAGCTGAGAGCTGCAGGGCAAATAGCAGCACGTCAGGGTGCAGGCAGAACAGTAAGCCGTCCAGGTAGAGGACGTCTTGAATGGCCTCCCTATCTTCATCAAGCCAAAGAAAGAACCACTGTAACCCAGTCCAGTTCAGTAGTTTTCATCTGCGGCTTCTCAGTCAAATATCCGCGTTTTATTTAAAGAAAGAGGACAGGAGGCAGTGGGCTTGTGCGAAGACACTGCCGATGGCTGCTGTGGACTGCAGCTTGGGGCTGCAGCTACGATCCCACATCCAGTCACCGCGAGCGCCGACCAGCAGCCTTTTTCATTTGGACGATTGCAAGGCAGGAGGGGCAGCTTCCTCTCAAAGTTGGATCCGGCAAAGCCCGGCCAGCAAAAGGAAGGAGGGGAGGCTGAGCGCCCTTACGCTGTGAACCGATCCCCCTCTTTCAGCAAGAGCATGGCGCAGCAGCTATATTTGAAAACCGAGGTAAACAAGAGCTCAGCGCAAGTGGCTGGGGCACAACAGCTGTGGAAGATTAATCACACGCGGCTGCATGTCACCAGGTCGCAGAGGCCGGAGGCTTCCCTTTTGGTGCCCCGGCAGAAGGCCGGATGTGTTCCTATCACGTACCCACAACCCGCCCCCCTTAGGGGTTTCTTGACCGCCCAGGAGCTAGGCACCTGGCTCCCAGCTGCAGCCCGCGTTTCTGATAAATTGCACCCAATTTCAGTCCTTCTGCCTGGGAAGCCTAAGCACCACACGTTCACCGGTTTGTTTTTTAATCATGGGGGAGGGGGGTGGCGAGCGGGTAAATTTATGGCACTGCATTAAAGGCGTTTGTTTTATTTTAACCTCTCCCTTTCCACGGTGAAAATAAAATGAATAAAGACAAAAAACTGCCCCCCCCCAACTAAGGGCTTTCATCATTTCCCTCTGCGGCTCAGGTCCTCGGGGCAGGTCAGCCAGGGCCCGCAGAAGCAGCGCTAGCCCGTATGTGAGGGCCTGTCGCCATGAGTGTGTGTGTGTGTGTGTGTGTGTGTGTGTGTGTGTGTGTGTGTGAGTGTGTTGGGGGACGAGGGCGCGGTGGTGGTGGTAATGACCACACACTTCGCTTCTGTCCACCTGGCCCGGGACCGCCCAGACCACCCGGGCTGGACAGCGCAGGGCCGAGACCCCTCCTTCTCACCGCCCCCCTTGGCACCAGCCGGCCAGTGCGCCGGGCTGCAGCTCCCGACCCGCGGCGGCGGAGTCCCGGGCTGGGGTGCGCGCGTGCGTGCGTGTGTGCACGCGGGCGCGCGCCGGGCCAACAACGCTCCCGTCCTAGCCCCCCAACGCGGTGGGCGCTCAGCCCCGGGAGCACGGCACGCCCCGACACAGGCGACACACACATGCACACACGCATGCAGCACGCAGCGCAGCGGCCGCTCCGAGAGGCCGCACGCCGCCAGCAGCCCGGGCCGCGCACACGTTCCCAGGCACCTCTCCCAGGACCCCCAAGCGCCTCGGCCACGCCGCCAGACCCCCGGGCCCGCCGCGTCCCCAGCGCGCACTTTCCGGGGCACCCCCACACTTCTGGCCCTGCACCCACAGGATGGCAGTGCGTGTGAACGGGCTTGAGATGCAGCTGTCACCA
>NW_004955466.1:195886-220586 GCF_000276665.1 Chinchilla lanigera | reverse complement strand
GGCCCAGCCCGGGCAGCCCGGCGCCTCCGAGCCGGGCGCGTCCTGACCTGGATTCCCCGGAGTTGGGAGCTCCCGGCAGCGGGCGCGCGGCACCGGCTTTCCCCTCGTCCTCGGGAGACGCCGCTTGCGATTCCGAAATTCAGTCTCCACCAAACACGATTGTGGTTTTTAAATATAGAAGAGCACCATTACCCAGGCAGGGTCCACCCAGGCCTAGGGGAGGAGTTGAGGGGGATGGAGGTTGGCGGTGGAAGAAAAATAAAACTCCTCTTTCCCCTCGTGTATTTTCTTCCTTTTTCTTTTTTCCCTTCTTGGTGCAGAACGCAGCCTGTCATTTTCTCAACCCAAGTCAAACAACAGCGCTTGGCTGAGCGCCGGTATGTTGGCTTTTGGGGTTTCTGAAGACTAAAAATATGAGGGGGCTGCCTCCCAAATTGCTGCTTGTTCTGGCCCTGGAGACTGCACAGACATGGCCCTTTGATGAAGCGGCAGAACACAGGCTTGGGGCTTGGCTCAGGCGATGGGCGCGCACTCAGCCTTAAATCAGACGCCTGTAATTTCTGCTATATTTGTTAGGGCTGGTCCTGGAGGCAGCAGCGGTGGGCAGGCCTCTCCGAAGAAGGGGTTTTTCATGTCCCTAGTTTATCGGTGGCGTTAAGGGAGCACAGTGGCTGGCCTTATGTATCAGGGCAGAGGGGACGGCATATACAGGCCAGAAGTTGTTTTTGCGGGCTTCTGCTGCCTGAAGCCGAGTCTGAGGGGGTCAGCAAATGAAAGTAGTACTTACTTATCAGCGCTTCCTTAGACCGGGGGTGGTGATAGTGAATTCAGATCTATGTTCTCTTGTCATCCTCATAAGAGGTTATACAGCTGCAATTACTATTTCCATTTTTCTATTGAGGAAATGGGTTAAATAATCATCCTGAGGCCAATACGGCATCGTCAAGGATAGGAATAAGGCGGAATCAACTGGAGTTTCACGGACATACGACCATTAGGATGGCAGCTTTCAGGGCCCTGTACCCCATAGGGCCTGCTCTCCAATCTCTTCGGCTCAAAGAGATTAAGTGGGTGTAGGCTAGAGAGATGTGAGTTTGGGATGATTTGAGTTCTTTTCTGGCCATTTGACTCAATATTCTTTTAGCAAGTCGTGTGGTAGTGTCCATCCTGAGTGTTCTGTTGGGAGAACCCTCAGGCCCCTGAATCTTCAAGGGCCTTGAGTTTAGCTAAATTAGGACTGAGACATCGCCTTTGTAAGATTTCAATAACCTCTGAAGCTGTGGGATTTCAGCAGATGTCAATTAGTGGGGTTGACCTTGTGTCTGTTCCCACGGAGAGCCACAGGGCTGGATGGACTATGGTCAAGACCAAAAGGTGGCGAGCGGGTGGATAAGTTGGTATAGCTTGTTGGGAGGGCAGTTTAGAAAGATACAGCAGATTCCTTTAAAACAATGTGAGCCCTGTGACTCAGTAATTTTACTGGAAGAAATTTATTTTATGGCAATAATGAAGGATATGTGTAAATATTCAGTAACAAGGATTATTATGGTAGTGTTTGTAATAGTAAACAACTGGAACCATCTTAATTTGCCAGCAGAGTTGGTAGGGTAAATCATGTTACACTGACATACGGATGTATTCTGTCACTATACATATGCTGATGCAGCCTTCTAGGTATTGACATGGGGAGGTTTTCATGATATATTAATGAGAGAGAGAGAAAGAGAGGGAGAGAGAGGAGAAGGACAGAGGGAGAGAACGTGTGTGTGCGTAGGTGCGCGTGTAGGTGCGTGTTTATGTCCCAGGAGCGTAAAAACACCAAAATGGTAATGATCATCGCTTTTGGTAAGATTTCTGGTGGTTTTCTTTTTCTCTTTAGATCAGTTTACTGAGGCATAATTTACATACAAAAAATTGCCTATTTTCAGTGTGTAAGGTGATGTGGGCTGTAATTCCAATCTTAAATGTCTCTCACAGGTCTGTGTGTTCAAGGTTGCTCCCCAGGAAGGCCATACTGGGAGAAAATGGAAGGTGTAAGAAGTGGTGCCTCGCGGAGGGTTTGGGGGTCACTGAAGAGGTGTCTTTGAAGGAGAGTGTAGGGCCTGTCTCTCGTCGCTTCCTGGCCCCGGGGTGGGTGGTTTTGTTCTGCCCTGTGTCCCACAGTGATGCGCTGCCTCACGACAGACCGAGAGAAAACAGCTCAACCCATTATGGACTGGAACTTCCAGAACTGAGAGCCAAAATAAACCTTTTCTCTTCGTGAGTTGATTACTTCAGGTACAGTGGTGCCTTGGTTTACAAACGTAGTTCTCTGCACAGTTCTGGTCACAAACCCAATTGGATGAGACCCAAATCAATTTTCCCTGTAAGGTCAACATTGAACCTAACCCCTGAATTTGATTCAGTTCTCATCCAATTAGGTTTGTGATCAGAAAGGCGAAAAGAATTAAATTTGTGAACCGAGGCAGTACTGTATTTGTTATAGTAAAGCAAACTAATGCAATGAGTTTTGCTAAAAGTATAGACAAGCACAGCAAGAAACAACATCAAGATATAGACCATTTTCATCTTCCTTGAAAATACTCTCCAGCCCCTTTGTACTTATTGTCTCTCCCCGTATTCAACCATTAATCTGCTTGCTGTCACAATAGATTACCTTGCCATGTTCCAGAGTTTTCTTTGTTTTGCTTATTTATATACTTATTGATATTTCTTTAATGAATATTATCTGCTCACTAAACTACAACAGTGAGGGCAATAAGCACAGAATGGTCTTGGCATTTCTTTAGAATAATTACCAGAGACATAACACAGAAGCTACATTTTCCTCTCATCGCCTGTGACAGGGCGTGGCTGGGTGGGCAGGCAGTAAGGGAGATGCCAAAGCATCTTCCAACAATGCTGTAGGCAGAGCAGACTTGTGTGAGTTCTCTGAATGCTAGTTCAGCTGAAATAATAAGATACAGCTCGCCTCTCGTGCCTCAGTAACCTCATTAGTAAAATGGAAATAATAACAACTGTGTTACGTACCACGTGGAGTTGGTGTGAAGATGTAATGAGGTTAGTTTCTGGTATAGAGTAATTCCCAAATGCGTGTTAATTCCCTTCCTTCCTCTCCATCCTTTCTTCCCTCTAACCCTGTTTCTCTCCTACACTAAATTCTCTGACCAAATTTCATGTGGTGATCGTCGTAGACTCTTTTGAACTCTGGACAGTCTCCATTTTTCTTTCTCTCTTTGCTACAAGGATACAGTGTTGGAAAACATTAAATTTGTTGACAATCTGCCTTCTACTTCTGCCACTGTGTGTTCACTTCTTTCCAGTTGTGCTAGGTTTCAAAAGGGTTTTCAGGGGAAAGCCAGACAGCAAGCTATTTATTGTCAGCCCTAGGAGCAAGAGCCATAAACTTCCTGTTCAAGCTGGGATCAAACTGGGGCCCAGAGAGTTAGGAGACAACTCAGCCACAGAGTTTAGCAAGGAATGGACAGAATCTGTAAGGGTTTGAACTGCGTGTCCCCAAATTCCTCTGTTGAAACTCTAATTGCTATTGCTTTAGCATGCAATTGGATTGGGAGATAGAACCTTTAAAAGAAAACACAAAATTAAAACAGGATGGTTAGGGTGGGCCTAGCTCCAATATGGCTGGTGTCTTTATAAGAAGGGGAGATTAGGACACAGATAGAGAGAGGGACTATTTTGTGAAAACACAGAAGGAGGAAGTCAACTACAAGCTAAAGAGAGAGAAACCGGAAGTGCTAACAGCTTGATCTTGGACTTCCAGCCTCCTGAACTGTGAGAAAATAAATTTCCTTTGCTAAAGCCACCCAGTGTGTGGTATTTTGTTGTAGCAGCTTCCTATGTGTTACTGTAGTAAAATGCTTGAGATACTCAGCTTAATAGGGGAAAGATTTATTTTACTTCATAGTTTCAAAACAAGTTTTAGTCCACAGCTTGCTGGCCCTATTGTCTTGAGCATAGTGTGTAAGGTGATGTGGGCTGATTCAGTGATTTGTACTAATTCAGCTGATTCAGTGATTTGTACTAATTTACACTCATGCTCCCCACCATTATTTTTCACATTCTTTGTTAGTTAGCCTACCCAGGCATAGTATACCATATGGTGGCATAGTATACCATGGCAAGAGCATGGCAGAGGAGGTCTGTCCACCTCAGGGAAGCCAAGAGGCAAACAGAGAGACAGAGAGAAAGGGGCAGGGGTCCCAGTGTCCTCTTCAAGGGAGCACCCCACTGACTTACCTGCCTCCCACTAAGCACCACCTCTTTTTTTTAAATTTTAAAGAGAGTAGTAAATGAGAAACAAACAAACAAACAAAATAGAACAGCAGCAACATACCAGTATCACGAACATAAGCAAATCAAAGCAAGAACATTCAAAGTGATACAGAGTCTAAAGACAGTAATAATATGAATCAACAGTGGTTGTTACATTACATACATTACCAGATGTAAGAATGAAAGATTAAAGCACCACCTCTCAAGGGTTCTACCTCCTCTCAATATTACCATAGGCTGTCAAACTGCAACTTCAATGTATGAGCCCTTGGGGAATATTTATCTGAACCACAGCACATCTCCACAAGCTAGTGCAGAATTCACATTTTCTGGCTAATTCTGTGAGTCCTTCTCATACAATGCTCTTCTTTCTTCAGACATGAACATCCTGGACCACCAAATACTACAGCCGAAGTTCATGTGATGATAACGTCTTAGACCACTCTGACTCCAAGGAGGACTGACTCCTTTCAATCTGATGGTGCAGATGGAATAAACTGTGGGGAAGGGTCATGTGGCTTCTTGGTTGTGCTCTGTTATGACCCAGAGCTCCACAAGTGGAATTCAAAAATGGCGCCTCCATCATCTCCCACCTAACATACCTGCCTGCCCTGCCCATCTGAGGCTCTGGAATCAGCACAGGCCGCAGTGCTGCCCACAGGCAGCCTCAGTGCCAGCATTCCACACCCCTCAGACTGTTCACCCTCCTATCAGTGAAGAGAGGCAAAAGCAGACCATCAAGCTGAAGCTTAAAGTAAGTCCTAGAACACCTCTGCAGGGAGACGAAAGTTCAGTAAGCATCATTTGATGATAGGGCAGGTTAGTGGGACATAATTGTTTCCTATGTGTTCTATTATTAGCCTTGTTATAAGAAGTATTTTAAAAATTTGTCATTTAATTATTTTGTCTTTTTTCTCTTGTAAAATTGTTTACATACAGAAACATGTACACGTTATAAATACAAGCTCAAAAATTAAAAAAAATGCATCCTATTTGATCATCACCCAGGACAGTAAATATTGCTAGTACCGTGGGACTCCTCCAGTGTCTCCCTGCATCCTTTTCCTCCTCACCAAAGGTAACTCTTCTTCCAGCTTCTAAGACCCTAACTGACACTGCAACTTTTCATTCTCCTCTGCATTGTTATCTAAATTGTTTCTGAGTTGTTGTTATTTCAAGTAATGCTGCAGTGTACATTTGCATAAATGCCTTTGGTTTTGTACACATCCTCACTTGTCTTGGCTGTCCACCTAAGAGTGGGATCGCTGGCCTACCGAGTGTATGAATGTGCACCATTGACTGATAATGACAGTTTTCAGTGATTTGTACTAATTTATACTCATGCTCCCCACCATTATTTTTCACATTCTTTGTTAGTTAGCCTACCCAGTTTTAACCATTCTGGTGGGTGTGTATATATCTTTCATTTGTGTTTTTAATTTCATTTTTCTAGGGGAAAAACTTTTCTAGGGAAGTAGAAACTTTCTCAATCATATATTAGATTTTTTATGTTCTCTTTAAAATGTGCACCTCTATGATTTACTTTTTCTATAAGGTTGTGTATCTTTTTCTTATTGTTGTGTGAGGTTTTTTTCTTTTTCTTTTTCTTTTCCTTTTTCTTTCTTTCTTTTTTTTTTTTTTTTTAACATATTCTGGATGAGTCTTCTGCCACTATGTGCATTACAAATATCTTCTCCCAGTCTATGGCTGGCTTTTCTGTTCTTTGTGTTGTGTCTTTCGATAAGCAACAGTTCTTACTTCTATTGTAGTCCATTTATCATGATTTTCTTTTTTATTCTAAACCCTTTCTAGATTCTTCCTTTGTCTATCTGAGGTCATGCAGATATTGCTGTGTGTTCAATTTTACAGTTTTTATTTTTATCATTCAAATTTGGAGCTACAATTCTTCTGGAATTGAATTTTTGTACTTAATGTGAAGATGGAGTGGAAGTTTGCTTTATTAATTCAAATATGTAAATAATTTAAAAAGATAATAATATATTGAAAAGAGATCATTTCATGTGCAGGGTCACCTTTGGTAGGAATCAAATGTCCATGTCAAAGTGTCTTTTTTTTTTTTTGGTTTTGGTTTTTTTCCCCAGTACCAGGGATCGAACTCATGACCTTGCGCTTGCCGGGCAGGCACTGTGCTGCTGAGCTAAATCCCCAGCCCCTCAAAGTGTCATGTTATAGACTCTGCACTCTGTTTTATTGGTTTATGTTTCTACCTTTGTATTCACATCATGCTGTTATAATTATTATAACATAAAAATCTTGATATCTAGTACAGTGAGTGTTTTGTTTTGTTCTTCTTCATGGGTGTCTTGGTTATTTTTGGACTTTTGCAATTACACATAAATTTTAGGATTTAGTTGGTTTTCACAAAAATTCCTGCTGGGAATTTAATTAAAACTGCATTAAAAAAAAAACCTATAGGTCAATTTGAAAAAAAATGACATCTTTAAACATTGAGTCTTCTGACCTTTGAAAATAGAATATCTGTTTGTTTGGATCTTTTTCATTTCTCCAAGGATGTCTTAAATTTTTCAACATATAAGTCTTACACACCTTTCCTTGGATTTATTCCTGGGTATTTGAGTTTTATGATGCCAAGTAAATGGTATTTTTTCTTTGTTTATCTAATTAAACAAAATTTTATGTTAAATTGTTTTTTATGGTAAAAAAGTTGATATTTGTACACTGATTTGTATATGGTGACATTGCTAACTTTTAACTCTAATAGTTTATAACTGTGCTTACAAATTTCTTTCTTTTAAATCTTTTATTATGTCACTGGTTAGGATTTCAAATATGACGATAAGTAGAAGTAGACATAATAGGACTCTGTTTCATAATAGGACTTCTGATCTCAGTGGAAATACTTTCAATATTTTCCCATTAAATATGATATTAACCATATGTTCTTCAAACATAATCTTATCAGATTAAGTTCTTTTCTTTTCCTAATTTTTCTTCTTTAAATCATAAACATCTGTTGAATATTCTCAAATGTTCTCTGTACATCTACCAAGATGATTGTATGAAATTTTTATCTTAGTCTGTTAAAGTGGTAAATTTTAAGGATTCATTTTCTAATATTAGATAAAGTTGTACTGTTAGTGTTGAATTACCCTTTTATGTTAATGACTTCGATTTGTTTATAATTTGTTAAGGATTTCTGTGTCTACATTCCTGATGGAGAGTAACTTGTAATTTTTGTATCAGACTTTGGTACTCTATCAGGGGTTTGGGGATCAAGTGAGTTGAAGAAATCTCTTCTCTATTCTCTGGAAGAGTTTGCTTGACACTTGGAAGCCAATCTGAGACTGGCTTTTCTGACTGAGGAGATTTTTAAACTAGGGGTTCAGTGCCTTTAATGAATTGTATTAGTATTCTCTGACTGCTGTGTAACAAATTACCACAACTTTAGTGATTTAAAACAATGTAAATACGTTATCTTATTGTTTGGTAGGTTAGAAGTCCAACACAGCTCTTTGCTGTGCTAAATCCAAGGTATTAGGTCTGTGTTCCCTTTTGAAGTCTCCAAGGAGGAGTCCTTTCTGATGTCTTTTCTGGATTCCAGAAACAGCCCACTTGGCTCATGGCCCCCCTCACATCTTCAAAGCCAGCAACATCACAACTCTCAAATCATCTCCGGCAGTCACATCTTCCCACACAGAGTAGGAAAACCTCTCCAGTCCAAAAAACTTGTGATTAAAATGTACCTATCTGGAAAATCTAATCCTCTCACACTGAGATCCTTAATTTACATCTAGAAAAGTCTTTTGTCATAGAAATGGAGATTATTCTCTGGGTTAAGAGATTAGAATATAGACACTCTTGGGTGACCATTATTCTGCTATGGATATTATTTTGATATGGATAACTTATTTTTTTTCTTGGTCAATCTTGGTAAGATTTGTAATACTATCTTTTTAAGACATTTCAAAGAAAATCTTTTACCTCTGCTGACTTTTCTACTATATGGTCATTGTCTATTTTATTATTTCTTGTTGTATCTCTATTATTTCTGCCATTATTCTTCCGTGGGTTTGATTTACCATTTTCTTTCTGTATCTCTACCTGTCTTTCTGTTTCTTTCTTCCTTTCAGCTTTTCTTGTCTCCTGGAATGCCTGGCGTTTTTCTAGTGGAATGTTAACATTATATGTGAAGTATTATAGAAATTAATTTGAGTTTCTGGATGTTAGATTTTTAAAAAAGGAATTTTTTTTTTTTGGACAGACTTCAGAATGGAGGTGAGTTATTTTAATCCTGTATGTACTTGATCTCATTTGAGACTGTGTTCCAGATAGAGTGAGGCCTGCTTTCTTCATCGCTTGTATCCCATGGCTCTCCTCCCCGGTGAGGCAGGAACCACCCAGGTGAGCCCACTTTGTCTTTTGTCTCCGTGTCCAGGACAGTTCTCCAAATTTTGTTTATTCTCTCAATCTCTTAGTCACCGTTTCCTAGTGGACTTTTCAGTACACCACAGTTCTTGAATGAGCAGATGGCCTCGGGGAGAAAGTACTGAAGAATTCTAGCTCACTTTTAAGGACCTCCTTTCCCTCACTTTCCCCCCTAATGTAGGTGTATATTTTACTAAGGTATATAAATAATTTTACAGAAGACTGAGTTTCATTGTGGAATTTTTATGTGCTTTGATCCGTCGGGTCTACTCTGAAGCTTTGTTATCTTCAAACCATTGCTCGAGTGGAAATAAGCTATTTTTATACTTTATCTTTTTGTAAAAATGTACTGGCTACTTTTACCTCTTCTGTTGGTCCTTACAATTCTTATATCTGATGTAAAAATACCAAACTAGAATTCTGGTTGAAGTTATATTAAATATATATCAACTTAGGGATGATAGGCATTTAATGGTATTATAACATCTTGCCGTAGAAAGTCCTTACTCCAGCTATCTTGTTGTTCATATTTCAGTACAATTTTATAGTTTTGCTTGTTTGTGTCTTCTGCCTTTCTTTGGAATTTTATTTCTAGATATTTTATAGTTTTGATCTTTACTAAAATGGGATTTCCTCCTCCCTAACATTTAAATTTCTGTTTATTAAAACTATTAATTTTTATACTTTTTAGTTTGTACCCAGTCACTTTATTCAATTCTATTTATCATCAAAATCTTCAAGATGTATGGAATATTAACAATGGGATAGCACAGGTGAGTGTTTTATATGCATTAGCTCATTTAATCCTCATAACATTTTGGAAGGCAGATACTATATGGATGTTCTATGGATGAGGAAACTGAGGTCTAAAGTAGAATTTCTTAGTCATATTGAGAAAATAATGCTTTAATATGAAAATTTTTAAAAGGTACTTTTTGCTTACATTAATGTTAATTAATTCATAATAGAAGAAACAATAGACAAGTTTCTGATGTTAATATCACTGGTGTTGTGAGTTCTTTCCAAATTGATGTTGGAGTCTTCCTCTAGAGAGTCAACATAAGCAGAGGTAGCGTCTGTCTAGGAGAGGGCGGACGGGGGTTAGCTCCGGGCAGGCCACTCACATGGTACACAGAGGAGGAAGCAGGACAGAAATCCTTTATTACTCCCAGACTTACAATAGAAAATAGGCGCCTACAGGGACTGACACGAAATCCAGATACAGGTTTTGGTGTAAGGGGTGAAGCTGTCTTCAGCACAGGAGGTGGAGTCATCCCTAATTGTGAAGACTTGGGTCTGGGAGATGTGATCTCCCATGGTGAGATTTTGATCCAGGTCAGTGTGTCTGGGATATGGGACTCGGATATCCTTTTCAAGCAGATACCCCCTCTAGTGTGAACTTTCAGGCTATAAACCAGAGAAAATGTCTAAAACAGCAAGTAAGACCAACAGCCAACAGAATGGTTGACAGCTGCACCTAACAGGGCATTTTGTTCATTTTTCTGGTGGAAGTTTAGTTTTTAATGAGCCCTGTATCAGATGAGCAGTTTCCTGGCTTATGGGAAAGTCTGCGGTTAATGAGTCCCAGGAGTATATGTGCCCTTGATCTAGCCTCCAGCAGAGGCATGGGGGCAAGATAGAACATTTGTAAATATAGGTTAATATGATATCGCTTCACATTGGAAAACATATTTAAGGGCTTATTTGTTGGATTGGAATTTAAAAAGTAGATGTTTGAGGAGACTATTATGTCTTTTAATGAAACCAGTCATGATGGGATGATCAGAGACATAAAAGTTCCATTGAAGGCCTTTTTTAAGAGGCCAGCATTGCATATTTTAAAAAGTGAATGGTGTGTCTTTCTACTTCAGTAATGGATATAATTCTAAAAGAAATAAGGAATATCCTAGCCATGCTTTATAGTTTGGCTTTGGTTTATGTGGAAAATGTGCTATTTTGGTTTATATTTTAGGTACCCGTGAAGCAAGAGATTCTTGGTATTTTTTACCTTGAAGGGGACTATCTTTAGGTAATGGCTCAATAATTTATAATGAATATGCAGATGGGACCATTTATTGACCAGCACTAAGATGACTGCTTGAAGTTTGATAAATGTGTTGTTTTCTGTGCCTGGTTCTTTCTTTTTTCTTTTTTTGATTAACTTTTTTATTAACAACGTTTATTTTGGGGAATTCATAAAAACAAAGACACATACTGCAGAAAAGGAGCCTTGATTATTTTTTTCAAATTTAGTCTTTCATGGGTTTTATTTATTGTCAGACGTACTTTTGTTATTGCAGTAGGCTCGCTCAGAGAAGCTACTCTCTCAGCATCTTTCGAAGTATCATTTATCTTTTAGTTCTTCTGTTCTTTCTTTTTCTATTAGTACATGTTTGCAGCAGATGCAGTTTACAGTCATCTTGGGGAGTGGATACATGTACAGAATACAGCTTGATTCTTTTTTAAATCCCCTTCTCCCTGCCTCCCGCTTCTCTCCTTCCTGCTGTAAATCCTCTTTCCCCATTTTTGTTCTCGCTGATATTATTCATCTTACCTCATGTTTATGACATATAGTGTTTACATTCATTTAGGTTATTAGGTTCCTGCACACGGCGTACTTTTATTCTACTTATTTCTCCTTTCCCCTTCTTCTGCCACGTTCTGCAGTAACACTTCATTAAGCCCCTTCACTTTGGAGGGTTAGCAGTGTCATTCATCGAGTCCGTGGACACCCATACCGCGCACTCACTTAATCCCAAGGGGCTTCCCAGACAGTCAATGGAAGGGGAAAGGCTTACTTCCTCTAGCACTCCAGCACTTATCAACGGATTGAGGACAGAGGCAGTCACCCTTTCCTGCTTGTGGAAAGTAAAAAAGGGGCCGGGCTTGCCTCCGAGCCGTCTTAAGGCCGGCACTGTGCCGAGCTTATGGGCACCGACAGGTAGGGGCTTTCATATAAGAGGTGAAATTGTTTCCAGCACAGGAGGTGAAATCCCACCCCGCAGTGAGATTTGGGTTGAGGCAATGCCTTCAGGTACTGTCATCCCCAGCGGGGAGGTTTGGGGGCCGGCGGGCGTCCTTTCCATGACTCCTCACAGAATGGGCAGCTGGATAGGGAGGCTCACAGGCTCAGGGACCGTGAGAGTCTCTATTCCTGAGAGCACCCAAGAGGCAGCCAGCCATTTGTTGTTCTAATGGCGTAGAGCAAGAAGCCCAGAGGGACAGTTTCTTCCTTGAGAAGTCCTGGGCCTACTAATGGCCGTTACAAGTGGCTCAGAGACTCCAGGAGGCAAGAGAAGAGGTTGTTAAGGTCTTTATCATGAAGTAGGTTTCTCTCTCTCTCTTCTCTCTCTCTTTCTCTCTCTCATATACTGTGTTCCTTTGGAGGTGGAGGCAGACTAAAGCTGAAAAGCTAGTGAGATAGGCACAGAATAAATTTGTGCAAACAAAATATTTACAAGTTGTTGGGTAGAGTCAGTGATTTTAAGCACACTGGGCCCTAAGCATGGCGGCCTCGATGGATGGAACAGTTAAGGTCATAGGGTCCATGATGCGGTACCCTTCATTTCTCCCAGATTTGAGAACTGGGAAAGTGGGATGTGAGTGGGGAGTCAGGGGGATAATCACCCTTTTATTAGTTAGGCTTTGTATACGTTTTAATCCTTAAAGGGTGTATTTTTAAGTCACATTAGGCCGTATTATCTATTTCAACTGAGGCTGCATGGGGTCCCATTTTATCCAGACATTTGGTAAGTGCTGAGTATTGCTTTGTTGGAGTATATTATTTATTGGATCAGAGCATCTGTGTCCTGCACCGAATCTTTTACAACAATGGGTGTTGGGCTATGGGAAACTTCTGGCAAAGCTGCAGTTAAGTAAGGCATGTTTGTTTTTCTCCAGTTTATATTCACTTGTCCCCTCAAGATTCCAAGGGCAAGGGATTTAAATGTGGTGAGATCATTAGGTCACTATAATTTAACTAGCTTTAAACCCCGGTGTTGATTACATCCGTGAATTTTGTCAATTATTGCATTTTAACAAATTTTTTTGTTTTTGTGTTTTTTGAGACAGGGTCTCACTATGTAGTTCAGGCTGGCTTTGAACGTGCAGCAATCCTCCTGCCTCAGCCTCCTGAGTGCTGGGCTTACAGGCGTGCGCCTTCACATCGAGCTAGCAAACGTTAAAATTCAGTTAGAATGTTACAAAGACAGAAAAGCCTGGCAGTACCTTTTTAGAAATAATTTTATTGTATAAATGCTTTAGTGTATAGTTTGGACTTCTGATTGCATCAAGTTATAAAATTTAGCCACGCACTGAATATGTACACAATACCCTACATAATTTATTATATAATAAATAATATAGTTCACATAAAAATATTACATGTATACTTAATGTAATTACCTGTTTCTCCTGCCATACTTAGAGTTTTGCACATAAATCACTGAGTGATCTAAGGCTAAAACTGCATCTGCTAACCCTGCCCTTCGCTCCGTTCTTAAAATTCTCCCGCCCTCCCTGAACTTGATGCCTAAAGCGGCCATTTTTTCCTTTTCTTTTTTTAAATTTTGTTTTGGCTTTAAGCCGCCTGAAGCGGTTCTCAGCTTCTGTCGCTGCTTGTTAAGAGGAAAAACGAAGGAAGGAGGGACGCCTTGTCTCTAGGCAGCAGCCTTTCCCTGGGATGCCCCAACCGCAGCACTATCAGTCCTCTCCCCACCTCGTCCTTCTTTTTGAAGTAAAACCTTCAGAATGGCTTAAATTTCTAAGTGGCTAAAGTGTTTCTTTTCCACTTTCTTTGACTGTTTACCCAACAGGATCCCATTGTTCCCCCACGGCCTTCTTGTGAGCTGTGGCTCAACAGCCCCACTTGCTGGCAGCCACTTCCTGTCTAAGGGCTCCCAAAGTGCCTCATTAGGTCAGAGATGAAGAGTGACGGGACCATGTGAGGCAACAACTCTGGGTCTCACAGCCTGCAGCACTGTTGCCAGCAAGGTACCAGTAGGGAGGTTAGTGACCCTCCCAGATTGTGCCTTGCCAACTCAGCGGCTAGTCTGAGGCTCCCTCGCCACTTCCCGAGTGACCAGCTCAGGGTCTGCCTGGCAGGCTCCAATGGCATCTTCCTGCAGCCTCCCATGGCATCTACCCGATGGCCTCCAATGGCACCTACCTGGCAGCCTCCGTGTATCGCGGGAAGCCTCTGAAGCCTGGATTACTTCTCCTCTGGAGTAGTAACAAGCCATTAAGCCCCAGTGAGGCCTTTGGAACGTAGTTAGTGGAGGTCATCTGCTTCCCAATCTTGTATCATTTTACTTAAAAACAAAACAAAACAAAACATAACTATCTGATGTTTGCATGGCATTTCACAATTTTAAATTATATCATACAATATTTTCTCCTTGGAAACTAGTAATAACCCTGAAGGTAGATATTCTCCTATTGGACAGATTAAAAAACGAGGCTTTTAAATGATTACACGATTTCCTTAGGATCACACAGCTAAGGGAAATGTTGAGAGCAGAATCCATGGCTCCGACTTCCAGCTCAGGGCTACTTCTTCCCCTGCATAATCCTTGCTCCACAGGAGTTTTTCAGGCCCTAGGATTCTTTCTTTATTGGAACCACAACATTCTCATTGGTGGGAGGCTGTAATACAGGGTAGCCTCTTTTGTTCTATTTTTCCTCAGGAGAGAAGAAGTTGGTGCAGTGCCACATGAAGTATTAGGGGTCAAATGAAAATGCTGCTGTGGGGGGGACTTCTGTGGATCACGGCCCATGGACAAGAGTTGCAGTGTCTGAGTCTTGGAGGGTAGGTCTGTGGGGGAAGGAACAGGTTTGGGTCATGCTGAATGGACAGAGATGCCCAGAAAAAGGCTGAGGACCTCAGGGAATTCCCCAGAGGAGAGGGTAGAAGAAAGGAAATGGAGATGAATAAAAGAAAGTGAGGTAAAGGAGAAGGGTAGGCTGTTTGGCAATGACAGCAAATAGTGACGAAGGAAGGAGAGGGTTAAGCAGAGGGCAGGATGTTAAAGCATCAGGTGCCCCCTGAGTCGTTCCACCTTGATGTACCTCAGATACCCTACTTTCACTCACTTAAGGAATCCCACCTTGGTGAGGGGCAGTAATGTGGCCACAAAATCCCCCAATTCAGTGAAGTAAGAGACATAATTTGGTTATCTATCGATTGATGATGTCATTATTTACTGAAAGCTGCTATACCTTGCAGCGCTGTACTTGTAGGTGCTGTGACGTAAGTCAACATGATCAAGTTCTTGCTCTCATTGTGCTTGTACTATAACAGAGGACAGGGATGATAAATAAGTGAGCCAGGGCACATTTTTATGAAACTTCAAATGAAAAAAATAAATGAGCTGAAGAAGATATAAGCCAGGTGAGGCGCTCATGAGTCTAGTGGGAGACGTTCTGATGGCAATTTAGCATGAATTTCAGGGGAGATTGTATGGTCTGAAAGTGCCCCCCCTTCATATTTAGAATCTGTAATCCTCAAGGGATGGTAATTAGGGTTACTTGAGGACATGGGATAGAATTGGTGCCCTTCTAAGGAAACAAAGAGGCCAAGCTCTTTTTCTCTCCTCCTCCTCTTCATATGAGGACATATCCTCTGAAGCCCCAGAAGAAGGCCTGCACCTGGAAGGAACATATCAGCACTTCCATCTTGGATTTCTGGGCCTTCAGAAATTGGGGGAGTATTTATCTGCTCTTTAAGCCACCCAGTCTACGGTGCTTTTGTTATAGCAGCACAAACTGACTAAGACAGAAGGTCTCTCTAAGGAGCAGTGATTGAATGCAATGAAGCAGTGAGTCACATGCAGGCTTAGGGGCAGAGAAGTTGTGTCCAGGGAACAAAAAGCAGCCAGCGGGGCTGGAGCCCGGGGAATGATGGGGAGAGTGGGAAGGAGGCTGAGGGAGGGGCAGAGCTCGGGCTCCTGGCTGCTGGTGCAGCGACACAGCCTGCCATTCTGAGGTGTTTAACTCGATTTCATCTTCTCTGAGTCCTTTCTGCCTAGATAGCATCTCCTCCTCCTCCTGGTTTAATAGTCCTCTGCCTGATGGAAAGCTGTTTCCCTGCACAGAGCTTGGCCATCTACACGCAACAAACTCTGTCTATTGTATGCCTGCCTACGGTTTAGAAATCAACAGGGCTAAAATAGCAAAGTCTCTACTGGAGCGTGGTGATTTTTTAAAGATTTATTTTTGACTGACACATAATAATTGCACATGAACCTGGAGGACATTATGTTAAAGAGCACAGTGATTAATCTGCTGAATTCCCCAGGGAATCAGGAGCAGCAGCGGGCCAGACAGAACAGACTTCAGGCTCCCAGGCAGTCTCCCTTAGGAAATCATCACAAAACTTCTGGTGTTGATCTATTGATTACCCACCTCCCTTTCGCCAGTGAGAAATGCACTAGTTGTTGAAAAGAAAATAGCTCCTGAAAGGTTTGCTCTTTCCCAAGATGGGCTCAGGCCAGCTGTTGTAACCGCATCTGCTTCTCTGACACTGATTAAAAAAAGAAAAAACACTGCAAGGATTTTTTTTCTAATTATGAAAGCAGTGCATATTTGTCGTTGCAAAATTAGATATGTAGAAAATTATGAAGAAAAATCATCCAAATACTACCACCTGGCAATAGCTACTATTATGTCTTTTGATTTTACTTAATTTTGCACATATTTTGGGGTGCATCTGATGTTGTGTGGTAGCTGCAATTTTAAATTTAGCATTGTATGGTGCTCTGGCTTAGCTATGGTTTTATGGTGGGGGGTGCTTTGTCCCTGTAAAGGTTCAGGAATTGGAGGCGTGGTTTCTGGGATGACACTACTGAGAGGTGCTGTAGAATCTTTAAAAAGTAGGGTCTTGTGAGAGGCCCTTGGGTCACTGGGATGTGCTCTTAGAGTGTAGATTTCAAGTGAGAGCCTGGAGCTCTTCTGGGAGGGTTGTTCTAAAGGAAGCAAGGTTGTTTCCACCGACCTCTGTCTGCTCTGGTCTGAGGTGTTCTCATGTATTTGCTCCCACACACAGTCCTACCACTTTGTACAATCAGGTGATGTAGCCAAGTGACAGGCTTCACCAAGGCTGCACTATGTCCTCTGGACTTTCAGCCTCCAGAACTGTAAGCTAAATAAACCTCCATTGCTTCATATATAGATGCTGTCAGGTAGTTCATCACAGGGAGGAAAAGGAGGCTAAAGTATATGGTAATCATTTTCCCGCACACACTACCTTTTAATGCCACAAACTGCCCTCTAGGTTCTAGTGGGGCCAGGAAAAGTAGTACAGGGAAAGGCTGGGATTGGCAAAGGCTAAATAAACCTGGGTCCCATATGGTTGTTTTCTGGGGCGTTCATCCCTGTGGTGTTGCAAGCATGGCAATGTTTTGACTTCTCTCCCCAGTTTATAAGGCTTCATCCAAAGAAGAAAGGGGGATTCAGAGACCTGAGGATTGTTTTTTTTATGACAAATTATTATATTTGGCATATAGCTGTCAGCCAGGATTGTTCTGACACATGATTCATGCTAAGGGATATATTCATGCACACCCACACAGATGGCATTTAGAGACATGTTTTGACTGCCTATCGTGTTCCAGATATCCTGGCTTTTGACCTCCTACATTTTAGTTCTCTAAGCAGGGTGGTTGGCTGATTCTTTGTCTTAAGAGATAAGGGGAGCTGTCTGCAGCAAAGATGCAATCAGCAATTTACTATTCTCTGCCTGATTAGAAGCACAACTTCAGTTGCCTCTGTATTTCTAGCCGAACTGAGCCTCTTAATGGTGTTTTTAATGAGTTAACTTATAGAATATTTTAATCAGCTTTTGGATCCCTACAATCTTGGTATCTTTGCTAACTTTTTTATTCTGTGGCCAACTAAAGCAGGAACTACCCATAGACCTAACCCACATCTTGGGAATTCTAATCACAGCACATCGGTAACTTGACTGTCCTTCACTTCTTATCAGAGATCAGAGGATGATTCGAAATACCACATCATACAATTGCACCTAGCACAATTCTCCCTTTCTTTGCTTTGGTCGCAGTAAGAATGGACAATCAAAAAGCCACCAAAAAATAAACATGAAAAGGCTCAATAAATATCAAATTATGATTAGTTTAAGACAGTCCAGGAATCTTAATCCCTGTTGTCAGATGCTGACTTTGCAGCCTTATGGTTAGAGATGGTCATGGGATTCAGTTCCCACCATGGCCCAGGAGAAAATTTAAGGAATTTTTCTTTCCTGAGGAACCGGATGATGTTTTTCTTTTGTCTTTTTTTTTTTTCCTTATCTTTTAATGTAGTGTGAAGACCTAAAGAATGCCAAGAGCTGCGGCAGCTACCTTCCGACAGTAAGGTGACCAGCATGTGGATGAAAAGTCAGCATGCTCAGGAGGCAGGAGTCAAAAGATAAAAAGAGCCTGGGCTCTTGACCACATTTTTAGGTTGCTAACAAATTCTGGGACTGCCTCCTTTAAGAATCTTTTGTAATAAAAAAGAAAATACGTTACGGTTTAAGGCACTCTTTCTTGCAAGTGACCAAGCCCTAATGGAGACATGCTTACGGTAGGCAATGAGTGAAAGGCCCAACTTTGTGAAGGGCATCCTTAAAATTGTAGTAACTGATGGATTTCCACCCATGTAAAATTTCTGCCATGTCATCATGGCAGTGAGCCAACATGGCCGGCCGGAGATGACCACGTGCTTCTCCAGACCAAACCCGGCCTTCCTCCTCCCCCGACCTGTTTACAACTTCCTGTTTCCTTTTTTGGCCTCTGCCCAATCACCTTCAGCCACATCACCCAGACTGCCCCCCCAGGCCCCGCCCCCAGCCTAGCCGTATATAGCCTTTGTTCCCTGGCTTCCCTTCTGAGAAGGTGCGTGCGTCTTTCAGCAGCCTTCCCATGTCCGGCAATAAAGCCTTTTTACTTTGTTTTGTCTCTCAAAGCTAACAGTAACTGCAAGCTACAAGCCAATCATTTCAAATTTCAGGAGCTGACCAGCGAGGCTAACAGGATGCATTTGAGCTTCATCTGGTGGAAACTCTTCTTTCTAGATGGACAAATTTAGATCCAAGAGTATGCAAACAGGGACCCGTCAGAATCTGTAGTAACCACAACCCCTGGAGTACAGACAATGCAACATGCTTGTTAAAAGTGTTCTTTGTTGTTAAATTTAAAACATGCTGGCATTAATACTTGTTTTAATAGCTAACAGAGACAAAGGCTGGACTCATGAATAGAAACTACTCCAAGAACTTTGAGCAAACACTGGGGAAGACTGAAAAGTTTAGCGTAAGTGTGCATTCATTTCACAGCACACATACACATTCTGTGCTTTCAGGACCAGAACAAATTAGAAATACTTCTTGGTTTCAGCTATGTGATAATGGAACATTTCAATTTTCATTGAGTTCACATTAGGGAGCAACCATTCATTTTGCACATTTGTAATGGTTGATACATTGTGTCAACTTGCGAGGAGGTTAGAAGTTTAACTAAGCAACTCAGCAGGGAGCCAGCACCCTCGCTTTGCAAACATTCCCATCCTGTGCAAGAGGAACCATGGAGATGGTGTGAGTGCTGCACCTGCCCTGGGGGAATGGGAGTCGGCTTACAATAATATAAGGGAGGAGAAAAGGCTTGTTCTTCCCTCCTTTTGCTCTTGCTGCTTGTGCTGTCCTCTGTCCCCTTGAAGTGTTTCCTCTGTGCCATGCAACTCTGTCTTGGAGCCAGCAGATTATGGACTGAAACCTCCACAAATTGTGAGCTAACTAAACCTTTCCTTCCTTAATTTTGGGCATTGGTTATTTTGTGTCAGCAATGAGAGAAAAATAACGAAGAGAACATTCATTCATTGGCAATTTTAAATGGCTCAGTTCCTCTAAGCACCTAAAATGCTACTGGATGTGTATAAAAATCAAATCATAAAGACACACCAGAGGGCCAGGTGTGGTGGTGCATGCCTATAATCCCAGCACTCAAGAGCCCAAGGCAAAAGGATGGTTGCGAGTTCAAGACCAGCCTGGGCTACAAAGTGAGCTCAAGACCAGTCTGAACTGTATAAGGAGAGCCTGTCTCAAAACGACCAAAAAAAACAAAAACAAACAAACAAACAAAAAAAAACCACAACAAACTACACATCAGAATGTAGTGTTAAAGAATATATCTAAGTTTGAAGTTAAATAAATTTTAGTTCTGATATTAAGTAACTGTGACTTTGGGTATATTATTTTACTTCTTTAAGTCTCATTTTCAAAATGGAGATAATAATACCAATCACCAAAGTCTGTTGGGTTATTTAAATAAAGAATGTAAAGTGTAAGAAACATAGTAGATATTGATACATAATAGCTTCTGTGTCAGTTAAGATCTACAGGAAATAGATGGAATATTCAAATGAGAATATTAAAATTTTTTTCTTTCAAGTAGATTATTTCTAAAGGTTAAAAGCACTAGAGGAGCCACACCTATAAAAAATTTAATTTACAAGGGTTTTTAATCACATTATTGCTGTCTTAGCAAGCCAGAAAACAACTGAGATGTCTAAGTACACTATAAGGAATTGGCTCCCTTCATATGGCTGAATACCACAAAAGCACCAATAAATCACTACAGAAGTAGATGCACTGGCCTCAAACCATATTAGTAATATGCAGATAAAGTGAAAAGAACAGATTTTAAGGTATCATAAACAGTAGAATCTATTTTGTTAAAATTATATATAGATAGTGTTTATAGTCTATGTTTCTATCTATGTGTAATTACTTAAACTAGAACTTTTAGAATCTTGGAATCTTAAAAGTGTCAGCTTTGTATTTCAGTTCTTAGAGAGACGGAGAATCAACTTCACCTTTTGGAGGTGGAAAAATACTTTATATATATATGTATATATATTTTTAAAATAAAAGGAGGAAAACGAACAGACAGACAACCTCTTACAAAATAGCAAAAGGACAGTACAGACAATACAGAGTTACAAACAAAGTGGTAGGAAATTAACAACGCTTGTTGTATTACACATTGAGTAGTTTGGAAAGACACTTCTAACCTAACCCGATTCAAGTAATTTAGATCAAGTGGTCCATACTGGGAGGGGCTTGCACAAGTGTGTCTGAATCAGAGCTCTGTGGGAGACTCTGTAGCTCCTTTGGGGTGGGTTCAAGGCCATGATGATAAGAATGTTGTTGCTCACCTGGTGAATTCAGAGAGTACTGTTGTTACGATTTAGATCTACCATGTTCCCCACGGTGGTGGATCGCGGGGCACTGTATCCATCAGTGGAATCACCCATGGATGTGCTCAGCTGCTGAATGTGCTGTCCGGAGGCGGCCTGGTTGGGGGAATTACAGGGGCGTGACCCAGAGCGGGTACATATTCTTGTCCCTGGTTCCACCCTTCTCTGTCTGCTTCTTGGCTCCCATGGGCTGAGCACCGTTTCCTCTGCCTGCCCCTGTATGTCCTGTTCCCACCTTGGAAGCAGCCAACAATGAGCTAAAACCAGGAGCCAAGGTAAACTCCCTCTTTAGATTGTAACTGTTGGGCCTTGTGCCCCAGCAACAAGAAAGTGACTAAGACAACTGCTTTGCCACATATTTCCTGTTCTTGCGAAGCTACTTGGGTTCCTTTTTGATGAATTCTGTGGGTGACATCTGGATCTGAGTAACTGAAAACTGCAGGAAGGACGTGAGGCAGGCTCTTCCTATACGAATGGAGACTTTCAAAAGTAATTGGACTGGCCAGGGCTTAGCTCACGAGGGTGGATGATTGATGTCCACGTGTGAAAATTACTTACGACAGAATCGCCCTGAAGGCACAGCTGCTGGACTATTGTGATCTGACCTAATTGTCCGGATGAGGGCCTGTCTCTGAGGATGAAGACATTGTTTCCTCTACCCCAAGAGATGCAAACGGAAAACCTAGGCTGTGAAACGTAATAATAATAATAGGAAACATTTGGAAATGCCAAGGAGGTTTGGAGGCTTTACCTGATTTTAGATTATTTAGATGATTTTGAAGATTTGTTACTTGAAATCTTCAAAAAAAAAAAACCTCGTGAAGTGGCGGTGGTGGGCCCAGCCTTGCGTTCTGCACTTGGCTGCCTTATTACGGTAACCTTTTCCTTGCTGTAGCTCTGAAGTAGTACACGTAAGCTGCGGCACTTGCAGTGAGGAAACAGCGGAGGGTCAGTTACTGTGGAATGCGAATGATAGTTGCAAACATAAGTGGATCATGGGGAAATCAGTGACACTGGTCGTGAAAGACAAGACAGTTTATGCTATATCATTTGGCATTAAAAGCAACGTTATGTTTAGCCTTTCTTCTGTGGGACACTGTATGAATGTTATACTTTCCCCCTAAAGCTTTTATACCCATCAAGGAAACTTGGATTTTTCTTCCTGGGGAAGGTTTTCCCAGGACAAGAACTTGGAATACTAGACCAGGACAGTCAATGCAATGCCTAGGATACAGAAGTGTTCCATAAGGTTTTGGAGAAACTGAATCTGGATTTAGGGAGACAAAGGTATTCAGAGTTTTCCCAGTGACGGGACAAATTCATTCTGCCATGTGAAGGCATGTCAGGAGCTGGGGAAGGATGTGCCCAGTAAGGGAATCTGCGATGACTCTGATCTTCCAGTCTTATTTTATTTGTTGTCTATGGATCTCTGACAAACTACTACATAAAAAAGGTTTAGCCGGGCTTTTTAAAAAATGAGGATCAAGAGCAAGAAACATAGTAGTGGGCAGCTAGACAGCAGGGAAAGACCATGCTGGGCCTGGTATTAAACTACATCCCCACCCCGTTTTGATTTTTATTTTGGGACGGGGTCTCACTCAGTTGCTAAGTTGACCAGGCTGGGACTGAACGTGTGATGCTTGTGAATCAGCCTACTGCAGTGCTGGGATTACAAGATGTGCCGCCATGGGCAGCCTGGGGCCATTTCTCAACGCATGAAACAGACAAAACAACTGGGCACACTGCCTGTGATAGTAAGTCCTTGTGCGGTAAGGATAACGAGGCAGATTCAGGATGCCGAATTCAATTTGGATTTCAGATAAACAATTTTAACATAAGTACTTCACATATTACACGGGAAATACATATACAAAAAATTATTCGTTCATTATTTGAAATTCAAACCGTGCTGCGGATGCTCTATTTTTATTTACCAGGCAGGTGCTGTGCCACTGAGCTATATCCCCGACTCTTTATATTTTTATTTGGTAAATCTGCCAACTCTACTACATGGGCAAGTAGGAACATAGGAAGTATAAATAAATTTTTGAGATATAATATTTGTATATATTTATGGCATGCACTATGATAATTCAATACATGTATATAATGATCAAGTCAAAGTATAAGCACTTTTGTCTCCTAAAACATTAACTGCTAATCATTTGTGTTTGGAGCCTTCATATCCTTCTAATTAATTTTGAATTAATTAGATTATTGTAAACAAGTTATCCTACATTGCTATCCAAAACCTGAACTAATTCCTCTTTGCCAAGTGTAATTTTATGCCCCTTAGCTGACTTCCTTCTGTCCCTCATCCCTATTCCCTTCTTATTCTCTGGTGAGGATTTTTCTACTCCATTCTTCTATGACAGTAACTTTTTGTTTACAGAAATGAGTAACACATGTGGTGTGTCTTTCTAGTTGGGCTTATTTCCCTTAACCTAATGATCTCCAGTTCTATCCAAGGTGCTGCAAATGTAGAATTTCATTTTCCATGGCTGAATGATATTTCCTTGCATATGTATCTTATATTTTTCTTACCCATATACCTGCTGAGGGTCACCTTGGTTGATTCTTTATCTTTGCTGTTGTAAATGGTGCTTCAACTAACATGAGAATGCAGATATCTCTTCAGTACACTCCTTTGTATCTACACCCAGTAGTGGATTTGCTGGATCATATAATAGTTATAGTTTTAGAACTTAAGGAATCTCTATACTGTTTTTCATATGGACTGTACTAATCTATATCCCCAAAACAATGTATAAGAGTTCTCCTTTCTCTACATCTGCACCAGCATTTGTTATTTTTGTTTTTGCTTTGATAGTAGCCACTCTGACAGAGATGAGGTGATGTCTCATTATGGTTTTGATTAGTGATGTTAAACATTTTTTTCATATACTTGGCCATTTATATGTCTTCATTGAGAAATGCCTACCCTTTAGTGTAATTTAATTAGATGGTGTGTATCAAGTTTTTTTGAGTTCCTTATACATTTTGGATATTAAAATCCCTTGTCAGTTGAATAATTTGCATATATTTTCTCCCATTCTGTAGGTTGTCTTTTACCTTTGTTGATTGTTTCCTTAAATTGATTTTTTAAAATCACAATATGCAAATCTCTGGCTGGGGATTTAGCTAAGCGGCACAGCACCTGCCTGGCAAGCACAAGGTCGTGAGTTCGATTCCCAGTACTGGAAACCCCCCCCCCCCGCAAAAAAGTGTGCTCTGTGGGCCCTTGAGGACCCTGAGACCTATTGGCTTGCCACCTGCCAGATACTGAAAATAGACCCAAGTCTATCACCATGCACCAAACTCAAGTCAAAATGGATCACAGATCTCAATATTAAAACAGAAACACTAAATATATTGGAAGAGAAAGTAGGTAAAAACCTTTAAAACATAGGGGTAGGCAGAGAGTTCATGAACAAAAATCAAACTGCACATGAAATACTTCAAAGAATCAACAACTGGGATCTCATCCTACTGAAAAGTTTCTGCACATCTAAAGAAATCACCAGCAGAGTAAAAAGAAAACCCACAAATTTGGAAAAAATTTTAGCTGACTGTCCCTCAGACAAAGGACTTCTATCTAGAACATATAAAGAATTAAAAAAATCATCCCCCACAAATTCAAAGGCCCAATCCAAAAATGGGCAGCTGGGATTGATACACACTTCTCAGATAAAGAAATACAAATGGCAAATAAATATATGAGAAAATGTTCAACATCATTAGTCATTTGAGA
>NW_004955466.1:188340-195447 GCF_000276665.1 Chinchilla lanigera | reverse complement strand
TGTAAAACCTGAAAGAGTTAATAAAAACTTGGAGGTATGATAGACACTGTGAAATGAAAGGAAAACGCTCCAGGGTAAAGGGCAACTGGGATGTGGGAAAGAAAAGGGAAAGAAGGAGAAATTTTGTCTGTATGTATATACGGGATAGTTAACATAGTTGATCTACTGTCTTCTGTTTCTTTGCTGAAAGAAACAGTTAATGAGTCCTTGATTGATCAATACTGCATGTCTCTATCTGTTTTCATGAGAAACCACTTTGAAGCTATCAATATGTAATACAACAAGCACTGTTAATTTCCTACCACTTTGTTTGTAACTCTGTATTGTTTGTATTGTTCTTTTGCTATTTTGTAAAAGGTTGTCTGTCTGTTAATGTTTTCCTCCCTTTATTTTTAAAATAAAAAACAAAAACAAAAACAAAAACCATATGGCAAATCTCAGAGCCTGAGAAATGGACAACCAAAAAGACAGAAATCAAATGTTTAAAAATGGCTATCATTCAATGGCAGTTTTACTAAGATTTAAATTTACTTTTCATAATTTATTATTTTTCCATATTATTATATATCAATGTACTGATATGGTATGTAATTGTAAATAATATATAATCCAAATTAAATTAAAATAGTATAGTTTTAGCTAGGGGGCCACCTAAACTGTGCATTACTTAAAATTAATTACTTGTCATAATATACAGCCTCAAAATTTCAGTGGTTTCACTTAATGAACATTTATTTATTGCTCACAGAAAGTTGCAATGAGTACTTCAGATTAAGCAGCTTCTCTTTAAGTGAAATTCAGGGACCTTATATTTTATGGTTCCTCCTCTGCTTCCAAAATTGCCATGGATTTGTCCAACACCAGCCATTAAAACTGGGGAAATTAGTGTAAAAGATTTTCAGCTATTTGACAGCAAGTGGAAAGACTTTATGGGTAAAAGTCAATGCATAACAAATTAAATAAGTAGCAATTCCCTACATCAGTCGAATTTACATCCAAGAAATCAGAATTCAACATAAGCAGTTCCTGTCACCAAAGGTATAACATGTTCCTAGACTGTTACATATTTTTGTGGTTACTTAATAATGTTTCTCTGAAAGTCATTTAGAAGAAAAAATATTGCTGAAAAAAGGAAAATTTTTTTCAAGAGAAAAATGATAATGATGAATAAGTATATGAAGGGGGACCTTCCAGTCATAAAAGAGAATACAAGTTTACAGTATTAAATCAGAATGAAATTCATATAAAAAATAGTCACACAGAGAAGGCAAGAGTCCAGAAAGTGACATAATTTGTAAATTACACGTTGCTTTTTTGTGTGTGACTTGTTCTGGGTGGTTACACTGGCCCTTGCTTATCAATGTATATAAAGTGTACCTCAAAAAAGAGTTACAAGGAAAAGAAAGGAGACTTTTAAGTATTTAAGCCTGAGTAATCCAAGAAAGTTTTTCTGAGTAACAGACGAGCAGAAATTTGAAGGATGAGGCGTAGTGGAGGAGATGGAGTGCGTGGCAGACCGTGCTGGACACAAGAACCAGCACGTGAGAAGGCTCTGGATAGGAGAAGACTCTTGCAAAGCACTTCTTGTTATTTTTGAAACCTTTTATAGAGTTGCTTGAGTTAAGATTTGTTATCAACCCTGTAAATATTAATTTTTGTCTAATGTAAGATATAGATATAATTTCATTTTTCTCCTTATAGATAACCAGGTAGGCCAGTGTCATTTACTAAAAAAATTCTTTTTCTATTAACTTGCTATGTCAAGTTTCAATATTTGTGTGAATCTCTTTCCAGGCTTTCCTTCTATTCTATTAGATCATCTGTCTCTCCATCAACAGCATTCTCCTTAAGTACAGAAAGTACACAAAGACTACACATCTGGTAAGTATTTTTCCCATGAGGAAATTTTTCTTCAAGAGTCTCTTGGCTATTCTTGGCCCTTTGTTCTTCCATAGACAGTTTAGAGTATATTTATAAGCAGTGAAACATTTATTAGGATTTAAATTTTTATTGCATTGTATAAATAATGTTACCTTGGGAGAGAGCTAATATCTTTATTATTTTGCCTTCTTATCCATGAACATGGTATGTCTCTTTCTTGGCTAGTTCATTCACTAGTGATTTATAATTTTCTTAATGGAAGTCTTGTGTCCCTTTTGCTTTTTCTAAATATTTATATTCCTTAGTAGTCTGGTATAAAGAAGGATGAATTTGAATTATGTGTAGGAAAATCAATGCACTTTGAAAATATAATGCTAAGTGAAGTAAATTAAACACACAAGCTTAAATACTATGTGGTTTGTCTCAATGAGAAAAACCAAAGTATAAATAAAGAGCAAAATAAAGGAAAGAAAAAGTATTTATATGCAATAGAGTACTACTCAGCCATAAAGAAGTTAAATTTGATTCATTTAAAGGGAAATGTGAGCACCTTAAGACCATAATATTAAGTGAAATAAATCAGACACACAAGCCTAAATATTGAATGGTTTCTCTTACATGAGAAACTCAAAGCATAAGTATATTAAAGAGCAAAATAAAAGATAGATAATAAGAAAATGGGGTATAGAACTTTAGCAAAAGAGAACAGGACCAAGAGCTGGAGAGAGAAGAGAGAGAGAGAAGGAGCAGGAAAAGGAATTTAAAAAATAATAAAGATGTATCATGTACATGTACCAGCTCTTAACAATGATGTAATAATTACTTACTGCAAACATGTACTAATAAAAAATTTATATTCATGTAAATATTACTATCTTTTTTACTATTTCTTGTTGCCATATAAAAATGTGATTTTTGTGTAATTATATTTTATCTAACAGTATTTTATCTTACTAAGTGGTCTTAGGATAATAATTTGTAGATTATTTTGTATCTTCTAAAAATTCCCGGTACCGGAGAAAAACCAAAAAATAAAAATAAAAAAAATAAAAAAATAAAAACAAAGTTATGTCCTTTGTAAATTATGTCAGTTATATTTCTTCTTTCACCTGATTTTATGGTCTTTCTTCTTTAATTTATTAATAGTGAAATATAATAAGTTTTAGATGGTTTTTCTGTTTTGTTTTGTTTTTTTCCCAGTACCAGGAATTGAACTCATGGCCTCACGCTTGCCAGGCAGGTGCTGTGCTGCTGAGCTAAATCCCCAGCCCCAAGTTTTAGATGTTAAAGTATTATATCACTGGAATACATTCAACTTGGTTATAATATACTTTTTTATACATTGCTGGATTTTGTATGCTAATATTTTGTTTACAATTTCAAATTCCATGTTGATTGTTGAAAATGACCTATAATTTTCTTTCTTGTATTCTACAACTTAGGTTTAAGTATCATAATTAGACCAGTCTTTTAAAGTGAATTGAATAGTGTTCTCTATTTTGCAATTTTCTTAAGAGTTGGTATTAGATTCAAAAGGTCTATTTCTCAGGGTAAAATCAGCTTATAAACGCTTTTAAGCTTGTTTTCTTTTATGAAGAGTTTTTAACTACTCATTTTAAACTGAATTTTTTTATTGAGAAAATTGTCGATTTGTTATTGTAAAAACAACACAGGATGACACCATGTAGTTTTCCAGGGGAGAAAACATACAGTTATAAAATTACAGTATACTAATCACAGGCAGAATATTAACAGCAACAATAATTCACTGACCTTATTAATGTTTCTCCAGTTGTAGTGGTACTCATTCGTGTATGTTTATTTAGAATACATAAAATTGTGTCTCATGTATTCACCACCATAGTTGATTGAGAATAGTACCATCACTATAAAAATCCTTTGTATACCATTTTACAACAACACTTGTCCCCCATTACCCCTTTTTCTCTGTCCTTAACCCTTGCTAACCACTAACTGCTCCCTACTTCTATAATCTCTTTTATTTTAATAATGTTATACAAATGGGATTATGCAGCATGTACTATTGGGGATTTGTTTTTGTTTTACTTGGTATAATTTCCAGGAGACTGATGCATGCTGAGTCTATACTGATAGGAGTCCATTCCTTTTCAGTCCTGAGCTGTGTTTCATATAATTTGCTTAACCATTTACTTGTTAAAGGATATCCAGACTATTTGCACTTCTATTTTTTTTTTTTTTTTTTGGTACTGGGAATTGAACTCAGGACCTTGTGCTTGCCAAGCAGGGGCTGTGCTACTGAGCTATTTCCCCCAGCCCCTGAAATTCTTTAATATTACAAATGAATATATTATAAGCATCCACATAAATATTTTTGTGTAAATATAGTATTATTTCCTGAAAATACCCAAAAGTATAATTGCTGGGTTGTATAGTATTCTTTTTAAACAATCTGCCAAACTTTTCCAGAGTAGCTACACCATTTATCCTATCATCAGCAACACACGAATGATTGAACTTCTCTGTATCCTTGCCAGTATTTGCTGTGTCACTGTTTTTCATTTAGTCACCCTAATAGACATGTGGTAGTATCTTATTGTCTTTAATTTGTGCTTTCCAGATGGCTAATAATGTTGAACATCTTATAATGTACTCCTCTTCCATCTGTTTATCCTCTTCAGTTAATGTCTCCACGTAGTTTGCCTATATTCTGATTGAATTGTTCGATGTTTTTCTGTTGGTTTTGGGACTTTTATATCTAGTCCTTCATATCTTTTAGATACTAGTCCTCGTTACACATGTGATTTGTGAACATTTTCTACTACTTCATAACATATCTTTTTTTTTTTTTTTGCGGTACCAGGGATCGAACTCAGGAACTTGCGCTTGCCAGGCAGGCGCTTATGCCACTGAGCTATATCCTCAGCCCTATAACATATCTTTTCATTCTCTTCATGTGGTCATTTGCACAGCAAAAGTTGTTAAACTTGATGAGGTACTATTATTCTTTTTTATAAATTATTCCATTTGGAAATCATGCTTTTGGTGTCAAGCCTAGCAACTCTGCCTGGCCCTAAATGTTGAAGTCACTAACTAACTTGCTGAGAGTGTTTGTCATGCGCGGGAACTGCATTTTGTTAATAACTTTGTCAGTTGATAGGATCACATAAATTTTGTTCTTTCTGATGATATGAGGGACTACACTGACTGATTTTCAAATGTTGAAGCAATGCTGAGTATCTGGAATGAAATCCATATGGCATAGTAGATAATTATTTTTATATAATTTTGGATTTCATTTGTAAATATGTTGATGAGGATTTTTGGCAGGTAAGTTTTAGAAAGCTATATGTATAGATTTCTCTTTTCTACTGCCTTTGTCTAGTTTTGGTTTTTGTCCTGACCAAGCACCAGAAGCTAGAAGAAACAAGGAAGGATTCTTCTCCACAGGTTTCAGGGAGAGCATGGACTTGCTGACACCTAAATTTCACACATCTAGTTCCAGAACCGTGAGACCATAAATTTACATTATTTTGAGTCCTCCAGCTTGTGATATTTTGTTATAGCAAGCCTACAAAACTAAAACATCTTAACAGGTTTATCTTTTACCATTGTGTAAGGTCCCTCTTTGTCTATTGTAATATTCTTTGCTCTGAAATCTACTTTGTCAGATAGTAGTGTAGCCACTCCTACTTTAAAAAAAATCATTTCATATGGTAAATCTGTTGCAATCATTACATTGTTAAGTAATGTTCATCCATTTTGCTTATCTCTGTCTTTTGAAGGATATATTTATGTCATTAATATTTAAAGTAATTGTTAATGCTGAAATATGTTGTTTTATTATGCTTTAGTTTATTTCATCCACTTCTCATTCCTTTGTTTCTATTTTCTTGCCTTCCTGTGGGTTACTTCAACGTGTATTAGATTTCTGTCTTGACTTATAGTGTTTTAAAATATATCTTTTTATAGTTTCACAATGGTTGCTTTGAGTATTCCAGTATAAATATGTAACTTATTACAGTATACTGATATAAACATTTTAGCACATGAAGACATGAAGTATTTTAGTACTTGAAGTACTTAGGTCCTTTTGCCTTCCCCATTTGAGTATCAGACAGTGTTAAACTCTTGTTTCAACTATCAAATAATTTAGAGAAATTATGAATAAAAGATAACCTATTTTATATAACCCAATTTCTGTTCCATTGTTCTTTATTCCCACCTGATGCCAAGGATCTCTTCTTTAATTATCTCCTTGAAGAACTTCTTTTAACCAATCTTTAAGCTTGCTAGTTACAAAGTCTTTCTTTGAGAATGTCTTTATTTCTTTTTTGCTCTTGAAGGGTAGTTTTAGTGGGTATAAAATTACTGGTCAATAGTACTTTTCTTTCTCAACTTGAAAATGATGCCACTTCCTTCTGGTCTTCATGTTTTCTGATGTTTAAAAATCTGCTGTCATTCAAATTGGTTTTCTCTCATAGTAGTGCATTGTTTCTGTCTAGTTCTTTGCATGACCTTTTCCTTTTAGTTTAGTTTCCAGAAGTTGAGTTTGTAATGTGTTAAAGTAGATTTTCCCAGTTTGAGATTGGCTTAGCTTCTTATGTGTATAGGTTCTTGTCGTTCACCAAATTAGGGGATTTTTTTCAGTTATTATATATATATTTTTTGTCTTGTTTTGTTTTGTTTCCTGTACTGGGAATTGAACTCACCACATTGTGCTTGCCAGGCAGGCACTGTGCTGTTGAGCCAAATCCCCAGCCCCTCAATTATTATATCTTTAATCTCCACCCTCTCTCCTATAATTCTAAGAATCCCATGATATGAATGTTTGTATTATCTCATGGATCCGTGAGTCCCTGAGACTCCATTCAATCTTTTGCTCACACTGATTGTGTTAAAGTTCACTGTCCTATCCTCTCTACTCTACTGTTGGTTAATCCAGCAATTCAAAAGTTGTTCATATTCCACATCTATAATTTCTATTGGGTTATTTTTTATAACCCAATAGAAAATTTTCTTTTTTGTTTGAAGAGAATTTAGAACTGATTGTTAGGCAGCAAGTTCTCCGGGAGTGGCAGGGCTCCTGGGACCGAGTGTGGGCTGGACTCATACCACCACGATTCCCAGCTGAAAAGCGCGCACAGAGCCAGGTAGGCCCCATCCAATCCCGGAGGCCAAGATGCGAGAACAAAGACCCCACGGACATTGCAGACTGAGTTGCTAGGCGCAGGGAGGCCCAGGGGA
>NW_004955466.1:179000-182464 GCF_000276665.1 Chinchilla lanigera | reverse complement strand
ATTGTCTGTATTGTGCTTGTGATATGTTGTAAAATGTTGTATGTCTGTTAATGTTTCCTTCCTTTTATCTTTAAAATAAAAAATAAAAAAAAAATAAAAAAAAAAGATCTGATTGTTGAAGCATTTTAGGATGGCCTCATTAAAAATCCTTGTCAGATAATTCCAACACCTGGTTCATAGCCATGTTAGTATTAGATGATTGCTTTTTCATGTTCAAGCTGTGGTTGTTCTGGCTGTCGGTATGCTGGACAATTTTTTATCATACCCTAGACATCTTGCCTGTTATGGTAGCATTTTCTGAACCTTATTAAAATATTTTTGGAGGCACCTCCTTCATTTATATATAGCCTGAAAGCCTCAGATTGGTTTTGTGGGTTATAGTTTCAATGACAAAGTTTTAGTGGCTTTGATCAGCTACGTTGTCTCTCCCCTACTTTGTTGCCTCCGGAGCGCCTGCATCATTGCTATTTCCTTCTGAGGAGCAAAAGAGGTTTTTGCAGCCATGTGCATGGGCCATGTGAACCCCCCGGTGAGGGGAGGGGAGTCTCAGGTCCACACAAACAAAGAAATATCCTGGGTTGGGCAGCTTGGTGGAGTGGGGTCCCTCACTGATCTCCTCACCGACCCCAGCCAACCCAGGGTCTCTGACGGGGGAAGGAAGTCTCACACCTTCTAGGACAAATGTCTTCTTTGCCTGGGATGCTTGCATAGGCTTCAGTGAGGCAGTTCTTTCTGCCTGTCCTGTCATTCCTTGATGGAGGAAGTGGATCTTAGGATGAGAGAGGAAATAAACATGCTTTTCTAGCCACTGGTTATTAGCAGGGCTCCTACTAGTGACACCAGGCTTACCTGGGGCTATTTTCCTATTTGATACAGATAGAGTGAGGATGAGATGCAGTGTGGTGAGCCCTACCTGGGCTGTCTTCTCTTGCTAGAGTGGGGGCTGGGAAGTACTGCATTGGGCCTGCCTTCTGTTGAGGAGCAAGTAAGATACCCACCTGTCATGTACTGAGCTCCCAAACCAGTGTGCCTTCTCTCTGAAACCCTTCAGAGTCCTCCTTTGGTTGTCTCTTCTGTTATTTCCGGGATATATCGTTGTACTTAGTGGGTAGGGTTGGAGAGAAATGAGTTTACATCATCTTGCCTGAACGAGAAGTTATCTACTCATTCAGTTTTCTTATAATTTGTAGGACTACTCAAGTTTTCTATTTACTTTTGTCAGTTTTGGTAAAGTAAATTTTCTAGTTTATTAAATTCATTCAGGTTTTCAAACATGTTGCCTTTAAAATTAAACTGATACATAATAATATATATGCATATGTGGTACAATGTGATAATTCTGTATATGTATATAGTATACAATGATCAAGTCAGGGTAGTTAGCATTTTCATCTCCTGGTGTCTGTTACTGCTGATATTTCTTTAGCTTTCATTGACGGTATCTTATTTTTGCTCCATAATTTGTTCAGTGTGGAGCTCTTTATTTTCTCTGGGAACTTTGGAAATGCCTTTGTTTATTCCCCTGCCCTATACAGACGGTTAAGACCCCAAAGCTTCAATTTTTCAGGGATCACAGAAATTATTAGGAAGAAGCCTGTTTTTGCCCCTAATACTTGCTTTCTTTTCTTTTTTAAGCCACTATATAGAGGAATGATTGACAAGTAAAAACCTGTACATATTTAATGTATATATCTCAGTGAGCTGGAGATAAGTATACACTGATGAAATCATCACTACCATCCAAGTCGTAAGTGTGTTCATCACCCCCTGACATTTCCTTCCAGTTCTGTTGTTGTTACCATTATTTTTTTTCTGGTAGGAGTACTTAAGATATACCCTCTTAAAATGTTTAAGTATTGCACTATTTTAGATTCTGTGTATCAGTAAGATCATGTAGCACTTGTCTTCCTGTGACTTCTTTCACTTAGCAGAATGCTTTCTAGGGCCATATATAATGTCACAACAGGCTGAATTTTCCTTTTTTAGGGATGAATAACAATGTCCTGCTGCATGCACACACATTGTTTCTATCTTGGCTGCTATCCAAGCCATGAACACAGGAATTTTTAATTTCTGATTTCAGTTCCTGTAGTTAAATACCACCAAGTGGAATTATTAGATCATATGTTCTAATTTTTTGAAGAAACTTCATACTGTTTTCTATAATGGTTTTTACCAACTTCCACTTCCATTAATGGCGTAAAAGTTTCCTTTTATCCACATTCTTAATTACGTTTGTTATCTTTTATTGTGTTTTGTGTTATAGTCATCTGAACAGATGTGAGACGATACCTCATTGTTGTTTATTTGCATTTCCCTGATGTTGGGCACCTTTACATATACCTGCCTGCCATTTGTACATCTTCTTTGGAGAAATATCTCGATCATTTGCCCAGTTTTTATCTTCCTCTGTCATTTTAAAATTAGTACATGTTTGGGGTACATCATAAATCTATTCATTATGGGTAGCTGGTACATGTACATATCTTTTTTCACCCCCTGCCGTCTCTTAACTCCTCCCATTTGCCAATCTTAGCAGTGGGGATGTCATAGTTGGCCTTTTTTATGTCGAGATTCGTTCCTTTAGTAGTTAATTTGCTCAGAGATTTTTCCTTTTTATATGTTTGATTGACATGTAATAATATATTTATCAGGTATAGTGTACTATTTCAATACAGGTATACAACATATAATGATTAGATCAGGGTAACTGGCAGGTCCATCACCTCGAACATGTATCATTTCTTTGCAGTGCTGACAGTCGAAGTCCTCTTCACTAGCTATTATGAAAAAGATGATTGATTGTTGTTAGCTAGAGTTACTCTGCGCTGCTATAAAGAACAGTAGGAGTTTCTGTGGCAAAGAAACGGCCCGGAGGGCTTGAAGTGCTTCACCGACAAGCCCTTCTGTCCAGCTGCACTGCGGCATCTTCTGTTTCACTCACCTTGACCCTCCCCCAGCTCTGGCAACCACTATTGTACTATTTCTACGCAATCAATTTTTTTAGTCTCCACATATAAGTGAGAACATGCGGCATTTATCTCTGTGCCTAGCATGTTGAGAGTTTTTACCATTAAAGATGTTGCACTTTGTCAAATGCTTTCTCTACATCTATTGAGATAATTGTATGTTTTTTAGCCTTCATTCTGTTAAGGTGGAGTATGACATTTATTGATCTGCATGTGCTGACTTGTCTTTGCTCCTGGGAAGAAATAATTGATTGTGTTATGTGATCATTTTAATATGTATCAAATGTATTTTATTAATATTTTGTTAAAGATTTTGTATCTATGTTCATAAGGACTATTAGCCTGTAGTATTAGCCTGTATATTTTTCTCTTAATAATGTCTTTGTCTGGTTATCAGGGTAATTCTGGTTTGTAAAAATCAGTTTAGAATTGCTTTCTCTTCTTCAGTTTCTTGGAACCACTTGAGAACAATGATAATAATTCTTTAAGTGTTGG
>NW_004955466.1:158039-178400 GCF_000276665.1 Chinchilla lanigera | reverse complement strand
TCCCAGAAACAAGAGAAAAGTAACAAAGACACTTTGTATTTCTGTGGTGCTTGTACTTTCATTTATAATTTTTTATCTGATTCTTGTCTTAGTTTTGCTAAAAGATTTTCAGGTTTTTTTCATCTTTTAAAAAACCCCTCAGGTTTCATAAATCTTCTCTATTGTTTTTCTAGTTTCTATTTCATTTATTTCTCATTTATTTTTCATTTATTTCTCATCTAATCTTTCTCTCTCTATGCTAATTTTGAGCATAGTTTGTTCATCTTTTTGCAGTTCCTTGGCATGTAGTTGTTATTTATCTGATATTTTTCATTTTTCTTACTACAGGTGTATTCCAACTGTTTTTTCTTATTGTAGGTTCCTTTCTAGAATTGCTGTCACTGGATCTTGTTAACTGTAGTATTTGTTGTTTGCATTTACTTTGTCTGAAGATTTTTAAAATTTTCTTTTTGATTTCTTCAACTCATTGTTTATTCCAGAGCTCATTGTTTAATTTCCACATATTTGTAAATTTTCTGATTTTCCTGTGCATTTAATTTCTATTTTCATACCATGTAACCAGAAGTATATTTGATAATGATTTTAATCTTCTTAAATTTTGTAAGACTTGTTTTGTTGCCTAACATATTATTTCTCCCTGAGAATGCTCTATGTGAACGTGCTAAGAAAGTACATTCTGCTGCTGTGGGTGGAGTGTTCTGCACACTATGTTGGGTCTATTTGGTCCATAGTATTGTTCAAGTCTGCTGTTGGCTTATTAGTTTTCTGGCTGGATGATCTATCCATTGCTGAAAGTGGGGTATTAGTATCTCTTATACTTATTGTATTGCTATTTTTCCATTCAGTTAGCTTCATATATTTGGGTGCTCTGATATTAGATTCATATATATTTATAATTGTTATATCTTTTGTTGAATTGACTCATTATATAATGACTTTCTTGGCTTATTGTGGCAATTTTTGAATTGAAATCTATTGACCTATTCTCTATTTGTTTGTTTTTCTTCCGGTACCAGGAATCAAACTCACAACCTTGTGCTTGCCAGACAGGTGCTTTTGCTGCTGAGCTAAATCCCCAGCCCCAAGACCTATTCTCTATTGATTACTATTTATATGATAATATCCTTTTCCATATATTCACTTTCAATTTATGTGTGTCCTTTTATTGGGGCTTGTTGATTTGGCTTTTTTAAAAAAACTGGCTTTGTAAAAAATAGACTCAGTTACTCTATATATTTTTATTAAAGAACTTAATCCATTTATATTTAAAGTAATTAATAGGCAAGAACTTAATTTTACCATTTTTTTCATTCTTTTACTGTTTTGCAGTTTCTGCCTCTATTATTGTCTCCCTTTGTGATTTGATTTTTAAATAGTGGTATGCTTTGATTTGTTTGTGTTTACCTTGTATGTATTTACTACATAAATTGAGTATATGTGATTACCATAAAGCTTTCAGAAAACATCTTACAGTTTTAAACTGATAGAAATTTAACCACTAATTGTAAAGTGATTATACACAAAGAAATAAAACTTGAGTTACTTCAATTCTGTTATTTTGTGACAAGATGAAAATTTTACTTATGTTCACAATGTTAGTTTATAGAGACACTTGAAAACTGCTAGAACTAATGCTGAGATAAAGATATTAGCCATTTTGCACCTTTTCAATTTTATTACAAAATTGGATTTTTATGAATCTCTGCTTATACTTTTGCTGAAGTTTCTTTAGCTATTTTATCCTCTTGTTTCATGCTAAAAAGCCTTTAAAGTTAAAATTAATGAACAAGGAAGCTGGGTGTGACACATCCCATAATCTGAGCATTTGGGAGTTTGAGGCGCAAGGGTTGCTGGGAGTTGGAGGCCAGCCTGGGATACATAATGAGTTCAAGGCCAATCTGAACTACATAGTGAGACCCTGTCTCAAAACAAATTAATGAAAAATTAATTGACAAATCTTCCTGTATTTTCCATTGAGCACAAGTATGTGAAGAAAGTCAACTCTGAGTCATAGACAACTCTGTGGAAAGTATGACTGAACGAAACACAGGCTGCATTTCTATGACAGGCCAGTTTGAAGTAAGTTTTAGTATTTTCAAAATATATATACATTCATGTATTTTAATAAGTGGTAATTTATTACTGTGTGTCTTAGTCTCTTTTCTCTCTTTGCTGAGACAACAAACACAACACCCAAAGTTAAAAGGAGAAAGATTTATTTCGCTCAGTTTGTGGAGGTTTCGGTCCCTAACAGGCTGGCTCCAAGGCAAGCCTGGCAGAGGAGGAAAATTCATGGCGGGAAACGTAGCAAAACAACAAGGACAGGCAGACAAGACCCCTTCTGTCCTTCATATCTGGACTGCTGGGATTAAGACAGTGCCAAACCAATCGGTGGACTGCTTCAGCAATCACACACCCTTAAAAATCCCAGCATCACACCTCCAGATTCAGCCATGTCTGAAAAAACCTAAGACTGCCTGAGGCTTTGGGGGGACATCTAGACACAAACCTTGACACTGTGTTATGATTACCTTATTATTTTGTATCATCCTATGTATTTTACTTTTCAATCTTTAAAACCTTTTCCAGCCGGGCGTGGTGGCGCACGCCTGTAATCCCAGCACTCGGGAGGCTGAGGCAGGAGGATTGTTGCGAGTTCGAGACCAGCTGGGCTACAAAGTGAGCTCAAGGCCAGCCTGTACTGCATAGCGAGACCTTGCCTCAAAAAGACAAAAAACAAAACAAACAAACAAACAAAACCCTTTTCCAGTGGTATGATTTTGCATAGAAAGTTCAATGAAAAAAGTTGCACTCTTTCCCATTTTTGAAACGGAATCTTTATTTCCATTTATTTATTTTACCAACACGATATTGTGATGTTCAACAAAAGAAAATGTTCCCTATTTACAGCTTTTTCTGGGCTACTATTATTTATTTCATTTCATGATTATTCCTAAAAGTAACTTTGCCATAGAAAGGAATGAATGGTAAAACATAACCCACTCCCGCGGCCAACCTCACTAACTAGAGTACGTGGGTTTAATCCCAAAGTCATGGAGTCTATTTCAAGACTGTCCTGTTAACTGTTCCCTCCGAGCATAAGTTTTCCTGCCTCACCCTCCTCTTCTTTTATTTCATTTCTCTTCCCAGCCTCACCCAAGACCTAAGTACCGTTTTACTACCATGGATACAATGCTAGTAAAAGTACTTCTGTGGTTCACTCACCAGAATGGGCTGCACAGAAAAGTGATAAAAGACGGCAACCAAGGCATGAAGAGATGGAAGAGCTGTCTAAAAAACACAAAAACTCTTCTTTTGCTAATGCTGTGTCATCCTGGGAGTGATGGGGTGCTACATGTCGAACCTGGGGCAAAATGATTCAGATAAAGTGTTTGTGGAGAAAGCATACTAGCGGGAAATTTTAAAAGAAGTAAAAACAAGGAATTGTGTGAATAAAATATTGAACCTCATTACAATTTAAGAAACACACAAACATTCAAACTGGCAGAAACGAAGAAATGAGGTGTTGGAATGATAAAGATGGAGAAATAAGCAACAAATACGTTGGAGTGTAACATGTGGAGTATAATCGGACTATAAATTGGTACACATTTCTTGGTGAATTTAGCAATATTTCTCTTTTTAAAAAATCTGCAGCCACATTAGCACACCATTTCTAACTATAATTTATTCAGAAGAAAAAGCATGATTTTTAGTAAAGAAATAATCCCCTATAAGTTAAGTACAGCACTTATACAGAAAAATCTGTAAATACTTCAGCTGTCCAAATATATGGTTTAGATTAGCTGTACTATTGTATACGCTCTGGAGATTTATCCAGTGACGTAAAAATGTGAAATATTCAAGGATATGGAAAATACACTATTAATAAAAAAAATTACTATGCATTACAGTATTCCTTATACTTAGAAAATGACTAGAGAGATGTATTTGAAATAGAAATAAAATCTGTATCCCCTTCTCTTCTTTCACTCTCCTTTCCTGCGCTTTCCTTTCGTTAATCTCAAGCGAAGGTCAGTAATGTCAAATTCTGCGATACTGTTTGGAAGTCAGGAATGTAGTTCCCCTTGCTTGCTTCTTCTGCCCCCATGCGGTAAGATTGGTAAACTGAACCAAGGACAGCCTGGACTAACTGCGGGTTCACCTAATCTCTCCTTGTTCGCCATTGTTTAGGCTTGCTGTAGGCCAGGGAAGGGGAAGTCCCAAGGACAGAAATTGTGCTTGGGGAGAGACGGAGCTTACGCTAGGTTTCTAGGGAACAGGAGCCATCGCTACCCTTCAGGTATGTGAGACTAGCCGTCCACACCACAAAGGAGGGGAGGGCATTTGATCAAATCAATTGTTATTATTATTATTATTTTTGTTTTTGTTTTTTTCCGGTACCGGGAATTGAACTCATGACTTTGTGCTTGCCAGGCAGGCACTGTGCCGCTGAGGTAAATCCCCAGCCCCTAATTCTGTTCTTTTTTTTTTTTTTTTTTTTGGTTCTCAAATCAATTATTTAAAGGTATAAGAAAATAACGTTCAACATGTGAAGACTTTTAGGGTGGGAATTTTTACCAAATTCTTTTGTAGCCAGCCGTTAGCTAGAGGCAATGAAAAATGACAGAAAATGTGTTGGGTTGGTTTTTTTTTTTTTTTTTTTTTTTTTTTTTTTTGTACCTATTTTTTCTTATTCTGGTAAGAGCACCACAACTTTATCTACTTGGGTTTTTCACTTACATGAAATGTAAACCTTTCCTGGCTTCAGCAGTTCTCGCATGGAAAACACCCATAACACTATAAAACACTAAAACGCTGTATTCCTCCGTCCATCGTATTTTATTTGGAGATGAAAATATGCACTCAAAGAAATGTTTCCTTAAAATCAAGCAGCCTGTTTGGGGAACTGACACACGCTACAACTCTAAAGGCTGAAAAATCTATGCAAATAAAAATAAACTATGGAGGAGCCATCTAGGATGAGCAGTAGAGAGCATTTATTGGATAGATCTCAATAGATCAATACCTGATATATAATGAGATGCCTTAACACTAACACCAACATTGTGAATATTAAATCACAAATATTCTTTGAGTATATTTTGCTTTGAACACCAAATTTGATCACTGACAGAACGGTCACATGGAGAACTGATGCTATCTAGTTTTCTGATTTATCTCCCATGTTTTGAATGGGTACAGGCCTTTTCAGGACACTGAGTGATAAAAAACAGTATGATGCTTAATGTTGAATCTGGACAGGTTGCAGGTTCAGTTATGACACTAAAAAGCAGAAAGTTCAAGGATGTGAGCAAAGGCAAGTTCTAGTATCACATACAAAAAGAAAGCAAAATGGTGTTCAAGTGCAGGTAGTCAATTTGGGGTTTCAAATGAGGAATAAAGAAAAAAGTTAGACTCTAAGTATGTTCTAGATTCAAGTACAAAGACCGTGAAATGGACAAAGTACAAGTGTCATGGTATCTGACTGAGACTGGAAGTGGCAGAGATTCTACTGACGGGATCAAAACCAGTGACTCATGGAGAGGCTATGTAGTTTAAACCTCTATGAAATAAATATCTCCTCTTTTATGGTCCTTCTAGTGTACTTGTTGAAAATTAACAAATGATAAATGGTACTTCCATTATTTGGTACAACAGTAGGCTGTATATACAGTTGCAAGTTTAAAATAATAATTTACAACTCTAGATAAGTTTTTAACTCTCTCAATTTTTGAATATGCACACTTGCGTTAGCAAGGAAGTAAGGGAATGATCAAAGACCAAGCATGAAGTGAAAGCAGAAATCGAGAGAAGAAAATGACATTAAAGTTGGGACTTTGTCTGAAGAAACCTGCCCATTCCTGATGCACAAACTTACACTTTGATGGCTGCATAGAACAATAGGAACAGCATGCAATGTTTGGGTTTTGCCAAGAGGGATGAGGGACACAAGATAAAAACAAGGTGGCTGAAAAGAAGTATACCCTGCAGAGGAACATAATGGGAGAATGCCTTTTATCTTTGATAATGGGAGAAAGAGAGTCAAATTCTGAGTTTTCCTCCATGCAAGCTAGCCCCTTGTGCAGCTTGGGGGAATAATTCACTACTTACATGGCACTAAAAACTGAGCAATAGGTAATTTACTTTGAAGCTATAAAAACTGTAGTATTTTCAAGAAATAGAAGAAAAAATGCAAATTCTCTCTGGAGAAATGCATTTTCCAGTCATAAAGTTACCACAGATATAATTCATCAAACTTATATTCCCAAATATCACAAAATCCACAAGGAAACAAAATGCCATGAATAAAGGCCAACAATAAAGACTACAGCAGAATATGACAAAGAATTCTGTTACTCATATTATCAGAGAAAATATAAAAATATGTTTTATAAGAGTAATAAAGAGCTAGGGATGCAGCTCCGTGGTAGAATGTTTGATGTGCATACACAAGAGCATCGACTGGATGCCCTGCACTGTAAAAAAAGAACATTGAGATGTTACTAAAAAACAGATGAGCTGTTTAAAAAATAAACAGAATGTGACATAAGCTATATAATATATATATATATATATATCTTTACTATTTATACTGAAATAAAAAGCCAAAATGATAAGTTTAGTGGTGGTTTATACATACCTAAAGAAAGTTAGTGAACTTAGAAATAGTTTTAAGGAAATTATACAGTATAGAAAAAACAAGGGCAGGCTGGGTGTGGTGGTACATGCCTGTAACCTCAGCACTCAAGAGGCTGGGGCAGGAGGGTTGCTGTGAATTTGAGGCCAGCCAGGACTGCACAGTGCGACCCTGTCTCAAAAAAAGAGGCAAAGACATAAATAATGCAAATGGATGAAAAATTTCTGGGCACCAGAATGACCAATTCAGAGTTTCATGATAGAATTGAAAAATGCAGTAATCCTAGAGAGGAAGGCTGAAGATTTCCCAGGTTAATGAAAGACAAGAATCTTCAGATTTAAGATCTCCGCACCCAGACAAATTATAGAGCATTAGAGAAGCACAAAGAAAAGGTTGTAAAAGAAGCAAGAAGGAAAGGCAGGTTAGGTACAAAGTCAGGCAATTTTCAGGCTGAGTTCTGAACAACCATGTTATTATCAAGATAGTAGAAGTGTACCTTCAAATTTTAAAATAAAAACCTAAAATTGAGTATCCAGGAAAATTCTCACTTTTCAAAAGGTGATGGTAGTGATGAAATAAAATGTTTTCCTGACAAAAGGAATTTACTACTAAGAGATTTACAGTTGAGGAATTCTAAAGGCTGCCTTTCATGTATACAACAATAATGAACTTATCAGTATAAGATATAAAGAACAAAGTGGTAAATATATGAAATATATAAATGAATCTCAATAAATACTGACTAGAAAACAGTAATATTAATTGGGAGATGAAAATAAAAGAAAATTATATCGTAGTAAACAGAGAAATCAGAATTAAAATTTTGCGGTGTTCTTTTATATTTTAAAAGAGGTTCATGGTACTAATTTTATATTTTGTTGCAGACATGAATCCTCCTCTTCAGTACCCATGTTTCTCCCCTCCTTTTGAGAATACTGGGGCTCAGGACCTCCTTGCCTACTTGGAAGTTAGCCTTGGCTGCAAAATTAGCTGACATGTGAAGTATTTAAAATGTGGATTGAGTAACTACTCTTCCTTTGTGACTGGGTCCAGAAATTTGTACTATTTTGTTGAACTTTCACAGCCTTTAACCCAGAGTGAAATCTTGGTTCTTCTGAAAACTTAAGATTATCTGTAGAACAATGTAACACCTAAATGCTTTATCTCAGTAGAAACAGCATTTGGTCATTTCCTGAGTTCAGGAAAGTTTTTAGGAATAAAATAAACTTAAAAATAAAAACTTCAAGAATAAAAGGCAGTAGAAAAAACATAGAATTGCATGGGTTTTTGAAGATCGAAAACTACCTCACTATCCCAAAACATAAAAATTAAATGTAATCTTTACACAGCTCAAGTTAAGACATGTGGACATCCCTGTGAAAATCACTGGATGGACTAAGGGAAGATCTCAAGGCAAAAACCCACTTAAAGGTGTGGTGTCTAACAGATGACTTCATTTCCATAAAATAACAGCATAAAGAGCTAAAGTGTGTGTCTTTCCCAGTGACAGCTAATCTGCTCAGGTTATTCAATATTAAAGAGAGCCTGTGGAGGTAGAAATATATGTATAAGAAGGTACATACAGATATAGCATAAATATAACATAAATAAACATTATTTAACAACTAAGAAAGCCCATCTTATAAAGAACTGTGGGTACAGTTACTGGCACATTCAGTTGATCAGAATGAAGAGTTTTATTGCCAGAAGAGGGTAAGGAGAGAATGCTGCATGGCCTACAAGAAGACTCTTTTGCCCCCTACTGTAGATGTGGTCAAGAAGGACAGTGGGAAAAGAACTTTCCTGAAAGTAGAGCCAAGGCCACAGAGAATAATGGAAAAAGAAGTTCCTTCATCAGTTAAAGAAATATCATCACCTCAAGGATGAAGGGCCTTAACAATATTTGCCAAGCAGAATTTCAAAATTGTTACAGGCTAGTGGTTGTGATGTATCATCAAGTTTTTCTTTTCCAAATAGGAGTGCGTTTGCGGTTATTCCACCTATTTCATTGTTTCATATTGGCTGCATGAAATGAACACAATTTCTCCTTTTGTGTCAAAGGGTTTATATCAAGTGGTCTGGGAAACTGAGGCAGGAAGGTTGCAAGTTTGAGCTTAGCCTGGGCAACTTAGTGACTTAGGGAGACCCTGTCTCAAAATAAAAAAAGGCTTATGTCAAGAGTAAGAAAATTACTATCAGATAGAACCCTTACCTGACAACCATAAAATAAGGTAAAAAATAAAATAAAATAAAAACAAATAGCAGTACCTCCATCCGTTTGAAATTTTTAAAAATGCATTTGTGGGCCAACAAAGTTCATAATAGAAATTAGAAAATTCTCAGAATTGAATGATAAAGAATGTTACTAAAGTCCCTTGTTCAGAAAAATAGGTAATTATGCAGTCTTGTGCAAGCAGAAATGATAGGCTCAAAATTAATGAACTAAACACTCCAACTTTTAAACTTCAGGAAAAAAACTATGAAAGTAGGACATTTTATTAAGAGAGAAATGACATGATTACATGAGAACTCTGTAAGAGAATCAGGAAAACGGAAAGATGGAGGGAAGGAGGGAATAACACTATGGTTTCAGCTGAAGTCTAGCCTCAGCCTGAAAGCGCTAGATCTGAAGCATACGCTGCATCCTGAGGTCTTTCCCTTCTCTTGGCCGGGGAATGAGGCTGTCATACTTCTATGCGAGGCATCAAACAGTCATTGTTTATAGGCTGTGACAGGGATACGCTCATAACTTTCAGACAGCACCAGGTGACGTTGCTTCAATCTACCACGGGCAGGCCTCTTGAGACTGCTGCAGGTGTGAGTTATTAGCAGCAGCACCTGCAGCAGCTGCAGAATGGGAACAATGAACCAATGAAAGGATACCCAGGGGACCTGGACCAAACACCAACATTGCTCTGCTCCGTCCCTGGTGCCACTGGGACGCTTTGCGCATTAGGTTCACTGCATGCTTTTGTAACTTTTCCAGGGTTTTGGTTGATTACCGTTCCTAGAAAAACTTACAAGAGAAAGGTGAAGCAATGAGTTCCTCTGCTGCAGCTGGTCCTGGGGTAGGCACTGGTGCTGATTCTTTACTGCACCTTCTCTGTTTTCTTCACCCTCAGCCAGCGTTTCTGCTGGGCTAGGAGTGTTTGGCTGGTCCTATCACTTGAGGCTATGTGATTTTGGATACCATGCCTTTAACTTACCACAGTTGCTTTATTTGCCAATTTACAGTTAAAACTGTAGTTGACTCACACAAATGCTAAATATCCTTCCTTGTCAATATTATGTACCGGCAAAATTATCACCATCATAGTCAATTACTACATCAAGTGTAACTCTTTTTCTGCTGGTCTACTGGCATAACAGGCCACAATAGTCACAGGCATAGCATTAAGGATAGCGGAACTTACTGAAGTGTTCTCTAGTACAAATTTCCCCATTCTAGGAACCAGTGCTTATGGTTCTTAGACCACAGAGCCTAAGCTTCAAAACTGGAAACAGAAGTTACACAAAGGAGCTGCTGACACACGGCCATCTTTCTTTCTACCCCTTGATTCTGAGCCTCATATATTCTATTCTGGAAAAGTACCATATAGTGACACTTGGTTTAAAGCAAGAATGAGACAGTAAATGTTTAGGCTTTGCAGAACATACAGTCTCGGTCACACTACGCAATTCTGCTGACGTAGAATGAAAGGAGCCATAGACAATGTATAAATGATGCATGGTAGCTCTGTTTCAATAAATATCCCTCCCTGCTTTTATAAAAACAGGAACAGGCCACTTTTGGCCTGTGAACCATAGTGTACCATTTTGCTTTAACTTACACGATGTCTCTTGAAGGACAGTGCTCCATTATAAGTAATATCTTCAAGCTGGTGTCCTCAGCTTGGAGGTCATTGCATTATTTTATTAGGCTAGAAGCCTACAGTATGGGTTGAAGTGAAATACCAGCCCTGCTGCTGAATTTCATCTGTCAAAACAGGGTCCTTGGGGGCTGGAGATTTTGCTCAGCGGCACAGCACCTGCCTGGCAAGTGCAACTTCGTGAGTTCAATTCCTGGTACTGGAAGAAAAACAAAAACAAAAACAAAAACAAAAACAAAAAGGGCCCTTTGATTGGAAGTAATTGCATGTGGGACCTCCAGTGTCAGTATGAGCCCCTAAACAGAGGCACTGGCCAAGTCAGTGCAAGCAGGAAAGGTGAACCCGTATTTAGAAAACATGTTGATCTTAGTTCAGAATGAATCTGTCCTTTCTAGGGTGGAAGGGGTCTCATGCAAGAAAGTGCCACCAAGTGGTTGGTGCCAGGACTACCAGTACTGGGCACCAAGCTTTCTTGTTGGCAGCGGTAGATGAGTCTGCTTTTCTGCGCATGCATAGCCTTTCTTTCTGCCACTATGGCTGCTCCATTCATCACCACATTACATCCGCATCATGGTGGCCAAAGATTCTGGCTGATTGATGATTGCACTGCAGCTGCTAGTGTTCAACAGAGATCCCATGTGGTCTCCCTGCCACTGCTATTTCCAGCATCACTGTGGGATGTCATTTCTAAGCACCTTCAAGGAAAGCCATTCAACCAAATCAGGGGAAGTCTCTGAAGAAGAATGACGCAGGTGGAGCTGCTGGCAGCATCTGGGGAAGGGGCACAACAGATTGGTGGAAGGGATCCCTGGGGACTTCTATGGAAAGCCAGCAGTGCTTGTACACTGACCAAACTGGGTTTGTCTAAGGAATAGCAGATTAGATTAACATTTAAAAAATTTATATCACTTACTATAGTCACATTTTAAGGGACAAGTATGGAATATTTACCTCAATAGATGGAGAAAATTGCATTTTTCAACATCCAGCACAAAACAATTATCGGCAAATTAGAAGTGAAGCCAAATACCTCAGTGACATGTGACATAAGTATAAGGAACATGTTTTTCTTATTTTGGGGTGGCAGGTTTGAAACATTACAGCAAGATAAGGTCTGATTCTTCAGTTTTCTTCTAGTAAAATGCAGAGGTAAGCAAGGGCCAAGGCACTGCTGCACACAGAGGTGTGGCTCTGCTCCGGGGAGATGTGTATTCTGATGACTTGGACAGTTTGTTACTGTGCAACAGTGAGAGTGGATTTCAGGGCAGGAAATACAGTTATAAACAGCAAGCAATGGGCAGATGCCACGTGTTCCGTGACTTTGATAATTCCCGCCCCTTCTCCCTTCTACCTTCTGTGTAAGCATCAGAGTACCTTTTGTACAGTGAATAACCAGTCAGGATCTAGACACCATCGAGTCTGGGTTTAGGTGGCAGCCAGCTGGGTAGGTGTCATGGGATATCAGGCGCTTTTATTGATCTTAAAAGAAACAGCCTGAAAGAAATATATTTTAATTCCATAGCTCTTCCATTTTAAGTGTATACTTCAATGAAGTTTAGTATATTTATGAATGTATACAACAAGCTAATGTTACCTAGCTGAATTTTACCCTACTGCAACCTGCTTTTAGAACATTTTCATCGCCCTAAAAGCACTTCTGTCCATTTAGTTGCCCTCTGTTCCTACTGGCAATCACCGCCCTGGATAACCACTAATCTACTTTCTTTTTTCACCCCCAGTACCGGGGGTGGAACACAGGGCCACTCTCACACTGAGCCATACCCCTAGCCCCCTGGGGCTGGGGATTTAGCTCAGCGGCAAAGCGCCTGCCTGGCAAGCGCAAGGTCGTGAGTTCAGTTCCCGGTACTGGAGAAAAACAAAAAAAAAAAAAAAAAAAAAAAAAGAACAACAACAACATACCCCTAGCCCTTTTTATTTTGTATTTTGAGATGGGGTCTCACTAAGTTATTTCATTCATTTTTATTGTCAAATAATATTCTAATGTATGAGTTGTCATATTTTGCTTATCCACTTACCTGTTGATAAACATTTGGGCTGTTTTTACTTTCTGGCTTTATGAATGATGCTGCCGTGAATGTTTCTGTTGAAGTCTGTGTGGTCATGGGTTTTCACTTTTACTGGTGATCATGGGCACATTGGATTAAAGCACCCTGAAAAAGAGCTTCCAGTCCTCAGTAAAGTTGGGCTCAAGCTTATCCCCTCTTGCTGAGTTGGGAGAGGCAGTGACCGCAGCCCCAACTAGTTTTCAGACAAGAGCACTCCTGGGTTATCTATTAAAAGCCTTCACTTTTATAATCAGGAACAAAAAATTTCTACATAACTTTATATAGAAGGTGCTAGGCAGTTAAAAGTTAAAAAAAGAGTTAAAAGTTATAAATACTGGAAGAAACAAAACTGTTATTATTCAAATAGAAAAAATCAAAATAATCTATAAAGTACTTGAATTTATGACAGAATGCTTCCAAGTTACTGTCTTGAGAATCAAAGCCAAGATATTCAAGACAGTCTCTTTTATACACACCGTGAAAACCACAGCTAAGTTAAAATATAAAACTTAATTTAGAAAAAGATTATGCTTATAATAACATATAAAATTAGATCTTGTAGCTTGGAATAAATCTAACCAAAATGTATAACACCTATCTGAAGAAAACAAACACTTTATTAAAGAAGATTTCTGTAAGGGGGGAGTTATGCTTTGTTTAATATTGGTGGACTCAATAGTATTGATTCTCCTCTTACTGATTTATAGATTCAATTAAATCCCAGATTAAAACTTAACCAGGATTTTGCCCCTCAGTGGTTCAATAAGCTGTTCTAAAATTTCTGCAGAACAAAGGTCAAGAATAGTTAGGATACTCTTTAAATAAAGTGGGAGTCTTGTTCTAATAGAGATCAAGGTTTATAACTAAGCTACATTTATAAGCCAGCACTGCAGTTGTACAGATAGATGGAAATAGACCAATAAATAGATCAGAATAGAGAACTGAAAAAGAGACCACATGTACATGCAAACTTGACTTCTGCAGAGGGGACATTACAAATCACTGGGTTACGGATGCTTCAATAAATGATGTAAAAAGACTATCTACATGGTAGACATTTGAGCTATCCAACGTAAATATTTCTTGCTTCTTTCAAAATCAATTTGTTATCATCAGTTAACTGTGTATACTGTATAATCCAGAAATTATATTCCTGAGCATACATGCTGGAGAAATTTGCACATTTTCACCAGAGCTCATGCAGAAGAATGTTAATACTGTAGTAATGTTATAGGTAAGATAAAGAGGTGGGGGTGGAGATCCAAGTCTACTGAAAGAAAATCTGTAAACTATTTATAGTCAATGAGCATACTCTAGAATGTAGAAAAAAATAATGTAGTAGAAATAATGTAGTAGAAAATAATGTAGTAGAAAAAAATAATGCATGCAGCTACGTGAATTGATGAATAACATTCAAAGACAATGCTGAGAAGAAAAAGTCCCAAAGTAGCATATATAGTGTGGTTTTATTTATATCAAGCTCATAAATATGTAAAGGCAAATAATATATAATTTAGTAAGGCTTACATCTGTGGTTAAAATGTAAAAATAAAAAAGAGGAGTGATAAATAAATTTAAAAGTTCAGACTAGGGGAGCTGAGGATATAGCTTAGCAGGACAGGGCCTGCCTGGTAAGCACAAGGTCCTGAGTTTGCTTCCCAATACCAAAAAAAAAAAAAAAAAAAAAAAAAAAAAAAAAAAAAAAATTCAGACTAAATAATGTTCTAATGAGCTTGGATGATTAATTTAGTTAGAGCATTAAATCAGGGAAAAGCACGTCAAATAAATTGGTAACATTCTACACCTTAGGCTGGTTGACAAGTCTACAGTAATGTTGTTGTTGTTATTGTTATTACTGCTGTGGCTTGAAAGTTTGTGTCCCTCCAAGATTCACATGTTGAAGCTTAATTTCCATGGTGGTGGTATGAAGAGATGGATCTTTTGGGAAGTAATGAAGGATCTGTCCTCATAAGTGGTGTTAACGCCCTTATGAAGGCTCTAGAGAGCCACCTGGTCCTTCTGTCTCCCCTGCCACATGAGGACACAACTGTCATGCTATCTACCATGTAAGAACACAGAAAGCGCCATCCTGAAAGGAGACAACTTCCTTGGTCAGACTGCAACCCTGCTGATATCTGGACCTTTGACTCTCCAACCATCATAACTGAGAAATTAATGTCTATTGTTTATAAACTATCCAGTCTAAGGCATTTTCTTATAGCACCAGCAACAGATTAAAACAGCTACTTTTATATTTTAAACCTATAAATATTCCTTTGTGTTCATTAAACATTTAATAAAATTATTGCAAACATATAGTCAGGATGGACCCTGACTCACAACTTTATTTGGATGTGCGCGCGCACACACACACACACACACACACACACACACACACTGCAAAGGGGTATGAAAGGATTTATTATTCACATAATGAGTCTTTCTTGGGAGAGTGGAGAGGCCTCAAGGCACAAAAATGGCTAGATGAAGCAGAGAAAGAATGGTGTGGGATTTTTATAACTATAGAGCAGGCCTGGGACAAAGATTATCATGTGTGTTTGAACTTGCTAGTGCCAAAGAAGAGATCATCTGGGCTTTTTTTTTTATCAGATTACCTACATATGTCATGGAAGGGTAAGAAACACACTGAAAAGATGTCAGAATCAGGGATGGGGATGTAGTTCAGTGGCAGAGCACTTGCCTAGTATGCACAAGGCCCTGGGCTCAATCTCCAGCACCACAAGAAAAAAAGATGTTACAGTCAAATATCAAGAGAGGCAGGGTCTATTAATTGGTGAATTGAGGCATTTACACTGATGATTATAACTGATATGCACTGGTTTATCCTTGTCATAATATTTTCCTGCTATTGGTTTCCTTTCTTCTCTGCTTAATTGCTTGCCCTGTTTAATTGCTTGGTGATTTCTTTCTACTGGTGTTCTTGGAATTGTAATCTTCCTTATTTCTATAATATCCTCCAGAAAATTTTGTAGAGCTGGTTTGGTGGTCATGAATTTCTTCAGTTGTTCTTTGTCATGGAAATATCTTATTTATCCATTGATTTTGAAAGATAGATTTCCAGGGTACATTAATCTGGGTTGGAGGTTGTTTTCCTTCAGGACCTGAAATACTTTACTCCAAGCTCTCCTTAATGTATGGGTTTGTGTTGAGAAGTCTGCTGTAATTCTGATGGGCTTTTCTTTATAGGTGATTTGTTTCTTTTCTCTAACATTTTAAATATTCTCTTTTTATCTTGAATTTTTGGAATCTTTATCATTATATGCCTTGATTTAGATTTGTTTTGGTGATGGCTCTTTGGAGTTTTATATGCCTCACTTATTGTTATGAAACATACCAGCAGAATGGATCAAGAAAAAGATCCAACAACATAATGCACACAAGAAACAAATTTAACTCAAAAAGAAATTTATAGACTGGAAATCAAAAGATGGAAAACAATACTTCATGTAACAGGAACCCAGAAAAAAGCAAAGGTAGATATTCTATGTGGAGACAATGTGAGCTTGAAGCCAAGATTGATCTAAAGAGATAAAAACAGTCACTACATACTTGTTTAAAAAATGCAAAAAGAAAAGATAATAATCATAAATATATATGCACCAAATATGGTTATGCCCAACTATATAAAACAAATAATAATGGACATGAAAAATCAAATAAGCACTAACACAACTGCAGTGTGGGACCTTAATACCCTCCTGTCACAAACAGATCAACTAGAAAAGAAATCAACAAAGAAATATCAGAACTGAACAAAACCTGTGAACAAATGGACTTAGTAGATGTCTACAGAATGCTTCACCCCACAACATCAGAATACACATTCTTCTCAGCTGCTCAAGGGATGTTCTCCAAAACAGACCATACAGAACATGCTTAAGAAAATGCAAAAGAAGTAAAATTGTCACACATGTATTATCTGATCAATAGTGTAACGAAACTAGAAATCAATGGCAAAATAAACCACAAAAACTACACAAACACATGGAAATTACATGAATACATGGAAACACCCTGAACAGCCAATGGGTCACAGACAAAATTAAAGAAAAATTTAAACTGTATTAACAGTTAAATGATGGTGCTGACACAACACACCACAACATACTGGGATGAAATGAAATCAGTCCTAAGAGGGAAACTAATAGTGGTGAATTCTCACATCAAGAAAACAGAATGAGCTCAAACAAACAATCCAATGTTTTTTTTTTTCTTTTTTAAAATTTATTTTAAAAATAAAAGAAGGAAAACACATTAACAGACATCCATTTACAAGATAGCATAAGAACAATAAAACAATACAGAGTTACAGACGAAGTGGTAGGAAATTAACAATGGTTGTTGTACTACATATTGATATCTTCAAAGTGGTTTCTCAGGAAAATAAATAGAGACATGCAAGATTGATCAAACAAGTAATCATTAACTGTTCCTTTCAGTAAAGTGATAGAAGTCAGTAGTACATCTATGTTAGCTAGCCTGTCTATATGTACATACATAATTTCCCCTTCTTTTTTTTCTCTTTACCCCCTCCCCAGTTGCTCTTTTCTTTTGAGCATTTTCTTTTCGTTTCACGATGTCTATCATACCTCCTAATTTTTTTTTTGTACCAGGAGTCAAACTCAGGATCTTGTGCTTGCCAGGGAGGTACTTGTGCCACTGAGCTATCATACCTCCTAATTTTTATTCACTCTTTCAGATTCTTACACTAGTGAGAAAATACATTGCTTATACATGGAGGTCTGGTTTATTTTACTTATGAAATGTGTGAAATATTCACTTATGATGGTCTCTAGTTGTGACCATTTACCTGTAAAAAACTTGAATTTATCTTTCTTTGTAGCTGAGTAATATTCTATTATATAAAAGTACCACAATTTTTTTATCCATTTCTCAGTGGATGGACATTTGGGTTGCTTCCACAATTTAGCAATTACAAATTGTGCTGCTATGAACATCAGTGCATGTATATCGCTGTGATATGGTGTTTTCAGATCTTCTGGGAAAATACTCAGAAAGGGAATAGCTGGGTTGAATGGGACCTCTAGGCCTAGTTTGCTGAGGAATCTCCAAACTGATTTCCACAGTGGTTTCAGAGTGGTTCAGTCTGCACTCCTACCAGCACTGGAGAAGAGGAATCTCCAAACACACTTCTCAGATACACACTTCTCAGATAAAGAAATACAAATGGCAAATAAATACATGAAAAAATGTTCAACATCATTAGTCATTCGAGAAATGCAAATTAAAACAATATTGAGATTTCATCTCACCCCAGTAAAAATGGCTAGCAGTAAGAAACCAACCAATAACAAATGCTGGCGAGGCTGTGGAGAAATAGGAACTCTTCTCCAGTGCTGGTAGGAATGCAGACTGAACCACTCTGAAACCAACAAAAACAATAGAAAGGAATAAGCCAGGTCCTGATGGATTTGCTAATGAATTTTACAAGAAATTTTGAGACAATATAACCCCATTACTCCTTAAACTCTTTAATGACATTGAAGGGGAAGCAGTGCTCCCAAAGTCACTCCTGGAAGAAAGCATTGCCCTGATAACAAATCCAGAGAAGGACCCAACCATAAAAGAGAACTACAGGCCAATCTCCCTAATGAACATAGATGCAAAAGTCCTCAATAAGATACTGGCAAACAGAATGCAGTAAACCATCAAGAATATTATACACCATAACCAAGCAGGATTTATGCCAGGGATGGTTCAACATATGCAAATCAAAAAAATGAAATACACCATATCAACAGAACAAAAGACAAAAATCACATGATCATCTCAATAGATGCAAAAAAAAAAAAACAAAAAAAAACAAAAAAACAAACAAACAAAAAAAAACATTTAACAAAGTCCAGGGGCTGGGGATTTAGCTCAGTGGCACAGTGCCTGCCTGGCAAGTGCAAGGTCGTGAGTTCAATTCCCGGTATTGGAAAAAAAAAAAAAAAAAACAACCAAAAAAACAAAAAACAAAGTCCAACAGCCATTCATGATAAAAACCCTACAGAAAATTAGAATAGATGGTCTTTACCTCAATCTGATAAAATACATCTATGACAAACCTACAGCCAACACCATACTAAATGGTCAAAAACTGAAAGTTTTCACTCTAAAATCAGGAACAAGAGACAAAGATGCCCACTATCAGCACTCCTATTCAATGTAGTTCTGGAAACATTAGCCAGAGCAATCAGACAAGAGAAAGAAATAAAAGGAATAAGATAAGAAAGGAAGAAGTTAAATTATCATTACTTGAGGATGACATGATACTCTATGTAGAAGACACCAAAAACTCCACCAAAAGGCTTCTATATTTATTAACCAAATTCATTTGTGTAGCTGGATACAAAAGCAACACTCAAAACTCAATAGCATTCCTGTACACCACTAAACTCACTGAGAGAGACATTAGGGAAACAACACATTTCAAAATAGCATCAAAAATGAAATACTTAGGATTAAATTTAATGCAGGAAGTAAAAGACCTTTACATTAAAGACTACAATACTATGAAAAAAGAGACTAAAGAGGTTACCAGAACATGGAAAGATATTCCTTGCTCTTAAGTAGGAAGACTAACAGTGAAATTGGTCATAATCCCAAAATTGTTACAGATTTAATGAAATCCCAATCAAAATACCATTAGCATACCTCATAGAACTAGAGAAAGCTTTCCTAAAATTCATTGGGAACCAGAAGGGAACTAGAATAGCAAAAACAGTTCTGGGCAATAAAGGCAAGTCAGGGGGCATCACAATCCCTGATTTGAAATTGTACTACAGAGCTACTGTGATAAAAACAGCCTGGCACTGGTAAACAAAACAAAACAAAACAAAACATCACAGACCTGAGGATCAATGGAACAGATTAGAAGACGCATACATGGATAGCTGGCATAAGTATACTGCTGATGTCTATTGAATTATTGAAAGGAACAGTTAATGCTTAAATTTTTTTCTCTTGACCAATTTTGCATGCTTATATCTGATAACTGGAAAAACTAATTTGAAGACAACAATATGCAATATAGCAAGCATTGTTGAGTTAGTACCATCTTGTTTAATGAAATTCTGTTTGGTTTCTAATGTTTTTTATTACTTGTTATGGTCTTTAATTGTATGATCAATCTTGCATTCTTACATCTGGTAATCTGAGCAGCTTTGTTGGAGATAACAATATGTAATATAGAAACCACTGTAAATTCTTATCACCTTGTTTTGAAATCCTGCATCATTTTTATTGTTTTTGTCTTCATTGTTATTATTTTGTTATTTTTTTCTCTATAAAATAAAATAGTGAAAAACAAAGAATAGAGGATGCAGAAACTTCAAACACACCGAGCCACCTTTGACAAAGGGGCTGTACAGGTTCACTGGAAGAAAGATAGTCTCTTTAATAAGTGGTACTAGAAAAATTGGCTTTCCACATGCCAAAGACTGAAACTAGGCACATGTCTATCATCATACATAAAGTCAAAATGGATCAAAGACCTAAATATTAAAACAGAAACACTAAATTTACTGGATGAGAGAATAGGTAGAACTCTTGAAGACATAGGTGTAGGCAAAGACTTCATAAAATCCTGACATCACAGGAAATACTACAAAAGCCAACAACTGGGATCTCATCTTATTAAAAATGTTCTGCACAGCAAAAGAAATCACCAAGAGAGTGAAAAGACAACTCACAGAATGGTGATAAATTTAGCCAGTTGTTTCTCAGACACAAGACTACTATCTAGAACATATATAGAAAT
>NW_004955466.1:155948-157474 GCF_000276665.1 Chinchilla lanigera | reverse complement strand
TGGCCTTGAGCTCACTTTCTAGCCCAGGTTGGTCTCAAACTCTCAATGATCCTCCTGCCTCAGCCTCCTGAGTGCTGGGACTACAGGTGTTCACCACCACGCCTGGCAATGGATGCATCTTAAAACTATACTCCTGCCCCGGTGCCCGGGAAGTCACGCGGCGGGGTGTGCTGGCCTTTGGGCCAGCCCCTAGCCGCGCAGGTGCCTGCGAAGCTGCACGGTGGCATGCGCTGGCATGTGCCGGCCCTCAAGCCAGCCACTACCACACATTCAAGAACTATCATGGCATAGAGAAGCAATGACACAATTGGTCCACCAAGAGCTGGCTGTGGAGGCCCGCCCACAGAGAAGCATGAATCATTCTGACATGGAGAAACCCCTGGGAATATATGCCACACAATGGGTCGCTCTTGCTCCTGCCATTGAGAACCAGAAAGGTCCAGAGTCAGTGGAGGAGCAGCTGCTGAACAAGGACTTGGAGAACACAAGAATACAGACTATGCCCCGAAGACTCAGAGGTCTAGTTGACCGGGGTCATGAGAGCTGTTCGGAAGCTGGAAACCAGGAGGACCTTGCACAATACCTGGGGAGACCCCCTGGAAGCCATTCTTCCCCTGACAGTACAGGTTGTGGTGGAGGAGCACGTGGAGCTCTGGAGAGGTCTGCACTGAGATTCTTGCTGCCTGTACTGAGGGTTGGGGAGAGGACACTAAGTGGTTATGGGGTCCCAATGCACTGGGAGGCTGGACAGAAAAAGCTACAAAAAATGGCTTTTGCCCCAGGTGGCTCACTTGAGATGTTAGTAAGAATTGCCTCCTCAGTATTCTATAGCTGTGAGGAGGAGGAGGCCAAGGAGAGAAAACAAAGAGATTGAGGAAAAGCACCTACTTTTGCTGCAGCACTAAGAGAAACAGACCCTAAGTCTGATTCTCAGGGCCCCAAGAAGAACTCAACAACTACATTCATCTGCTACCACTGTTAAAAGCCAGGCCCCCTCAAGATGAACTGCCCTAAGAAGCCCCCTGGGCCATGCCCTGAATGCAAAGGAGACCACTGGAGATCGGTCTTCCCTCTGAGGCGGAGGCCCCAGAGCTCAGACCCATCCTACCAGTTAGTCTAACAGGCATGAGGAGGTCCTGGGCATACTCTGCCTTCTCCATCTGGCCAGACTGTCATCTCCATGGAGGAGTCCCGGGTAATCTTGACTATAAAGGAAAAATGAAACAGCCTGTTGCTAGACACAGGTGCAAGTCTCTCAGTCCTTCTTTTCAATCCTGGCCTTCCTTCCAGCTGTCACACCTCAGTGAAGGGAGTCACTGGTGAGGAGGTAATATGCTATTTTTCACAACCCTTAGGTTGTAACTACTTGTTAGATCTTTCTTGCATATCTCTGTCTTGCTGAGAAACCACTTTGAAGATACCACCATGTATTACAGCAGCCACTGATATTTTCCTACTAATCTGTCCATAACTCTGTAATGTTTGTATTGTTCCTATGCTATTTCATAAATGGATGTATGTTTATT
>NW_004955466.1:130758-154188 GCF_000276665.1 Chinchilla lanigera | reverse complement strand
TTTTTTCCTTTTGTGCAGTTTCTTTCCCTTTCACAATATCTATGGTTCCTTTCAGGTTTTATTTACTCTTTCAGTTTCTTACACTAGGGAGACAATATGATGTTTACACAGGTGAGTCTGATTTATTTCACTTATGAGTATGGTCTTGAGTTGCATCCATTTACCTATAAAAGCCTCACATTTATCCTTCTTTGTAGTTGAGTAATATTCCATTGTATAAAAATACCACATCTTTTTTTATCCAAGAAAATTCTTGGTAAACAGGTTGGAGTAAATGTGGAGACTGTGAGCAAAAGTCAATAGAGGTAAAGGTGGAGAAAAACAAAGCCAAGTTACTCTGCATTCATGAAGTTTAACAAAGAAATGAATGGAGAATGAGAGAGGGCAAATTCAAACTGGAAATGTCTGAGGAAATTTTAGAAACAGAATTATATGCCCTGGAAAGAGAAGTTGTTTGCACAAATGAAATGAAATCTCTTCCATCTCCCTAATCTTTAGCAAAGTCTTCTGTACACACACACTTCAGAGGGGAGCTTTTCTGAGTGGAAAGAAAAAAGGCTGAGCTCACAGTCTGGTTTAATACACAATAATCAGGTCAGCATAATTATAATGAAAGAATATTTCTTATGTGCCAAGTGGTGCTCTAAGCTTTTTACGTACTGCAACATATATAAGTGCTTTATAGTAATTTACTTCATAACTTTTGATGCAAATCTATAAGAGAAGTGGCAATAGTCTCACTATTTTGTAAGTTAGGAAACAGAAGCACAGAGAGGTTAATCTGTCCGTGGCAGCAGCAAGAGGCAAATGAGATCTGAACTTAGGTGGGCTGGTAAACGTGGTGTGGGAATTATCTAGAAACTGAACGCATTCAGTGGAGCAGGAATGTGTAGTCGGTGGAAAGCCGGAGGATACGGACTCTTCTAGAAAGCCACAGAATTTCTGTAATGCAGAAGTGGCGCTCTAAATCAGTTCAGCTATATTTTAAAGGATGGGATCACCTCAGCTTGTTTACCCTCTTTCATTCTCTCTTGCATTCACACACATATATATGCACACAACTATACCAACTTTGAGTTAATTTTCATCTGCAAGTTCACAAATGTTAGTCATCTTTGAGTTACCAAAACGAATGCTTGAGGCAATCAACTAGCAAAGACAAAGGTTTTATTCCACTAATGGTTCTGGAGAGTCCGGTCTAAGAATGGGTGCATCCGTTATCTGGGGGCTCTGGTGAGCTACCAGCTGGCAAAAGCAAGGGGCACACTACGGCACAAACCACTCACAAGATAAGCCAGAAAGCAGGGCCAGATGGGACCGATGGGGGTCCCACAATTTCCTTCAGTGACAAGTGGCCCCAATGACGTAAAAGATCTCCTAGTATGCCCCCCACCACCACTTCCCAAGAGTGCTATCTTGAGGACCAAGCCTTTGACACATTGCTCTCTAGGGACACCATCCATATGTAAACAATTCTACCCAAAGTTCTGGTTCTGACCATCCTCCTCTTACAAAGTTCAGCTGGGGCTACTTGGATTGTTTCCTTGGTTATGTACTACTGCTTTTTATTTAGTCCCTACCTCCGAGAGCTTCTTGCGCTCTGCCATAAATGTCAGTTTGCTTTTCAAAGGCCTCATTACTCCTACCACATGGCAGCCATGTTTAGAAAGCAACCTCACAGGTAAGGCCTAAAGTGAAATGGAGATGTAGAACACCTCAAAACTTGGCTGTCAGTGCTCAATTTTTCCCTGCCTCTCCTCCCCACCAAGCTTTTCTGCCCCAGTGTCATTTGCCTTCTCTCTCCTGCCTAAGAGAAGTACAGAATCTTTCTGTAGACAGCACTTACACTCAGGGCCTTCAAGAATAAAAAAATTAGTGAGAGAAAGGAGAGGCAGAATTTGGTATGCTTTCACTTAAACTCCAGTTTTGCCTCTATAAGGATCTAAGTGGCCTTCTTCAGGGGTGTTTATGTATATAAACATTTGATCTGAGCTATTACACGCATGTATCTCTTACTTGGTCCAAGCTGAGATGTGAGGCAGAACCACTATAGTTAAAATGGGCATACTTATAAAAGTGCTGTACAGATTTAATGTAACCCCAATCAAAATACCAATAACATTTCTTAGAGAACTGGAGAGGGCAGTCCTAAAATTCATATGGAACTAGAAGGCAAAAGCAATTCTGGGAAACAAAGGGAAGGCAGGAGACAACACAATCCAAGACTTAAAGTTATACCACAAATCTACAACCAAAAAAACAGCATAGTATTGGCAATAAAACAGACTCGTGGATCAATGGAACAGAATAGAAGACACAGAAACAACTCAAGGCACACTCAGTTATTGGTCTTTGCCAAAGGGACCAAATCCTTTACTGGAGAAAAGAGCCTTTTTGACAAATGATGCTGGGAAAACTGTTATTTACATGCCAAAGGTGGAACCAAGACCTGTATCTTTCACCATACAGTAAAGTAAAACCAACATAAATCAAAGATCTAAACATTAGAACAGAAACAATCTGTTGGAAGATAAAATAGGTAAAACTCTCAAAGACATAAGAATAGACAAAGACATTCTGAATAAAATCCCAGTTGCACAAGATAGCATACCAAGAATCAACAGATGGGATCACATTAATTATAAAAGCTTTTCACAGCAAAGGAAATCATCAGTGAAGTGAAGAGACAACCTACAGAATGGGAAGAATGTTTTGCCAGCTGCTCCTTAAACAAAGGCCTAATATCTAGAATATACAAAGAACTTAAAAAAATTAGACTCCCCCAAATAAAGACACAATCAAAGAACAGGCATCTGATTTTGCTTTTCGTATCAGCCACTTACTAACAGATGATAAAGTTCCCCAACACAACAGACTTTTGGCTCCGCAATGTTGCTCATGCTGGTCCTGTTCCTGAATACAACATAATCCCTTCGCAAGATTAGTTCCTAAGAGAACCGACCACTTCCTCCTTTAGGAAGAGTGCAGTGTCCTAATGTCTCCCCCCATGCAGTGTCCTAATGTCTCACAAAGCCCCGCAATGTCAACTGTACTCACTGGTTCAAACATCTGCTCTTCCCTACAAGACTGAGAGTTCTTGGAGAACATGGAATGTGTCTAGTTTTCTGTGGGTCCGGCACCTGGCTCAGTGGCCCATCATTTAGTAGCCACCCAACGTACAGAAAATAGAGACACATAGCTTAACAACACTGATATATTCTAGAAATGTGTCATTAGGTGGCTTCATTATTATGCAAACTTTACCAGCACAAACCTAGACACTCTTGACTCTCACTCACCATAGTCTCTTGAGGCAATCAAGTGACTGGGCAAAAAATAAGATATGTGAGGCTGCTGCCAGTGTAACTACTTGACAGTAATTTTTTAATATAAGTAGGAGTATACCCTAAAGCACTGATTAAATAGAAAACACATACATCAGTAACAGTCTTTTACTAATATTATCAAGTATTATGTGCCATACATAACTGTATGTGCTATAGTTAGTACCACACCTGGCAGTGGTTTGTTTATACTAGCATCATTACAACTGTAAGTGGCATGTTGCACTACAACATTACAACATCAATAGGAATTTCTCAGCTCCGTTAGGATCTTATGAGACTACTGTCCTACACGTAGCCCATCACTCACTAAAACATCATGGGACACAAGACTATAGATGAATGAATGTGCAGCTCCCTGGCCTCCCAAACAAAAGCCACGGTAGTTTACCGGGTTTCTCTTTGGGGGGAACCCTGGATTTCCACTTTTTTTTCCTTTTCCCTGCAACAACGTCGTAAGTACTGCTCCATCTCTCAGCATCTCTTCCCAAACTGGAGAAACCTCCAGGGGAAATCAGCACCAAATTCTACACTCAAAGCTCTGGACTCCTCTACATTCTCACCTTGCTAATTATTGTTTTAGTACATCTTCAAGCAGACTTTTAATAATCAATTTTACCTAATTTTCTCAGAGTTTGATTTGCATTATCTAGTCTATCTCTGTTGATGGTGGAAATCCTGTGATCTTGTTAACTGGCAACTTCTGCCAGTTCTACTGTGAATTCCTTCCTAGAAAGGATTATGTCTTGTTGTGTTTGTAGCATGAGGTCCTGTTACATAGCTGATGCTTTTATAAATGTTTATATCTGTCTTGGTTCTTTCTTATAAGTATGGAACTGATCCTGGGTAATTTTAAGCTGCTCACAAAATCTGGTAAGGTCAAAGGGCTAACCACGGTGACTATGACGCAGGGGAAAGCTGAGTTCTACAGATGGTCCACCGGCAGACATGACACTGCTGCTGCAGGCCCAGACACTGCAGTTAATGTCACCAATGCCACCAGAGTTAGATCCTGGGCACTGACTGTGATGGCTTGTGTCTGGATGTCCCCCTAAAGCCTCATGTGCTCATAGTTGGGGCTTTTGGGAGGTGACTGGGTACCAAGTGTGTGATACTGAATCATGGGTGTGTCAAACTGAGTTAGTGTGATAATGGGTTTATACTGGGGTGTAATGTTGGAAAGGGAAGTCTGGTGGGAAGAAGTGGATCACTGTGATTATAGCCTAGAGCTCCCTCCTCTCTTGACGGCTTGCTGCTTCCTGCCTGCCCTGCCATGGGCTGTTTCTCCTCTTTGCCATGCTGCCCTGCCTTGGAATTAGCCAACTATGGACTGAAACCTCTACAAACTGTGAGCTAAAATAAACCTCCCCTCCTTTAACCTTTGGGTATTTTGTTGCAGCAATGAGAAAGTAACTAAGACATTGATGCTAGATCTGGACCTGGGCAAAGCAGAGTTGCTGCTGCTGCTCAATAGCAGAACTATCGGGAAAAGGATGGGAATAAGGAAGCATAGAGAAACCTGGGCGAGGCAGAGTAGGATGCAGGTACAACAAATTTTGGAGAATCGTTTTGTGAAGAATGCATAATAGAATTCAATGTATTTAAAAAGTAGAGATCCTGTAGAAAATACTTTATTCCCAGCATCATCCCAAAGTGAATCATTGTATTTCCAAAGAATAGACAGAGGATAGAAATGAATAAAGAGATCCAAGAAGACCCATTTCACTGTGACCACTTGCTTTCCCTGCCCTAGCATACCCTGTGTAAGAGGCCCATATTCCATTCTACGTATCTTTCTTTTCCAAAATTCCTGTTCCTTCTGTTACCTGCTGAGCTTTCCAAATTCCACTACTTTCAAAAGGATTTCCTTAGTAACTGCTATGTAAGCCAGGCATGTCACCATGTTAATGCCTTTCAAGTGAAACTACAGAATTTTTAATAAAAATGGCTATATTTCTTACCTACTTCCACAGCAACAGTTTTATAGTAACAATAGGTCCTTAGAAGCCTGGAATTCCCCAAAGGCTATCTAGTTTTCAATCATCCTGTCCACAAGTGCATCAATTCCAAAACTAAGGAGTAAATGTTCGGAGACCTGTGGTGATTTGAATTGCCATTCATCCCTAAAGACTTTTCAAACACACTTTGCTACTTATCAAAAGGTCTGTATTCAACAGGAAATGAAGAAAATATTATCCAGAGTTCAGGTGACTACTACATCTCAGTTCTTAATTCACTTTTATGAACTCTTTAGGCAGTCTTCCATCTGCTTCCCACCTTCCAGAATCTTCTGACATTTGTCTGCTGTTATGTCCAGGGTTTTTCAGTTGTAAGAGGAAATACTACATAGAAATGGGGATATTTCATTTAGGCCAGAACTAGAAGACCTCCACCTACACCTGTGAAAGAAAAGGCTATTATTTTAACATAAAGATATAATTTATATATACAGAGATATTTTTATAGATCAGCACCTTTTTTCTTTTATTCAAAATTACAAACAATATTGTAAAGAATATTTGACATTTACTTCACAGAGGTGGAAATGTTAGGCAAAAATTGATAGTATGTGGGAGACCAGTTAAGAAGAATTGAGGCTTAACTGGCCTCCTCTGTAAGCACAAAGGAGAAAGGCAACATGCAGGGGAGATGGCACTTGCCAAGCAGGTTCTGAAGAAAAGTCTATACAGCTGAGATTAAGTTGTAAACCTAAACATATGCTGATAGACATGAAAAGGCAGATGAATCTCGTGTTACTTTAATTGCTTATACCAATACTAAGTAAATAAAAATAAGATGAGCCAGATGCTCTGTTGCACACAGACCTTTTGATAAGTAGCAAAGTGTGTTTAAAAGGTCTTTACAGATGAATGGCATTTCCAATCATCCCCAAAATAAGAGCCCCCTGGCTGCCCACATATTGACTCTGTGTCTGTCTGTTATCCTCGTTCACCTGTGGGTCAGGATGACAAACTAACAGACTGGCTGGGGTATAGGCCAGTCCTCTACAACAGTCACTTTAGATTTTGATGTATTTATCAAATTTATATCAAATTCATACCAACACTGAATGAATATGCATATTTCACACATTTTTATTATACACTATCAAATTTGCCGATATGGTAAGTGGAGAATACTATTTAAGATCTATTGTTTCATAATGCTTTGGATATTATTCACTTTGAAAAGAATCTAAGGATTAAGTGGTAACTTGCAGGTAGTTTTATATCATTATTGAAGTACTCTCCAAGATAATAAAAATCTGTTTATGTTAGACAGACATCCACATTCTAATCCCTGGAAAGTAAACATGTTATTTTTTGGCAAAAAGGATTTAAGCGTGAAGATAAAATTAAGGTTGCTAATAACTGACCTTAAACCAGGAAGTTCATTCTGGATTGTTGAGGTGGGCCTGGTGTAATCACAGGGGTCCAGAAAAGCAGAAAAAGGAGGCAGAAGTGGAGGTCAGAGTGATGTGATGTGAGATACACTGAACTTGCTACTAGTGTTTGTGAAGAGAGGGGAAACTCATAAGCTATGAATGAGGGTGGCCTCTAAAAATGAATAGAGGGTGGGGGAGGTAGCTCAGTGGTAGAAGTGCCTGCCTGGCAAGCGCAAGGTCCCGAGTTTGATTCCTGGTACCAAAAAAAAAGAATAGAGTTGTTATGGTTTATGTCTGTGTGTCCCCCAATGCCTCATGCGGACATGGGGCAGGCTACTAGAGTTTGAATATGGGTGTGAGAGCTGCACCCGCCCTAGAGTGGATAGTTTGCATATGTGAGGGAGAGGAAGAGAGTGCTTGAGGGCATTCCTCCCCCATTCTGCGCTGGTGGGTGCTTGCGGCTTTGCTGTGCTGCCGCCCTGAGATGCAGCCCTCTGCCACGTGCCACTCTGCCTTATAATCTGCCAAGTACGGATTGAAACTTCCACGAACTGTAAGTGAAATAAACCTTTCCTTCCTTAATTTTGGGCATCAGGTATTTTGTCCCAGCAACGAGAGAAAAGTAACCAAGACAAGAGTCATGTACCACCAAATAACATTTTAGTCAAGAACAGACCGAATATATGACTTTAGTCCCAAAAATTATAATGAAGTTGAAATTTTTCTACTGACTAGTGGCACTGCAGCCTTTATGATATCGTAGTGTGACACATTATATACTTGTGGTGATGTGGGTGTAAACTCATTGTACTGCCAGTCATATAAAAGAATAGCATATGATTATGTACAGAACATAATACTTGATAATGACTATGTTAATGATTCATGTACTGACCATACTATACTTTTGATCATTATTTTAGAGTGTATTCCTTCTACTTATAATCTTACTATAAAGCAGTATGTTGTGCTACACTGGCAGTAGCTACATGATCTCAGTTTACTGTGTCTCTTGATTGGATCATAAATGCTTGTGCTTGCCTTTAGTATCAGTGTGTTCACTATGGCTTCAAAAATACAAAATCTACTGCTGTTGTAAGAAGTCATATTTGACCAGAAATGAAAATGAAAGTAGCCCATGAAAGTAGTAAATCAGTGATGATTATTACTTTCCAGATAGGAAAGTCTCATTTCCCTACACCTATGATTTTGATTTTTTGGGTTTTTTTTTTTCTGGTATCTGGAATTGAACTCATGACCTTGCGCTTGCCAGGCAGGTGCTGTGCTGCTGAGCTAAATCCCCAGCCCCTACACCTGTGATTCTGAAGAACACGAATGTGATAGCTGTGAAAGGATATACTTCATTTAAGGCAATGAAATTAACAAAAATTTAAGATATCTAATATCTGGAGATATCTTCACATCAATATGGAGATATACCCATATTAGATATGTAGAAACTTCTAATGACCCATATTGAAGACCAGACACAATAGCCCATTCCTCTTAGTATGATCACAGCCAAATGCAAAGCTTCTTTGCCATGTTAAAAGAAAGGCTGGGACAACCCATTTGGGACCCCTCCTGTCTCTCAGGACCTATTCCTATGCTCCAATAAGTTTTCCTATTCTTAAAAAGAAAGTCTGGACTCAACTACAATGTTAAATTTAATGTTCACTATAGGTAGTTTTAAATGATTCAAGCATCATCCATTCAGTAATGTGAAAGTGAGTGGTGAGCCTACATATGCTGATGTAAAGGCAATAAGAGTTTGGAAACTCTTCATAAGCTGATTGTGAACAAAAATTACATACCAGAGTAAAACTTTAATATGGATGAAAATTGGCAGTTCTGAAAAGAGATGCCTGAAAGACTTTCACCCATGAGAAGGCCAAGTCAATGTTAGCTTTCAAGGCTTTAGAGGATGGAGTAACAGTCCTTGTTATGGTTTGTGTCTGGATGTCCCCCTAAAGCCTCATGCAGTCATGGGATGGGCTTCCAGAGTTTATGCCGGATCCATGGTCCAATGCTGGAGTTATGGATGTGAGTGCTATACCCGCCCTGGGGCAGGTAGTTTGTATACAGTGTAAGGGAGGGAAAGAGGCTGCTTGCCACCGCTTATCCCTCTTGCTCTTGTTGCTTTTGCTGTCTTCTGCGCCAAGAACGGTTACCCTCTGCCATGTGCCACTCTGGCTTGGAGCCAGCCGAGTATGGACTGAAACTTCCACAGACTGTGAGCTAAATAAACCTTTCCTTCCATCATTTTCAGTGTCAGGTATTTTGTCTCAGCAGTGAGAGAAAAGTAACCAAGGCAGTCCTCTTAGGGGTAACGCTGCAGGCTACAAATTGAAACCTTCTGTCATCTGGTGCAGTGAGGACCTCAGGGTCTTCCAGCATATCAATAAGCACACGCTGCCAGTCACTGCAGGAGAGGTAAGAATGCATGATGACCAACCTCCAAAACTGAGATGCTTGCCTAAATTGCCATGCTGGCACAATGTAAAAGTACCGTTTGGAAGATAACATTCCTTTCAAATTTACTTATTATTGATAACGCCATCACACTTCCTCTTTTTACTGGTGATCTTTATCCTGATTCAAAGTGGTGGTCCTCCCCCCAAATACCATCTCTTTGATCTAACCAATGGCCCAAGGAGTTGTAGCAGCTTTTATTTTTTAAATTTATTAGTATATGTTTGTGGTATATAATAACCACATTTGTTTTGCTCAGGTACTACATATAATTATATATTGTATCTGATCCTTTTTCAGTCTTTGTTATCCTCCATTCTTGCAGTTCTTTCTCCTTCCCCAGATCTCCTTCTCCATCTCCAAAAAGTCTACCTACTTCTCTCCTATCATCTATTTTAACTTGACTCCTTATTTCTATTTTGCATTTCTATTTAACCTTCTGCATTTGACTTATTTCACAGAACACAGTAGACTCAGGATCAATCCATTTTCCTACAAATGACTCAAATGTATCCTTCCTTGTGGCTGAGGAATACTCCATGTATCCCACTTTCTCTACTCATTCATCTGTTGATGTGGATACAGAATGTTTCCAAGGTGTAGCTATTGAGAGTTGTGCTATCAACATGATTATGCACTGTCACTGTAAAATACTGTCTTCAACTCTTTTGGAAAGATACCCAGAAGGAACATAGCTGGGTCAAATGGAAATTCTATTTTTAGTTTTTTGAGGAATTTCCGACTGATTTCCATAGTACTTGTACTAGTTTACATTCTCACCAACACTGTAGAAGGGTTTTTTTTCCCCTACAAGCTCACCATCATTTGCTGTTTTTGAGTCTTTGATAACAGCCATTCTTCCTGGAGTGAGACTGACTCTTAGTGTTATTTTGATTTGCATTTTCCTGATGGTCAAAGAGGATAAACTCTTTTTTCATGTACTTACTGGCCATTTGTATTTCTTTTCAGACATGTCTATTCATTTTGATTGTCCATTTTTTGATTGGGTTTTTTGTTTATTCGGTTCTCATTTTTTTCTTTATATGTTCTAGGTATTAGTCCTCTGTCTGAGGAGTAGCTGGCCAATTTTTTTCCCATTCTGTAGGTTGCTTCTTCATTTTTGCAAGTATTTAGTATGAACTGAATATTAGGATGAGCTAAATATTTAGTATGAACTAAATACTAGGTTAGAGGACTTTCAAAAGTTTTTTACATTTAAATCTATGATCCACTTTTGAGTTACTTTTTTGTAGCAGTGAGGTTTGGGTGAATCAATCGATCAATCTCTCTCTCCAATAAAACCTGTCATTCTTCCAGATAATTAAGTTTCATGAATCATCTCTACCACAAATTATTACTACAAGATAATCAGTTTACTCGACTCTTTACTGAAGTAATCTGCTGACAGTATGGGGTAAAAGTGGGCCAGATTTATGATTTTTTGGCAATTGTAGCACAACTATTTGACAGATGATGCATTTAGAATTAAGCATAAAAGTACCAGAAACTAGGGGTTCAACACTGTCCAGCAGAGTAAAAAGGAGAAAATGAGTTTTAAAAAAAGCAACCCACAAAAACTGAACTTTCTTTCTTTTACTAGGAATCAGGTTATGGTAAACCTAAAATTAAAAACCAAAATCAACCAACCAAACAAAAAGCTAGAATAAATTTGTAGGCAAATTATGCTGAGGTATAAAGCATACCTTAAATAAGCTTTTTCTAAGTAGCAGTTATCTGTGAATTACCTTAATAATTTGCTGTATCACCTTACAATCAGGTATTACTTCATTACTTTTGGCTTAACAGGGAATTATATTTCTTTAACATTATTTTTTAACAGAGAATATTATTTCCTTAACATTGGTAACATGTGTACACATGGCATCAACATACTCATCAGCTGATGCTTTAGAGGCCGATTTGCACACTATGGTGTATTACAAATAATGTCAGCATTGGACAGTGATCAGGAATACTTTCCTACATAAGCTTAGCATGAAATGACTGCTCAGTTTTACTGTGAGAATCTGAATGTCAGCCTACTACCTTTATTAGAAATCAGAATGAAGCAGCAAAAGGCTGCACTAGTAGCTGGTCACAATGATACACAACACACTTTGATAACCATACTCACATTTTTGTTGACATTTTTTATGTTGTCAAGACTGTTACTCTCATTTGCAAGTAGACTAGCTGGGAAATACAAAGACCTGTATACTTGACTTTTTAAAATCAAGTTTATCTTCTATCAAATTACTCACAACCAGTTTTCTACCGTCCTAGGATTTTATGTCCAGTATGTTCTGGACCAATATGTCCTGTTGATAACATTTTTAAAAAAGGAATGAGCATAGTCAGGTTGTCTTAGTCTTAAGGATTTCTGGATTTCGTCCTTGGAGGAGATCGGGATCTTCCCAAGGCCTTGGGCCTCGAATATTCTTCCAGTCTTCAAAAGTAGAGTCCTTTATTTTCTATAAAACCACAAAAGTTAAAAGTATACATGTTAGTGTAGGAGCCTGTGGCTTTGATTAGGAAATCATTGCATGAATGAACAGAAAGAATTCAATAGGCCCTCAAATAGAACTGAACCACACATGTACACTGTAAACCAAACACACTCACTGAAAAAAAGTCCTATTTCTTGGAACTAAAACTTCCTGCGCGCTGCTGATGATAATGCCTTTCACCCACAGTAGTAACTCTACTAACACAGAAAAACTGTCAATGTGCTTTTTTTCTTGGAAGCATGGAGGAAGGTAAGAAGCTGGGAAAACGAGTGTAAATCTGAAGGGTGAATGAGCATCATAATTACTAAGAAGGTCAGCAGAAGCGACAGTAGAAAACGAGAAGCAAAGAACAAAGGTAGAGACCTTAAGTCTTCTACACGAAGAGACCAATACGATTTTTCCTGTGCCTGAGAAATAAGCCTGAGCTTAACAATAAAGAGACTTTCCCCACAGTTAACACGAGCAGTATCCTTTTGAGCAGTCAAAACTCATTTCAACTACCACTGTGATCCTTTTACTTTCTCTTAGTCTGAAGAGTCTCTCAAGCACAGGAAGGTAGGATAAAGGGAAAGAACAAAAAGGCTTCTTCTCCCTGTACTGACCGCCACTCTGAAAGGACTTTTATACAGCTGCTGCTCTAACTGTTCTGGAATACTTGGGTAAAAGAGAAAAAGAGAGGTTGATAGGATATAGAGTAACTTATATCCAAAGATGTGAAATATGGCCCAAGTTCACCTTGACATTTGGGTACTAAGCATTATGGTCTTACTAATAAGCTGTATAATCTTTAGCATTTATTTAAGCCATGTAGGCATTAATTCTCTCATAAGTGATAATGACAAGACAGGGAGAAATGTCTGATATGGGTTCTTCAGTGCTCAGATTCTATGGTTTCTGTAAGCACTAGAAGAAAAATCTCCCAAATACATCTTTCATAGCATCATTAGTGGTATAGTACTTACATATCCTCAAGTAGCAAGTTATAATTTCTGACCAAGTAGGGAAGCAGTGAATGAAACAATGAAGAGACTGAATTAAATATATATATAAAGGAACAAACTTTTATTAATTTAGCATGGAAGAGGGTAAAGTATCTTCAAGTATTGTTATGAAATGATCTAAAGATATGAAAAGATTTTAATACAGTAACAGCCATTAACCAAATAAAATAAGATATACATGCTAGAGAATTAAAATCAATCTTAGACAGGCAAGGCCGACAGAACAAGGTGGTGCACACATGTCTGATCTTCAGAAATTGTTATGGTTTATCCCAAATGTCCCCCCAAATTCTCACATGTGGAAGATCATGGGGTGCTGTACTCATCAGCTGATTCATCCACTGAGAGGTTCAGTAGCCGAATGCGCTGTAGAAGGTGAGGCATGTTTACAGGGGCAGCACTGGGGCATGACCTGGGAGGGCATATTCCTGTCCCCGACTCCTTCCTTATTTCTCTGCTTTCTGGCTACCACAGGCTGAGCAACTTTCCTCTGCCCAGGCCCTTCTACTATACCATTTCTGCCTTGGAGCCAGTGATCATGGACCAAGACTTTGAGCCAAAATGAGCCTGTCTTCCTGTAAGGAGTGGTGTATTGGGTCGTAGAGATGGAAAAATGATTAAGATAGTTTTTGGATAAAAGGTTCCTTATAGAAATTCTACAAAAGACAGTGAGTGAGTGCTAGACTGTGCATGTGTGCAAGGCAAGACACTCAAGATCTACCAGTTACTACTAACCGCCATAGGAATAAGTGTGGAACCGATTCAAGAAATGATGGAAGAAAAGCAATGTCAGGAAAATTGGATTTTGAGCCCTGCCAGAGTAGAGACCTCTCCTGAATACTAGCCAAGACACCTAAAAAGCTGGTGGAAAAGGGATTATGCTTGAGAAGAATATCTACTTTAGACTCCAAAAAAATTTAAAACCAAGCCCTCCCTGAATACTAGCCAAGACACCTAAAAAGCTTTAGGAAAAGGGATTATGCTTGAGAAGAATATCTACTTTAGACTCCAAAAAAATTTAAAACCAAGCCCTCCCAAGCTTTTCTGGGGAGATAGTTTGAAGAGTGAGTGAAACATCAAGTTATAGCAATCTAGGACTCGCCACAGCCTTTCCACACGTTCTCCCTTTCAAAGAACAAAACCAAGTTCAAAATGAGCAGCCAATAACGTAACTGTCAGGCAAAATGAAAATCAACACTTTTCAGAAATCTCTTCAGTGTATTACTTGTCATATCCAACTTTCAATAAAAAATGGTCAGACATATAAAGCAACAGGAAAATATGATTCAGTCAAAATTCTGTATCATTTTTATAGTTTTTGTGTTGTTCGGTTTTTGTTTTTGTCTGTGCTTTTGTTCTTTTCTCTTTAAAATAAGAATAAAAACCAAAGCAGTATCAAATGACTAAAAATATAATATTTGTTATAAGGGTAGAAGTAATTATACCACCAATTTAGGAAAATAAATATTGCTTTTAATATCTAAAAAATGAATAAAATATAAATGGAGAACATTTATATTTTTTATGTATTATAGGATGTGTGCTCACCGCACCCTACAACACAATGTGCTATTAAGCTTTTTGATTTTTGCTAATCAGATTGGCAGAAAATGACACCTTGCTATAATTTTGAGCACACATTCCTATTTGATAAGTTGAGCATTTCTTTATATGTTTCAGAATATTACTTTTTTTTCCTCTAAACTCTTACATGTTTTGACCACATTCCTACTGCCCAAATGATTTGTTGACCTTTTTCATAATGACTTGTAATGTTCTTCATATTTAAATTAACTAATTACCCACGATAAGATATATATTTTTAGGATTTCTCATTTAACTTGTGACTTAATCTAGAATTTTTTTAGGCTAGACTTTTGGATTTTTAATGTATAAACTCATACATCTTCACTTTTACAGCTTCTGGGTTTTATATCATATTTAAATAGGCTTCTCTGACTTAATACTATAAAAAAATCTGCAATTTCTCCCTCTTAATACATTTAGTGTACTAAAATTTGCTTAATTTTAGATTCTTGCTCCACGTGGAATTTATTTATTCATGGTACATGAAATATGAATCCATCTTCATTTTCTTTTCAAATAACTATATACAGACTGAGTATCCTTAAAAAAATCTGATATCTGAAACTTCTTAAGTGCTGACATGATGCTCAAAAATTTCAGATTTTGGGCTAGATAGTGTAGCTCAGAGGTAGAGAATTACCTAGCTTGGGCAAGGCCATGGGTTCAATCCTCAGCACCACAAAAAGAAAACAACAACAATAACAACAACAACACAATTTTTGGTATTATTTTAGGTTTTCAGATTAAGGATGCTTAACTGGTAAAGTCCAACTGAAAAACTCCAAAATCTGAAACACTTCTGATACCAAGTATTTCAGATAACAGATATTTAATCTGTAGTTTATCAATACCATATATTTAAAACAACTAATTTTTCTCAATACTAATTTATCTTAAGGCAGAGAGAACCAGTCATGACCAGTAAGACTGTTACAAAACATAGGCTATTAACATCATACCTCATATTCTGACTCTAAAGATATTTTATTCATTTTCAGCTTTTTTTCCAATTCAGGATCAATCTGCAGAAAAGAAAGAGGAAAGGTAAGTTATTCAAATTTCTTATATTCAATTTTCTACTTTAAAAGTTATAGAAGGGATAGCTGGGCTACTATGGCCAATTTAAAATACATGGCAAATGTTATGCTTCTATCTAGAGGTGCCCCCAAAGCCTCAGGTGCTCATAGGTGTGATTTTTGGGAATGACTTTATCATGGGTATGTGATACTGGATTAATTCATTGATTGGTGTAGCATTTTTCTAAGTGTAGACGATGAACTTAAAAGGGAAGACCCACCCTGGGTATAGGTGGTACCAACCAATAGGCTTATAGCCTGGATAGAATAAGAAGGGAAAGGAAAAATGCTTGCTGCCTCCTGCTTGCCATGCCTTGAACTGTTTCTCCTCTGTTATGACTCCTTGTCAGGCTGCCCTGCCTAGGAATCACCTATGAACTGAAACCTCTACAAACTAAAACTCTTCTTCCTTTAACTTGTGGGTGTTGGGTATTTTGTCCCAGCAATGAGAAAGTAATTAAGAAAGATTTTGATACCAGGAGTAGGGCCACTGCTGTGAAGCTACCTGACTTCATGGTTCAGAAACCTTTGGAAATGGCTTGTGGGAGGAGTTTGGAAAGTTTTAGAGAAGCCAGTTATAGAAGCAGCCCTAGAGTGTTGTAAGCCAAGCTTGTTGGGAGATTCTGGTAAAACCTCTGAAAACCAGAATGTTGACAGTGATGCAGAAGGAAAAAACCAGGCTCAAGAGGTTTTAGTTGAGAAAGACTCTATTGGCAGTTGGACTCCAGGCCATGCCATGCTTTGGCAGATTTGTCTACATTTTGCCTATGTCCAGAGACACTGCAGGAGAGTGAGATTAAGGGCAATGGACTAATTAATCTGGTGGAAGAAAGTCTAATGTTGAGGCAGTGGCATGGCTTCTTTTGGGAGCTTTTGTCTAATTGTATCTTGAGATTCAAGAGCAAACAACACAGAACAATGATTTAAAAAGTTTGAGTCTAACCAGAAAGGAAGCTCCAATAAAGTTGTGACATGCAAAGAAGAGCAGAGGAGAACTTAGTTGCTGAAAAGATTAGCATTAAAAAGCAAAGTACTTCAGAAGAGGCCAATAAAGACAGACTGAGGTATCACAACAACTTCATCCTTTGCAGCCTCAAAACTGGAAGGACTGCACTGACAAGAGAGCCCCCAGGTACCATGTTCCAGAATGGTGGTGATTTGTTCCTTAAGATTGGGTTCATAGTGCTCAGCACTTGACTGCTATAGCCAATAGAGAAGGAAAGCTGGTTACTGCTCCAGCAGGCAGCAGACCTGGGCTTTATCTCATTGTGCAGGTTTTAGGTGCATGCAAAATACAAGAGAGGTAGGGTCAGGAAGACTTCTACCAGATTTTACAAGAAGGCCTAGGAGACGAGGCAGTGTGTCCCTGACAGAGCAGTGTGTGAAGCTATGAGTGTGAAGCCAAAGTGCAGTGGAGACCCCATAAGTTTGGAAAAGCCAGGAATGTGGGTCATCTGAAGAAAGACACAAGTGAACAAGAAAGAGGCTATGAGGACTCTGATCAGCAGCAGTGATATAGGGGGGGAGCCACACAAGCCCTTTGGAGTTCACATCTTGCAACAAGTTGGCCTGGGGAATGCTGGGATATAATGTTTGCCCTGCTGCATTTTGGCCTTGCTTTGGTCCCATTCCTTTGTGTTTCCCTGTTTCTACCTTTTGGAATGGGAATGTTTATCTTGTGCCATTGAATGTTGGAGTGTTTAACTTTCTTTTCATTTTTACTGGGGCTTGCAGCTAAGTCTTCCTTAAATCTCAGAGAATTTGGACTTGCACTTCCCAACAATGCTAAAACTGTCAGGACACTAGCATTTCTTAGAGATGGACCAAAAACATTTTGCATAAAAGGATGTACATGAATCTTTTGAAGAGCCAAAGATCAAATATTATGGCTTATATCTAGATGTCCCCCTATTATGGTTTGTGTCTCGATGTCCCCCCAAAGCCTCATGAGGTCACGGGTGTCAGTCTTTTCAGAGGTGGCTGAATCTAGAGTTTGTGATTAATTCATGGTTCAGTGTTGAGATTAAGAGTGTAAGTGCTACAACCGCCCTAGGGTGAGTAGCCTTCATACAGTATAACTGACAGAAAGGGGCTTGTCCTTCTTCTCATTCTCTTGTTGCTTTTGCTGTCTTTTGCTGCCATGAGCTGTTGGTCCTAACCATGTGCCACCCTGCCTTGGAGCCAGCTGATTACAGACTGAAACTTCTACAGACTGTGAGCTAAATAAATCTTTCCTCCTTTAACTTTGGGTGTAGGGTATTTTGTCTCAGCAATGAGAGACAAGAAACTAAGACACACTCCAAGTCTTCATACTCTCATACGTGGGGGCTTTTGGGAGTGATTGGATCATAGGTATGATATTGGATTAGCCCACAGATTGTTTTAGCATCATTCTCAGTGCTGATGATGAATTTACTGAAGAGAGAAGACCCACCGTGAGTGTGGATGGTGCTAACCAAAAAGTAGGTTTGCAGCCTAGATGGAATAAAAATGGAAAGGAGGAAGCCTCGCTGCTTCCTGGCTGTCACACCACGAATTGCTTCTCCCTTGTTATGCCCTTCTACCATATCGCCCTGCCTTGGAACCAGGTGACTAAAGACTGAAACCCTGGGGCTGGGGATTTAGCTCAGTGGCAAAAGCGCCTGCCTGGCAAGCACAAGGTCGTGAGTTTGGTTCCCGGTACTGGAGAAAAACCAAAAAAAAAAAAAAAAAAAAAAAAAAAAAAGAAAAAAACCTATAAAAAAAAAAAAAAAAAAAAAAAAAAAGACTGAAACCTGTACAAACTATGACTAAAATAAATCTTTCCTCCTTTAACTTGTGGGTGTTGGATATTTTGTCCCAGCAACAAGAAAGTAACTAAGTCAGCAAATCTCCACTTCAATCAGATAAAAGTAACTAATGCACTACCACCACTACAACTAAAAGCAGCTAGTATCTATTGAGCACTTATTATATGTCAGGCATTCTGACATATATCATCTTATTTAATCCTCACAAAATCTAAGAGGTATTATTTTTATCTCTATTATGACATGTAAGGAAAATAGAACATAATGTGTTTGAACAACTTGTTAAAGAGGTAGGACATGCTTTTGAGTGCTAGTGCTCTGACCTCAAAGGCCACACTATTAACCAATCTAAATTATACTGTACAGTAATAACATTAATGATGCTAATAAATATAATACCACACTTAAAAACTAAAAGAACACCTTCCACAGGTAAGAAATAAAGGAAATTCCATGAAAATGATGTTAGTGGGAGCTGATGTTACCTTTTACGCCAAAGTCTTTAGGAAAGAAGAATGTGATTACTGAAACAAACAACAACAACAAATTAAATGGAACATTGGATAGCAAGTGACTGAATGGAATAAGAAAGAAGTAAATGAGAAATATAACCAGAAGATTCCACTACAATGATGATTTAGGAGATAAAAATGAAATGAATGAAAGATGTACAATAAAAGTTAGAATCAAAAGTTCCAACATATGTCTATTTGTGGTTCCAAAATTAAGTCAGTGCTAACTTCGATTGTGTTTAATTTCTGCATTATTTCCATACATTAAAACAAAACCTAAGATACTATTCCACTGCACAACTTTTTGATTATCTTCCTGTGTCTTCCTTTTGTGTATAAAATAAAATTAAAAATGTGTCCAATGATATCAAGGTAATTTACAAAACGAAACAAAACAAAACAAAATCCTAGTACCTGCAGTCTTTTAGGGGTTAAGAGATAAGACTCACTAGAAGGAGCTTCTACAATAGCTGAAAATCAGAGATAACAGTCCACATTCCTCTCGAGGGTGCACTTGACAAACCTGGCACAGATACAGAATCAGAACCAAGGCTAGAAGCCAGGTAGGCGGGTGCTACTGGGTGTTAGAGAAATCATCACATTGGGCTACAATGAAAAAGTCTGAGATTAAAGGCCATATAACAAGTAATCTTCCTCAAAGCAGTTCCTATAGTTTACATAAGAATATACAGCTAGGCTGAAAAAAAATCTCTGAAAAGTGCAGCTAAATTTCTAGGAGTCCCAAATGAAAGCCATAAGGAAGAAGCAGAGACAAAATAATTCTCACTTAAACTATAACCAAGCCATGACCAGCCCACCTCCAGATATTAAAGGGAAGAGCTACTCACTCTATGTGCCCAATAAAACATAACAAAAAGCACACTCTTTGTGGAGAAAAACAGTACTATCTGTAACCTCAGTTATTTATAGTGTCCAACATTTAAGTTAAAAAGCTACGAGATGTATTCAAACACAGAAAGACAAGAGAAAAAATTAAGACTATATATATATATACATACATACACACACATATATATGTATATCCCATATATATATATATATACAGAAAAAATGTATAAAATTATGATAGCATGGAAAATTTCTCTACTAGAATACATAATGAAAAACTAAATGTACAGTTAAGTAGTAAAAAAATATACAGTAAATCACAAAGTCAAAAGGTGGCTTTAATAATAGACTGGACATAGCAAAAGTAGATTTAATAACTAGGAGATAAAACAATATAAAATATAAAAATTAAAGCAAAAAAGTGGGAGAAAATAGAAAAATTTTTAAAATGAAGTGTTAAACTTAATTAAAAGTAATTGTTCTCATTTTCATTACTGAATCTTAGAAAACATGGTCATACTATCTGTCATATTCAAAAATTAAACTAGCACAACCATGTTACAAAGCATTAGAGGCACAGCCACAGATTGTTGCTGTTCAGAAGTGCAACATACTTAAATTCCACACTTAAATCAGTTGGTGTGATGCAATAATGGGTAATCCAGGATTGTAGATCCATGGACGTTAGCAGGAGTATCCAGGGGAACAAAAGAGCAATGCCCCTCAGGGATGGGAGATAAGCCCTATCTTTGTCAAGCTAAAAACTAAAAGCAGCTGCTTTCAGCTCTTATCCCAACATCCCCACCCCACCCCCATCACCTTGATAAAGCAATTGGGATGCTAAATGAAACCTTTTAACATAGTTAAACTACAAATTGTTAGTAAACTGAAAATTAACTAGCTGGAATTAGTCAGTTAATTAAAAATTATTCTATAACTTTATAAAAACGACATATTTAAAAAAATACAATATTCACTCTAATTCCTATCTATGTTTAAGACTAGCTGGGGCTGGCTTTTCTCAAACCACAAAATTATGTGCAAACTGAATCACCTTTCTACCCTTTACTTTCCCAGAAATATTACTGAGGTCTGATGATGATAAACCTGGAAAAACTCCAGGTATTAGGTATGTGGTACAAACAAAAGCTACATACCTCTCAGTGAATGAAACAGTTTTTATGTAATGCTTGGCACAAATTGGACAGTAAATGTGTAATCACAAAGAGTGAGAATCTTAGTCCTACCTCTAAATAGCCACATGACCATGGGCAAGATACACAAGCTTTCTGAACCTGGTTCCTCACCTGTACGATGAAGGAACTAGTATAGTCCTACCATAAGATAGTATCTTTATAACAAAAATCTTCTGTCTTTTTAGTATCAGTTCTAAAGACATATACCAACATAATTTGAAAAACTGGTAGTAAAATGAAATAGCTAGTTCATAATTGGAGAAATAAAATGAAGTAAAATTGTTGACTCACATTCTTTAGATTCTTCTGAATTCTCATGTCAATTATACTGGAGAATGTTTTATGAAAGAAAGCCTACAAAATTGCACATTTCCTAGTGAATGAAGAGAAGCATTACTAAATTCTTTACATGATTTGCTTCCATGTGATCATTAATCTGTTTTAAAGAATAAGAGTACAAAAGGTTGTATATTAATCTTGAAAAACAAGACAAACTCAGACTGCTAAGTATACTAAACCAAAATATACTGTTATGGTTTGTGTCTAGATGTTCTTCCAAAGCCGCATGCAGTTTTAGATGGGGTTTTTTTGGAGGTGGCTGAATCTAGAGTGTGTGATGCTGGGATTAAGGGTGTCTGATTAATAAATCAGTCCACTGATTGGTTTGGCATAGTTCTGGCTAGGATTAAAGGTGTGAGCACTACAGTGACCCTGGGAGCCTGCAAACAATATAAGGGACAGAAAGTCTCATCTCTCCTTTGTTGCTTTTCCTGTCTTGGTGCCATGAACTATTTTCCTCTAGGATAGCCTCCTGCCTTGGAGCCAGCTGATTATGAACTGAAACCTCTACAAACTATGAGCCAAATAAACCTTTCCTCCTTTAACTTTGGGTGTCGGGTATTTTGTCTTTAAAATAAGAGACAGCAATGAGACAGTAACTGAGCACATATATATACAGGTGTAAGTCAGATTCCAATATAGTTCTTACTTTCATCTTCACAGCATCATATCGGATTTGTGAGAACTCACGGAGACCAAAAGAACCTCCAACAACCAGCAGCTGAAACAAAAAAGCAGTTAAACAGGAAGGGGAGAATGTGATAATGGCTGTGCAGTAGGGAATACACTAAAAACAAGGAACTGAACACTTCCGGAGAATTTTTTTGGTGTATAGGAACAAAGGGTCACTCGTCAGATTAGAAAGGTAAATTCTGGGGGTTAAACAGGCAGTATGAAAGTTGAAACACACGTGTTTTCAAGTGGTTTGGAAGAGAGGGAAGAAGAGTATTATTAGCGTGTATCTGGTAATCCAAGTCCCCCCTCTGTATATTGCTGAATAAAGAGTACTAGGATGCATTAACATTTAAAGAAGAAAGAAAATACTATAGTTTCAACTTGAATATAAATATAGTATAGTAGTGATGGCATATTTGACTGACACATGACCAAGAGGATGTGTCTCTTCAATTCATTCCAATAATACTGGATATTAGACTCTTGAATACAGTATTTTGCTATAAGAAATATTTACATGTATGGGGTCAATACTCAGAAACACGGACCCTTTGTCCAGAATAGATACACAGAACAGTCTAGAGCAGCACACTTGGGAAGAAGTACTGAGGTGCTTTCCAGTTTATGAAGTAAAACTGAGGAAAATCCTCAGGACTTCGAATATTAGGCTTAAAACCTGTGTTTTTGTAATTTTGAAAGGTAAGAAAATAAAACTGATTTTCATAGGGTCAGGTTGGGGACCACAAGTCAGTGACCACAATCATACTATTTCAAGGTGGCAGCCCAATCTGCAGAGGTTTTTTTTTTTTACACATACCCTGTTCTCTACATAACTATAATTACTATGTTATTTTATAGATAGTTATCCTCAAACTTTTAAAAAATATATTTCAAGTAGTTTCCTAGAGATGAAAAAAATCCGGATTCATCAAAGATGCGTTAAAAAAAAAAAAACCATTACCTTTTAAAATCACCTTTTTTCCTTTAGTCCTGCTTAAATGCAAAAGCTGGTCTCTTCACCCATGCCAATATCTGTACCAAAGTAATAAACTACTGTGCATTTTTTAAAAAGCTGCTTTTGTTCATATGCTTGACTTACATTATTTCATTTACTATGACACAGAGGCTGAAGCAAAATAACTAGCCCATGCTCGCACAGCAACTAAAGGCTGTCTGGATTCCAACTCGGGTTGATCTTGTGTCAGCCTCAACCTGTGTCCTCATGACATCTTTCCGGAACTCAGGCAAAATTCTATGCAGCCATATGAAGACCAAAGCGGTTTCAAAAATTGCTTTAAAAATATAAGTGGCAGCACAGTAACCCCTTGAGGGCGCCACAGTGTGGCGGGTACTGTGCTAAACACTATCCGTAAGGTTTTTACTTGGTTCATCACAAAACCCTGTAAACAAACTTTGTAATCGCCTAGACTGCGGTTAACTCTGGCTTCTCTGAGACTTTTACTCAGCTGTCAAACGGGAAGGGTAACAGCAATCGCGTTCTCGATGGGAAAGATGTCACATAGGTCCTGGTAACTAACGGGAAGAGATGGGGTAAGGGTGATACTGCTACGCAGCCCGGAAGAGTGTCTAGAAGTTCTCAACCTGTCGCCAGCTCCTTCCTAGTTTAGGTCCTATCTTTGGTTTCTCCTATTACAGACTCGCCCAAGTCCTGATGCAGCAAACCAGGAGGCCCCACTT